>NC_084496.1:12017631-12324170 GCF_030035675.1 Rhineura floridana | reverse complement strand
ACACGTTCGCTTGCAAAGAGGCGCTTACCTGGCTTGGAGAGACAGAACCTGTTCACTCCTTTGGACAGGTTGTAAATGCCAACATTCTCTGGTCCATTTCCATCCTGATAAAACTCCTGACGGCAGAAAACCCAAGAATTCTATTGGCAGGCATCATCACATGACCTTGGCAGTTTTCAAGTTAAACAGCTACAGCAGTTTCCAATTCCGCCTCCAGAATTAGACCCGGACAAGGCAGCACAGAGAAACGTTAAATATATATATATATATATATATATATATATATATATATATGTTGCAAGCCCAGAAATGCAGACAATATTTTGTTCATTGTGGGTGTTTCACCTGTTTTCATGTTTTAATGGGCTTGATTATATATTTTAATGACATACATTTTAATGTGATTGTTTTACTATGTATTTTCATTATGAGCAGCTGCACTTTTCCAAGTGGTTTTATTCTTGTTAGTTTGCTGTTGGCTTTTGTTCTGTGAACCACGTTGGTATTTCTTCTTGAAAGGAAAGGTGGTATATAAAATTATTTTAATGCTGATAATAACAGAAAAAACCCTAAAGCAGGTGGGTGGGCGGTCAGGGAGCCTCAAGCCCAGGGGCCAAATGTGGCCCTCCAGACCTCTAAATCTGGCCCTCCGGACTCTACCTAGGGCACACCTCCTTCCCCAACCCACACCCCCTCGCTGCTCCTGCTCCATGCCTGGCTGGAATGCATCCTTGAACTGTGGCAATGACTCTCGCTTGCCTGGATGGAGAGGTGTGCAGAAGCCTCTGGCTTTTGTGCTGGTATGCAAAGGGAAACAGTCACATCCACTGCCCTGCCCACTTTTCCCCCCTCTCTGGCCCCGCCTACCACTGCCACGTGGCTCCCAGAAAGATGACCAGGAGGGGATATGGTCCTCGTGCTGAAAAAAGGTTCCTGACCTTTGCCCTAAAGGAACGTACAAAGCCTGACTTTAAAAAGAGCGAATGAAGAAAGGGGTCTACGTGCACAGGACGTTCGCAGGCAGATCCTATGCAAACAAGAGACAGCCACATGCCGCAGTCCAGCGGCTTGCAGGGCGAGGCGGATCGAGCGCTCACAGAAGGCAGCCACGATCTGTTCCCTCTCCACGTTAGGGGGTGGCTGTAGCTCAGTGGTAGAGCATCTGCCATGCACACGAGGGGGGTTCCCGGATTCAGTCCCCGTAGGGCTGGGAATGACCTCTGCCTGAAATCCTGGAGAGTCGCTGCCACTCAGTTTACACAGTACAGAACCGGGGGGACCACTGGCCTGACTCTGCATAAGGCCACGTCCTATGTAGTGGGACAATTCAGCACACCCAGGCCAAAACAAATGCTTGCAAGCCGGTACCTACCAAAGTAATTGCATGGGAAAGGGAACAGCGGAGCATATATCCAGTCTGGCGGAACTCAATCCCCGATGCATCTTCTTCCAAAACCTCAAGCTCCAAGGATTTATTCTTCCAGCACCAGTCTTCACGGATGATGCTCACTGACGAAACATAAAAAAGACAACTGTGTGGGCAGTGGGTGAGCTGTAATGTTGGCTGCTTCTTATGCATACAGCTAGACAAACTCAAAAGACATCCAAACCTCCTGTAAGCATTAGCATTTCATCAAGTCCAGACACAGAAAAACAAAGCATATTTGGGTGCAGCCAATGTGGCACCCTCCAGACGTTGCTGAACTACAACGCCCATCATCCCTGACCAATGGCCAGGCTGGGCGGGGCTGATGGGACCTGAAGCCCAACCATGTCTGGAGGACACTCAACTAACCTATTAACTGGTTAAACTCTGCACGACGAAATTTAACCGCAAGTCCTTTGGAAAGCAATCTCGGTTGAAAAGTGGGGTACAAACAGTAATTAGCAAACACTTTCACTATTTGTGACAGCAACCATGCAATAAAAAAACCTAGTGGACTGGAATTAGTGCAAAGACTTCTGCCTGCACCACGGGACTTCCTCTCCCTCTCCATGTGTTCACTAACACCACCCCCGCCAAATCTGCTCTGGAGGGTTGGGGGAACCGCCAGAAGAGATTTGGGAGGTGGGCTGGGAGAGGAAGTCCTCTTGCGCAAGAGGAAATCCTTGTGCTAACAGGATGGCCTGGTTAGATGCAACCCAGAAGCTCTATGAGATCCTCACTTTTATATTTGCCCGGAAGAACGTTTTCGAACAAGAAAGTCGCCAAGTTAGACTTCACCGCAAGCTGGAGGCTGCGCTTCTCTCCCTGCCGGTTCACTGACTGAAGAGTCACTGACAGCTCGCCGCAAGCGTCTGGAGGAAGACAAAATGGGGAGAATTAGTATCATGATTGTTTATTAAATTGATATCCTGCCCTTCCTCCCAAAGGGAGCCCAGGACGGCAAACAGATGATAATGCACTAAAAACATCTTACAAATAAAGTATCTTTAAAAACAATTCCGACGCAGATACAGAGAAAGTGAAAGGAGGTGCGTCACAGATTCCGATACACACAGGGTTGTTCACTCGTTTGCCTCCGGATGGCAGAACGCCAGTTTGAGAACAATCTTGGGTTGTTTCACACATTACGCCAAGGCAAACCCGGGTCTGCCAGCAAGCATACATTTGACAGGAAGTTGCAGCCAAACACAGGGCTGTATCCTGAGTAGAGCCGTTAAAATTAATGGCCCTCAGCTAGTCACGTCCATTAATTTCAATGGGGCTACTCTCAGCATGACGAACACTGGACACAACCCACAGTTACCAGAGAAGGATGCCTGTACATTACAAGTTTGCAAACCCAAACAGGTAAAAGCAATTTTAAAAAATCTGCTTCCAGATTAATTGGGAGTGTCTTTTAAGTCCATCAAAAGGATTTTAATTAATCCAACTGCAGCTGTGAAGCAAGAGGCCTTGGCGGCTATACTGCAGGAGGCAGCCAATGTGCTGCCCTTCGGACTACAACTCCCATCATTCCTGATCATTGGCCTTGCTGGGCTGGGGCTGATGGGAGTTGCCATCCAACAACATCTGAAGGGCTATCCCTGCTATATTGTATGAGTAACCTAAGCCAACTCTTTCCATCTGTCAGTGTAAATCTTACCCAAGCAGGTGACTTTCCCTGAAATGGAGGCCAAGAATTGGGAAAAGGTGACATCCAGCACTGGCTTGGAGGCAACGGTCACAGAGAACGTTTTGGGCTTCAAAGCAAGGCCTGCTCTGGCTTCTGCCTCAGGAACCATTACCTTTAACAAGCAGAGGGATGTCAAGAATTACTTCTTACGTGAAATGGAGAACCACAAATAAAGGACGTCGGCCGTACCTAGTTCGCTAACCAATAGCCTAGTGGCAAATTCAGAAGAGCAGGGTCCTTTCATGATAGTCACACACACACACACACACCCCAATTTTCACTTGTCTGAGCCCACAGGAGCCACACAAGTTCTGCTTCAGAGTCTTGGGGTCTCCCCCCACAGCCTTTTCTCTCTTCATTACCGCTCTGTGGTTCTTTCACCTCCTCCTACATTCCCCTCAAAGTGATGCTGCAATCCTGTCCCAACCCCACTTACCTGGGAGTAAGTTCCACTGAGCTCTGTGATTTACCTCTGAGTAGACATTTCTCCACCTTTCTTCCCTTCAAGCTCACTGCTAGCACAAAGAAGCTCTGCTCCACTTACACAGGAGTAAGCCCTACTGAACTCAGTGGGATTTACTTCTGAGCAGACATTTTTAAAATTCAAATGTGAATTCTCCAAAGCTTTTTCCTCTCCCTCATTTTTTTCTCCTTCCTTCCCTCAAACTCACTCACTGCCAGCACACAGAAGCAGTGAACTCAATGGGACTTATTTCTGAGTAGACTTTTTAAAAATTGCAGTGAGTCCTTCAAAGCTACCCCCCCCATTTTTTTCCTCTTTCCTTCCCTCAAGCCCATTTCCCTCTTTCTTGCTCTTGCCTCCATTTTAGCCTCATTCCTCTCTCCCGCTCCACAGCTCCAGCAACTGACATTTCCTTCAGCTCATTTCTGATTGGCAGGGAGGGAGAATCAACAAAAGACCTCTTTCTTCAGGGTACCGGTACACGTGGTGATTTTTCAAATCACCATCTCTTTCTCAAGAGCGGCTGGACCCAGGTACAGGGGGCTTCTCCCTGGGTACAGAGTAATGTGTGAATACCCCCATCTTGGTTTACTTTCCCCTGCAACGGCTGAAGAAGCCTGCACCTTTCCAACTGGGCTTCCAGCCTCTTTTTGTCTCTTTTTATAGCTCAACCGTCCACCTGTCAGGCCCTTTCCACTTTTCTAGCCAGAGCTGGGAAAGATCAACCGTGATACCGTAACCCTATCAGCCAACAGGCGGCATCGTCAAACTTTTAAGTACGTTTTCCTTTTGAAGTTAAATTGTAAAGTATGATTTCTAGAACATTACAATAGCTATAAGCAAGGGTGGGGAACCTTTTTCAACCCAAGGGCCACATTCCCTTCTGGACAAACTTCCGGGGGGGGGCACATGCCAGCAGTCGGCAGGGCCAGAGGTAAGAGCGGGCAGAGCAATTAATGCCCATTTTATCTTTATACAGTAGGCTAGTTTATATGTGCATGCGCCTCTCCATCCCGGGACGCAAGAAGCGCTATAAGGGTTCACGTACCACGAAGGCAAAAACAGTCATGTAGAGCGCAAAGCAGGGCCAGTTAGAGCGTGTAGCCTAAGGAGATGGGGGATTGGCTGGGGAGGGCCAGGTAGAGAGGCTTGGAGGGCCGTATTGAGCTCCAACTCTTCCCACCGCTGACCTATAGCAACTACTCTTGTTGCTCGGCAGGTAACTGAATGCAATTATGGGAGCGATCCCGAAATCTGAGTGTTAGGAGAAGCCTCCGTTACAAAAATGGCCTGCAAGAGATATAAGCAAGGACTGGTTTATGCAGTAAAATGGGGGGGGGCTTTTATTTATTTATTTATTTAATTCAACTTTTATACCGCCCATAGCAAGGCTCTCCGGGCGGTGTACATCAAATAAACACATATAATTTAAAAACCAGCTGGTCATCAAGTTACAAAAGGATGTATCATATCACTGTCTGTTAAAACATCAAATACAAATACTAAAATATTAATATATTAAGTGTTTAAAAATATTAAACATTAAAACATTAAAATGCCTGGGCAAAGAGGAAGGTTTTCACCTGGCGCCGAAAGGATAGTAATGTATGCGCCAGGCGAACTTCGTCAGGAAGGGTGTTCCATAGTTCAGCTCAAGGGCAGTGTAGTCTTCTGGGCAACCTTCCAGTGGCCGCTTGCCAATGGTGGGCAAAGCCAAAGGCAGAAGAGGACGAAGGAGGAACAAATAGCTTAGGCTATGGGGCGGTATACAAATGTAATAAATAAATAAATGTAAATTTCACTTTTGCACAGTATGCTAGTTCCTACGCAAGCTCCCACACACCTCTCTGTCCCCCAGCCAGGCAAGCAAGCAGCATTATCAAAGACACATTTCAAGCGGGTAAAGAAGGAGCATGAAGCACAGCCAGTGAGGGGCGTGGCCTGTGGAGAGTGCCGAGGGCCAGACAGAGAAGCCTTCGGCCCCTGGGCCCAGGATTCTCCACCCCTACAATAAACAAAAACCTACTTCCAAGTTTCCTGATGTGAGAAGATTTGATTGCTTCTACAATCTTTTTTTTTTTTTAAAAAAATGAGCTAGGAATGCGTCATACCTGGATGACATATGCCCCCGATTTTGCCTTGAAGCAGAAAACCCCACGAGTGTCAGTTTCCGCGGTAGCCATCAACGTTTTGTCCTTGTCTTGTGGCAACATCGTCACCTTGTATTTGTTGATCTGCTTGATAGAGTCGGGAAAGCGGGTTACCAGTATCCGTCCGCAGACGCTGAACCTGTTTTAAAAAAGCGGGGGACTGAGTAGCTCATTCATATCAAGAATTGTATGCAGCAGAGGTGGATAACCTGTGGTCTCCCAATGGCTGTTGGACTTCCTACTTCCGTCAGTCCCAGCCAGCATGCTTAATGGTCAGGGATGATGGGAGCTATCTGACATCTAGAGGGTCACAGGTTTCCCAGCCCTGACATAAAGTCGCATCTGAACACAGAAAGCTGCCTTATACAGAGTCAGACTATTGGTCCATCTCGTCTGTCTGCTCTGACTGGCAGCATCTCTCTGGGATTTCAGACAGGGCCTCCTTGGAGATGCCATTGGGGATTGAATCTGGGGCCTCCTGCATGCAAGGCAGATGCTCTGACCTAGGGCCCTTCCCACTCAGGAAGCTGAGCTTTACCGAACGGGACCATTGGTCCATCTACCTCAGTACTGTCTACCCTGACTGGCAGCAGCTCTCAAGGGTTTCAGATGGGGGACATTCGCAGGCCTTCCTGAAGATGCCAAGGATTGAACCTGGGTCTTTCTGCATCACTGAGCCACCAGCCTTCCCTGGAGTGAGGCCCCTGGAATATCCCAAAACATCTTAGCTCGGCTCTGAAAAATCCAAACACTGCTTCCCCCCACCGTCTTGCTCTGGTTTTGCAGAATGTTCTCCACACATACACACCCGCCGTTCAAAGGACACTCACTCTGTTGCGATTATGTCAGCCAGCTGGGGAGTGTTGGGGGCAATTTTCACCATGATGGTATCAAAGAAAAGATGCTCCTTCTGGGCTTGAATGGTGTATGTGCCGGTGGTTATATTTTCAAGGCGAAAAGAACCATCAGACTTCGTGGTAACTATTATGTACAGAAGGGGGGGGGAACAGCCAAGTGTTAACAATACAGCTTTCATTAGGGGTGGGGAACCTGCGGCCCTCCAGATGTTTCCGGACTCCCAACTCCCAGCATTCCTGACCATTGGCCATGCTGGCTGGGGCCAATGGGAGTTAGACTTTGACAGCATCTTGAGGTTCACAGCTTCCCCATCCATGCTTTTTTCCAGGCAAAGGGCCACAATCCCCACTGCACAACCTTCCGGGGGCCACATGCCAGTGGCGTGCAGGGCCAGAGGCAAAAGTGGGCAGAGCAAAAAATGTGAATTTTACTAGTTTCAGCCAGCTAGCGTCTACACACACCCCTCTATCCACCATCCTGGCAAGCAAGCAGCATTTCCTGAGTTCAAGGATACACTCTGGCCAGAGAGGGTTAAAGGGCCACATTTGGCCCCCCGGTCTGAGGTTCCCCACACCTGCTCTATATTTTTCATGAGGAGAATCAGAGTCAGGCGAGGAACCTGTGGTTCTCGGTCATCGCTGGACATTCAACTCTCATCAGCCCCAGCGGGCATGGCCAACGGTCAGAGTAATGGGAGTTGAGCGCCCACAACATCCAGAGAGCTATGTCTGCCTAGGGATGGGGGAGAAATTCGATTCAGTTCATAGTTAAAGCTGAATCCACTCTTTCCAAAACAGTATGAGAACCAAAACACAGGCATGCTTCAAAATTTGCAGTTATCCGAATTTTGCTGTGCAGTTCCCCAAGCAACGTTTACAGAAGTGCAAATATCAGGGAGAAATGTGCACAAATGAATATACTGATGAAAACATACAAAAATGCATTATATTAGGGAAAAGTGATTACAAGTAACGTGTACATTAGTCAAACTGCATACAAAAATGTATTTATTAGGAGAAATTCACGCTAGAATGCTGAAAAATTTTCATGAGGATCTTTTAAACAAAAATTCGCACATTGCTGCAAAAACATGGAGAACCAAATTTTAAGATTAGAACATGAGAAACTGGGAGAAGCAAAACTGACAAATCCTTCTATCCCTACCCCCACCATTAGTCTTACTCAATGTGCACTTATATGCAGAAATCAAAACTTCATTGTAGACACTGTTTGAATTCAGCTAGGCTAACGGCACCTCAACAATGACTGACCGACAAGCCAAATCTCGTGGGTACCTCCGCCAAACCCAGACGAAAATGAGCACCGCATACCTTTAATCTGGCTGTTCAGCATCACAGTAGCATCTGAAATGCCTTCACCTCCAGGGCTGTTCAAAACCCTCCCTGTTACCGAGAAGCCCATGACATGGAAAACAGGCTGAAAAGTGGAGGGGGGAAAGATACGAATAGCCAAATTAAAATCTGTTGCACTGTAGCTGCTTTTCCTCTCCCTGCACCCCTTTTGAAATGGCTTTGATTTATTTGATTCTTTCACGTAAGACACAGCCGTCCATCATTAGCGAAGTTTCCCAATGGACAACAAAGTTATCCAAAAGCAGAACTCACCTCAATTTTCAAACTGTCGTGCTCCACTGTAAAGTCCAATCGAGATGGCGCCACGTCAAATGTGATTCTCTCGCCTCTATAAAAGGGTACCTGATAGTACAGAGAGGCCAAGATTATGCAAGGTAGGTTTCTCAGAAAAACAACAACAAACAAATCCAGACAAAATCCCATACATCATAATGACAGGTATTTCTCTAGGTGAGAGTCAATCTAGGACAGGAGTGTATTTCAGCAAAGGAGAACATCAGAAGAGTCCTACTGGATCAGGCCAATGGCCCATCTAGTCCAGCATCATGTTCTCACAGTGGCCAACCAGATGCCTGTGGGAAGCCAACAAGCAGGACCTGAGCGCTACAGCACTCTTCCCTCCTGCCATTTCCAGCAACTGGAGAGCATTCTACAACACTGGCGCTACCAACGAAAAAGCCTGCCTCCACGTTACCACAAGCCAATCATCACCCAGCAAAATTAGTGATGCTCAGAATTCATCCGATCAGCCAGCTTGTAATGCAACCAGGTAACGTTGCGTTACAAAACGAGTGACATTTATGTAAGCACCATTCCTTTGACTCAGAATGTTCATCCTAACATTTCACCCGGGGATCTTTTTTGGAAGGAAAGAAAGGTTATATATAAGTTCTGCACATGTGGTCAGTAGACCAAGAGCTAATGGCCAGCAGCTTTGTATGACCACAGAGAAAAAATATTTCATGTTAAACCCTTACTCTAAAATACATATACACACCTTTGGTTGCTATGAAATTATGTGGGGTTTTTTAAAGTGCATGCATCCAAAGCACAATTCCCAGGAGGCAAGGGGTTATTATCTATTATTATTAATAGTTACTTTCCCCCCAAAATGAAATCCAAAGCAACTTACAAACATTTTGTCTGTTTTTAATGTAAAAACATCCAACAGTGATACTCAGAGTAGACCCACTGAAATTAGCTTCGGTCTGTTAATTTTAATGGGTCTACAGTGAGTACAACTTGGTTATACAACCCATTGTCGTAACACATATCCACCCAGAACCTTCAACACACACACGGGCTCCAATTTTGCAGGCTGGGTGTCCGAGAAAGCTCATGAATGCCAAACTAATTCCAGATCAAGCCAATCAGGCTCTCCACCCCATCGCCAGACAGAATTTAGCGGTCTGCATGTAGGTCTTGAAACCTCCACATTCTTGAGGCTGGGGTTGCTGACACAATGCATCCGGCCTTCCTCCTTTACCTCCCCATTGCAATTTGGCGTGAAAAGAGCCTTTGATGGGCTCCAATGAAAGGCGTCTTTCTAGCTTAACTGCACCGGAGAGACAATTCTGGGGGACTGGACGGATGCCAGGTGGGGAGGGAAGCGTTAGCTCTTCTCTCCGTAGTTGAGACCCCTCCAGGAAAAAAAATCACCCTCCCACACTGCAAACAGGCTTGGAAAAACTGTCTATCGGTACCAACAGGAGGCTTTTTGTCTTGTCGGAGGTTGCAGTTCGGTTAACCTTCCCTTCCCAGGGAAAGGCTGTGGCTCAGTGGCAGAGCATCTGATCTGCAAGCAGAAAGGCCTAGGCTTGATCCCAGCATTGCCAGGAAGGACTGGGAAGGTCCCCCATCTGAAACCCTGCAGGGCCGTTGCCTATCCGTGTTTGGTTCCCCAGCTGCCCCCTCCAGGAAGATCACACACGTACAAATAAGCGCACACACAATACTTTAAAAAAAAGCTTAAACACTTTTTCCCCCCAAGACTAATTGCTGGCAAGGAGGTGGAGGGAGCGTGAGCTGCGAAGAGTGCGCGCGTGTGCATGGCTGAGCACACGCACGGCCGTTTCTATGATCTCCAAATCCGCCCGTGAGCAAAAAAACGAAAGAAAGGTCGACGATCCCTGCTTGAAGTCTCCACTTTTCTCCTTTAGGAAGGCAAGGGCGCTTTCTCATGGCTCACCACAGTGTATTTCCCACTCGGCAAAGACTGAAAGGTAAACGAGCCATCCTCTTTGGATATGACATTACACAGATAGGCAAGGGAATCATCCCTGCCTGGAAAGCCATCAACGGGAGAGGTGTTGCAGCCCATGATGTCCTGTACCGAGAGAAGACGGACAAGCTCAGTGCCGACAGCAAAGGGATCCAGTGGTGGCTGGTGCTCACTGGGACTGGTGAGGAGGAAGCCAGGGAGCCCAACAGTAGGCAGAGCCAGAGCCAACGACAGGCGGAGCCACATAAGTAGTTCTACCCATCCTCCTCCCTGCTGAATTCTACAAAGACAACACTGAGATTGAGGTGGAGGAAGCTGACAGTTGGGGCTACCCCCCCCCCAAGGCTGGATCTAAGTAAGAATACAGGAGGGGGGGAGGTTGGCTGAGGTTGGTGGGGCAGTGCCCCATTCACCCTAATGGACTAGCCCCTACTGCTGGGAGCCCTGGGAAGTGCACAACCTCCCAACGCATAAGTGGAGCTCCCCGAGTGCCAACGAAGGAGGGGTTTTAAAAAAGGGGGGCGATATCGCATCACCACAAATGCCTAAAAGGAGATTGTTCAATTTTTATGAGGTACGACTGACCTCCTTGGTCACCGTCGAGGAGAAAAGGAGGAACATGACGCCCTTCATGGGCTCCCCATCGCTCCGGACGGATCCTGAAACATTGTAACCGGCGACAACCAGAGAGCCGGAGGCGTAAGCGTTAGCGTTGGTCACTCTTACAGTAGTGCTGGCCTGAAATGTAGAAACATGTAGGAGTATTTTAGCGTATTATTATTTACCTGCCCGTCACCCGAAGGTCTCAGGGCAGGTTACAATATTTAATATACAACATTCAAAACAGTTTAAAATAAATACAACCACAAGAATAGGGTGGGTCCTAAAAACAGAACACATACACTTGGTTTTTTTAAAAAAAATAAATAAAGACTTGATTTCATTGTTTTACAAAAACAGTTCAGCTAATTTGGTTTGGGGCTCTTGTTTTTTGTAACTTCTGCAAGCATTAATTAAGGTTGAACATCCTCGCTGTTCTAAGAAGGTCTGTGCCTTCGAACAGCTTTGCCAATGACAGGGGTGGATTTGAGAACATTGGAAGCTGCCTTACAACTGAGTGAGAACACTGGTCCGTCTAGCTTAGTATTGTCTGCACTGAAAGGCAGCAGCACTTCAGCGTTTCAGGCAGGGGTCCCTCTCCCAGCCCCACCGGGGATTGAACCTGGGACCTTCTGCATGCACAGCAGATGCTCTGCCACTGAGCTATGGCCCTCCCCCCTCCCCATCTTTTCGCTTCTTCCGAAGCATCTTCTCCTCGCTTTACACTTCCGTTTACAGCAGCACTCACCTCCTTCAGTGTCCACGTGGGATGGGAAGCAAAGATTTCATATTCCCCGGGGAGCACTTTGAAAAAGGCATACCTGTAGAAAAGGGACCGTGTGTCACAAACATGACGACTCTTGCTAAGCATTTCCACCGCGTCTCTAAATCTGCCTTCCCCATCCTGGTGCCCTCCTGATGTTGCTGGATTACAACTCCTATCATTCCCTGAGCAGTGGGTCACGATGGCTGGGGCTGATGGGAGCTGGAGTCCAACAACATCTGGAGGGCGCCAGATTGGGGAAGGATGCTCGAAATAAAACAAAAACCCAGGCAGCTCATCGCTACCGACACGCTCAGTTAGGACCAGCCAAGCTGGGGGGAAGGGTGGGATATAAATCAAATAATAACTAAATAAATAAAAGATGGCACCAGGAGCCAAAGATGATTACTGACTCCCTGGACTTAATACTCATTGTATTTATATCCTGCCCTGTTGCCAAGCAAGTCAAGGAATACATGAACTCCTTCCTCCATTTTACCCTCCTGTGAGGTAAGGCAGGCTGAGCGCATGACTGGCCCGGGGCCACCCTGTGAGCTTCAAGGCTCAAGAAGGATTTGAACCTGGATCCCCCAAGCCCTAGTCTGACACTCCAGCCGCTACACAACATTGGCTCTGCACTCTGCTAGATCACACTCTTGAGGACCACAGCAGAAATTCTACTAGGCTGCAGCAGGAGCAGAGGGGAAGAGAAGGGAAGCAGGGCCACTCCATCGGCCCAGTTGAGAGACCCAGCTCTTTTAACTGGAGACTGAACCTGGGACCTTCCGCTTACAATGTGCTGAACCAACTGAGCTATGGTCCATTTCTCCTTGGCTCTGTTCCCTTCTAAATCCCAGTCTTGAGAACTATGGCCACTTGGCTGTAGCAACACAGGAGGGGAGAAGAAAAGCAGGGCCACTCCATCGGCTCAGCTAAGGCACCTGACTTTTAACCAAAATGAAACTGGGGCCTTCTGCATACAAAGCAATGTGCTCTACCAATGAGCTACAGTCCATTCCCTTTCCTTTCTGATCAATACCAGCAAGTCTGCCTAAGAGGAGGAAGTCGAAACAAACAAATGTTTGCTCAGGGCCAACATTTTTAACTGTTTGGGAGCCACCTCTGGTATACAAGCAAGAAAGCAGTTCACACAGGAATTCCCTTCACCTCTTGAGTCTCCTGTTTTTAATTACTGAGTTGTTTTAATGGGATTGTTTTATCGTGCATTTTAATTAAGGATGTTTATATTTTAATGCTTGTGTAATTGGGGGGGTTGATACTCGTAAATCACTTTTATACTTGCAAACTTTAGAGGCCTATTTTGCATCAAGCCGCATATAAACCGTCATCTTCATCTATGGAGTGCATTGAATGCTCCATGCATGTAGTTCCGCTGGCACAATGGGACTGCCATTCCCTCTTCTCCCCCTGCAGACCCCCAAACGTAGCCCCGGAGGGTCCCCCAACTCTCCAGAGCTGTTTTTGAGGGTGTGCAGGGGAAGCTCCACTTTATTTAATCATTAATTCAATTTATATCCGACCACATAATAATAAAAAAGACATTTTAAAAGCATTCTGAAGACAGTTTAAAAACTTTCTCACAACCGGTAATTTCAGGGTTGCCAGGAACAGCCTCTTTCAGCCAATAAATGCCTGTGTAAAGAAACAGGAGTGCTTCTTAGCTTCCTCCTGTAAGTCAGTAAGGAGGGAGACAGATGCACCTCACCAGGGAGGGAATTCTACAAATGGGGAGCCATCACTGAAAAGGCCTCGTTGCATGCATGGAAGTCTCTGACGCCAGTGGAATTGACACGCTGGATACAAACCTATGGTGACAAGCTCATGTTTGGGGGGAAAACCATCAACAAAATTCAGACTCACTTTCCACCAAGTTGAGTAGCCGTGGCTTGTATGTTCACCTCTGACCCAGGATTCCTCAATGCAACAAGAACGCCCGCAGGACCCAACATCTGACCTTTGCTGAGAACCTGCAATTAGTTGACATAACAGCCCTTCAGCTTGCAGGGAAAATAGCATGGAGGCCTGTCTGCTTCCCCAGCACGTCCCCAAAAGGAGGCAGCAACAGCCAATGCAAAAACAAGAGCCTTTACCTTCCCATTGACAGAGAAGCCCGTAAACACAAAATTGGTATCTCCTCCTTTAGTGCAAATATCGTTGATGCCATCCACATGGATGTCTACGCTTGTAGGCTCTGGGAGGAAAATAATGAAAGCAAAAAATATTGAACAGCATAACCGTTTTGCTGATGTCTTCTGTGTCTGTCATACATGAACCTAGTAGGCCACATCCGCCCCTGGGAAGAGGGACGTTGACTGTTAAACCACTCAGAGAACTGTCGCTTCTGTGAGTGCTATAGGGGTCTCCTAACAACAAACTACAGTTCCCAGGATTCTTTGGGGGAAGCCATGACTGTTTCAGGTCATGTAATAGTTCTTCAAATGTATAACGCAGATGTGGCCTGAGTTACCAGGGCTGTGGAGTAGGTACGCCAAGCCTTCGACTCCGACTCCTCTATTTTTCTACTGTCCGACTCCGACTCCACCCAAAATTGCTTCCAACTCCACAGCCCTGGAAAGGGCTGTAAATGTCTTTTTAAATTGGAAGCTCTCGTAGGAGCATTTTTATCGCTGCCTGAGTATGCGCTGATCTTGGCATCACAGCATTTGTCTTCATCTGGGTCCTGTGTCATACACTGACACACAAAATGTTTTCCATCTTGAGTTATGGTGAAATGCTCAACTACAGCTGACTTCATGGGAAGCTTCTTTGACATTTTGAATTTATATTTTTAAAAAATTGTCAATCAAAATTTATTTTGAAGCCAGAGTTGGAATCGCTACATTTCTACCGACTCCACCCAAAATTGCTTCCGACTCCGACTCCACGACTCCGACTCCACAGCCCTGTGAGTTACTTCAGGCTTCACGTGATGACATTAACATTTTGCCAAGGCTTTCCCTGGCCTGTAGGACTAGACCCTGTTACTTCTTAATTCCTCAATCATTTGCTGGAGGACAGAAGCAAATTCATTCTTTGAAGTTTGGAACAGCATTACTGCATCAGTTATCATCCGATCACAGAACACCAGAGACTCACGGCTGGATTTGGAGGACCTGTCAGGGTGATTTTTAATATGGATGTATGAGCGGCAAGTCTCATAAAGGGAAAGGGGAGTCAATATAGCTCCTGCATGCTTAGTAGCCACACTGTGAACCATTAGGTTGGTTTTAATAGTTATTTTTATTATTCCTGTTATTTGGAATAACAAAAATAATTTAAAAAATAAAGTTAATTTTACAATGTTTTACTGTTTTTGCTGTGCTGTTTTATCGTTTTTATGTTATTTTTATATAGTGCTTAAGATTTTTTTTTAAAATATTAAGTGGTTTAGAAAGGCTTTTAAGAAAATAAATCATAAAATCAATGCAGCATTTCCCCAAAGAAGCTAACTTAGACACGGTCATGTTAACATTTCACCGAACAAGTCTGAACCTATCCTCCACAGAACCCTGTTCTTATTGGCAACTCAGTGGGGGTTTTCCCCCTCAATAAAAGCAAATACCATTAGCAAAGAGCTAAAAAGAAATCTCGTTTTCAATAGAATTACCTCTTACAGCGCAATCCTATACATTCCTATTCAGTGCATTCAATGGGACTTATTCCCAGATAAATATGTGTAGGATTGCAGATTTACAGGGCAATTCTATACATCGGGGCAGTTAAACTTTTTGGGGGGCAGAGGGTTGCATTGCCTTGCAGCAAACCCTTGGCGGTGGGGGAGGGGTTGCATGCCAAACGTGGGCGTGGCCACATGTACACACCAAAACGGTAAGAACTTCTAATTTAAAACAATTGGAACAATTTATATCCCACCTCCTCAAACACCAAACAAATGAACAGTTGCATACATACCGAAGCTCCACCCTGGGGGAGGCTCAATCTTAAGGACAAAATCCCCCTAAAAAAGAAGTCATGCAATTACAATGAAATCCAAACAGTTTTCCCCAAACAAAAGTAAAGTGAAAGAGCAGACTTGCTCTTTTAAGCGACAACCCGTCCTATTTATTCCAAGGCTTTTTCCTTTTTAGAATTCACTTTTGTCATTCATGTAAATGCACTGGAGGCTCATCTATTGGGGCTAATAGGACACTGCTCCACCAGCCTCCACCTGCCTGTCTTCTTACTTATAACCGGTCCAGCTTCCTCCTCCACCTCTAGTCTCAAAGTGTTGCCCCTTGTAAAACTCAGCAGGGATGAGAATCTGTTGCCTCTGCCTGTCATTGTGATCCGCTTGTGATTGGCTCTGGCTCCGTCTATCGTTGGGCTCCCTGCCTTCCGCCCTACCAGTCCCAATGGGCACTGTCAAGGACCCGGGGTCCTATCCCCTAACCCCAGGGCAACTGACCCCGGCCAGGCACACCCCGTGCCTCCCTTACCAGGGTTGTGTTAGACCAAACACCAACCCTGTAAGGTAGGTAGACTGCCACCACACCTTAACATAGCCTCCCACTCTGAGTCAAGGGGAACTCAAAGTATCAACGGACTGGCAGAGATTCCCAAGAGCAAAGGCCAAACGGTACACTTGCTGCTCTGGAGCCTCAACCCAGCCCAATTCAGTAGTCAGTAGCTTAGCGGTCAAGGTACTAGCTTCAGAGCCACAGCCCCGAAGAAACACACACCAGTTAATATGAGGGAATTTATTAGCTAAAATATAAGTGCATATAAAAAGAGCAGCATACAATTCCTTTAAGCCAAACACTTTTAAACAAAGCCAATTGTGACACTTCTTGATGAGGGAATAGTCTAGAAATTCGCTGCAAGGGCAGGCCGCTCAGGCCTCCTGACCTTGGTACCAGGCAGTATAGATAAGATATAGCTGCCTCCCTTTTAGACCAACAAGCTGCAGCTGGACTGTATGACATGCCTTAATTTTTCCCAGCTTAAAGCCTCCCAGAAACCTAGGCAAGATATCCCCCACAATCCCTCCAGGGTAACCTTAGCTGTTCTTGACAGGCACCACCGTGTACAGGGCCAGCACCAGACATTACTGGGCCCTTGGGCACCAGCCTGCCCGGGCACGCGTGGCTCCTGCCTGTTCTACCTACCTCTCTCCAGTCTCTTACTGCTGTGCACGCAGGACTGCCATCAACCAAGATGGTGGCAGAGACTTCTCTATGGGGCTGATGCCCCCGCAGCCATCTTGGTGGATGGCACACATCCCCAGTACGCTACATGTGCACACACATGCCTGCCATTCATCAAGAGGGTGGTAGGGGCAACAGCCCCTTAAAGAAGCCTCCGCCGAACAGGAGAGGTATGTGGAGCGCGTGAACAGGCAGACAGCCTAGAAGCTCCCTCTCTGCAATCCGCAGCAGGGGAGTACTACTCTTCCACCCCTATGAGGGGCCCCTCTGGGTCGCAGGGGCCCTGGCCCTTTGGCGCCGGCCCTGATTGTGTAAATCTTAAGGGATAAGTCAGAATCAAATGGGCAAGTTTCCACATACAGTAAAGCATGCATAAGCATACATAGGGGGAAAGGCCCCAGGCTCAGTCCCTGCCAGCTCCAGTTTCAAAGGAGCTCAGGTAGGAGAAGACAGCTGGGAAAGGCACCCTGCCTGGGTGGTGGAAAACTCACTGCCAGTCAGGTTTGGCAATACTGTGCTACACAGCTCAGTCATCTAACTCAGTATAAAGCAGCCTTTTCTGACCGTTCTAAGTTTGTCTGCCTTTTGACAAAGGGCCATAGCTCAGTGGCAGAGCATCTGCTTTGCATGCAGAAGATCCCAAGTTCAATCGTTGCCATCCCCAGGTAAGGCTGAGAACGTCTCTGGTGTGAAACCCTAGAGCAGCCTTTCCCAACCGGTGTGCCTCCAGATGTTGTTGGACCACAACTCCCATCAGCCTCAGCCATTGGCAATGCTGGCTGAGGCTGATGGGAGTTGTAGTCCAACAACATCTGGAGGCACACTGGTTGGGAAAGGCTGCCCTAGAGAGCCACCGACAGTCAATGTAGATAATACTGAACTAAATGGAGCAATGGTCTGACTCTACATAAGACATCTTCCTATACTCTTATGGGAAACAGCCCTAGCTCAGTAGAGAGAGTGCATTCATTGTGTATGCAGCGTCCCAGGTTCAATTCCCGACAAGTGCAATTAGAAGAATCTCAGGCAGAGGGACTGGAAAAGACCTCTGCTTGCAAGGGTAAACAGAATACAGTAAGCCAATATCCTTGGCTTAATAAACCATACTGCACATGAGCTGTGAGCTGGTGCGCGCAGCCTGATCACTCCTGCTTTGCTCCTCCCCTGGAAAACAAACCAGGAAGTGGATAGCTTAAGTTTTAAGCCTGTACCTGAGATCACGGCTTGTCTCACCATAACAAACCACAAATGGTAAGCCAAGAATAAAGCATGGCTTCAAGCTTCCCTAGGTATAATGGCTTGGCTGGATGAAACAGACAATGGTCACAGGTTCAGACATCACCAAACCAGGGTCAGGGAACTTCAGGCCTCCAAATGCAGCTCTCCAGCCTTCTCTATCTGGCCCTTGGAACTCTCTGTTTTGTGTGTGTGAGTGACAGTGTGTGTGAGTGAGTGACAGTGTGTGTGAGTGAGTGAGTGAGTGAGTGAGTGAGTGAGTGAGTGAGTGAGTGAGTGAGTGAGTGAGTGAGTGAGTGAGTGTGCGTGTGCGAGAGAGAGAGAGAGAGAGAGAGAGAGAGAGAGAGAGAGAGAGAGAGAGAGAGAGAGGAGTGCGAGTTTGGAAACTTACCATACACAAGTGAAATTTACATTTGTTGTTACTATTTTATGAACTGCCTTTCACCTGTGTCTCAAGGCAATTTACAAACACACAATTGTTGTTATGTGCCTTCAAGTCGATTACGACGTATGGCAACCCTATGAATCAGCGACCTCCAATAGCATCTATTATAAACCCCACTGATCCGATCTGTGGCTTCCTTTATGGAATCAATCCATCTCTTGGTTGGTCTTCCCCTTTTTCTACAGCTAAAAGCAGTACAGAAAAACCAACTAGATGAGGGACATGTCTGGCATGTGGCCCGCAGAAAGGAGCCACCCAGAAAGGAATGCGGCCCTTGGGCTGAACTATCCCTGTCCTCATTTGTTTACCCGCTCACACAGGGAAAGAGCAAAGCAAGAGTTATCAAGCCATGTGCACAGTTCAGCAGCATATGGATTATTAAACCAAGATGTTACCTTGGCCTACTGTCATGTGCAATCTTGGCCATCATCTCTCAGTATAGCTTCCTTCATGAACAGAATCAGGCAATGGGGCTGTTTCTCCACCTCTGCCCCCAAGATCGCGCAGCACCGCTGTCCAGCATCCTAGAGTTACAGGGAAACACTTGAAAAGGAAAGCCTGCAAGTGTAGACTTCTATGTGGACATCTGCAAACCACGTAGGCTTTCTTCTGGTCCTGGTAGCCCAATTTTGCAAGGCTGCAGAAAAGCCTACACCATGAGTCACCAACATGGTACCAATGGAGTCCTCTCCACCTACTGAAATTAGGCTTGAAATAAGCCTCTTGTAGCCAATAGAAAAGGTTGCTGTGCATGCTTGACTGCAGAGAGCGAGCAAGCGTGGTGCCCATGACAATTTCACCAGTTTCAAGTGTGCCCACAGGCCCCAAAAGGTTAGCGAACCCTTGTCACTGCAGTTCAGGTATTGTACAGTTGCTTACCTTATCATAGAGAGGAATCATGAAGTAACCATTATTTGGAGCACAGTCTGTTTGGTATTTCAAGGTCCCATGCTTGGTATACAATTTAATCTATAAATGGGGGGAAATGAAATAAGTTCATTTTGCTACAGCAGTTATTTATTATTTTAACAATGTATATGAAAATGGAAATGGACTGCCTTCAAGTCGATCCCAACTTACGGCGACCCTATGAATAGGGTTTTCGTGGTAAGTGGTATTCAGAGGTTGTTTACCATTGCCTTCCTCTGAGGCTGAGAGGCAGTGACTGGCCCAAGATCACCCAGTGAGCTTCATGTATGTGTGGGGATTTGAACCTTGGTCTCCCAGGTTGTAGTCCAACACTCTAACCACTACGCCACATTTGCTCTTTTAACAATGTATATACCTTGCCTAAAATAAACTCAAAAGCACCTTACCAAAAAAATAGTGAAATATGTAGCACACAGCAGTCTAGTTCACACATTGCTTTAAACCAGTTAAGCTTAACTATGCTTTAAAGGTGAACACACTGTGTTTTCAAAGTGAACACACAGTGAGAAAATCATGGCTGCTTCATGCCTCTGCCACTCCTGCTGCACTACCAGGAGCTAATTCATGGTTTGGCTCAGCATTATAGCCAAATCCAGGCTTGTGGTCTCCACCCCTCCCCCAAAAAACCCCACGGGAAGTAAGCCAAGAACATACCTTCGGTTACAGGTTCTGGTTTCTTTGGAAAGAGACAAACTATCAAGTCCAGGTTTGGATGAAACACTAAACCAAACTATAGCTTAGCTCCTTGGAGATGCAAAGTGGCCATGGTTTTCTCCCCAAGCTTTTAACTATGGTTTAAAGTAGGAGTGGGGAACCTCTGGCCCTCCAGATACTGTTAGACTCCAACCCCAATCAGAGCCAATGGTCAGAGGTGATGGGAGTTGTAGTGTAACAGTATCTGGAGGCTACAAGTAGACCATTCCTGCCTTCGATGAAAGACTAAAGCAGTCTTGTAAATAAGCTCACAAAAGTGACTAGCCTATAAACAATAATGTACTAGCCTGTTAAAGAGATTTCTAGCCTGCACGCTGACTACAGACCCAGATGACCTGAACAACTATAGACCGGTGGCGAATGTCCCCTTTTTGGGCAAGGTTCTGGAGCGGGTGGTTGCCGGTCAGCTCCAGGTGCTCTTGGATGAGACCGATTATCTGGATCCGTTTCAATCCGGTTTTAGGCCTGGTTTTGGCACTGAAACAGCCTTGGTCGCCCTGTATGATGACCTTTGTCAGGAGAGGGACAGAGGGAGTGTGACTCTGTTGATTCTCCTTGATCTCTCAGCGGCGTTTGATACCATCGACCATGGTATCCTTCTGGGGAGACTCGCGGAGTTGGGAGTTGGAGGCACTGCTTGGCAGTGGTTCCGCTCCTACTTGGCGGATCGTCACCAGAAGGTAGTACTTGGGGAACATTGCTCGACTCCTTGGACTCTCCATTGTGGAGTCCCTCAGGGGTCGGTTTTGTCCCCCATGCTTTTTAACATCTACATGCAGCCTCTGGGTGCCGTCATCAGGAGTTTTGGAGTGCGTTGCCACCAGTACGCTGATGACACGCAGCTCTATTTCTCCTTTTCATCTTCTACAGGTGAGTCTGTGGATGTGCTGAATCATTGCCTGACCGCGATAATGGACTGGATGAGAGCTAATAAACTGAGACTCAATCCAGACAAGACTGAGACACTGTTGGTGAATGCCTTCCCTGCCCAGATGGTGGATGCTTACCCTGTTCTAGATGGGGTTACACTCCCCTTGAAGGAACAGGTTCGTAGTCTTGGGGTTCTTTTCGATCGTTCCTTGTCTCTGGAGGCGCAAGTGGCCACGGTGGCAAGGAATGCGTTCTACCACCTTCGGTTGGTAGCCCAGCTACGCCCCTATCTGGACAGGGATGACCTCGCCTCAGTTGTTCATGCTCTGGTAACTTCTAGGTTGGATTACTGTAATGCGCTCTACGTAGGGCTGCCCTTGAAGACAGTTTGGAAGCTTCAGCTAGTGCAAAACGCAGCAGCCAGACTGCTGACGAGGACCAGCCGGTCAGCGCATATAACACCTGTTCTGGCCTGTTTGCACTGGCTACCTATTTGCTTCCGAGCCAGATTCAAGATGCTGGTTTTGACCTATAAAGCCTTACACGGCGTGGGACCGCAGTATCTTGTGGAACGCCTCTCCCGCTATGAACCGACCCGGTCACTTCGCTCAGCGTCTAAGGCCCTCCTCCGGGTACCAACCCATCGGGAAGCCCGGAGGACAGTTACTCGATCTAGGGCCTTTTCTGTAGTGGCCCCCGAACTGTGGAATAGCCTCCCCGAAGAAATTATTATTATTATTATTATTTATTAAATTTATATACCGCCCGACTAGCAATAGCTCTCTGGGCGGTGAACATAAAATAGCATAAAAATACAATGAATAACAAAATAATACTAAAATACAATCAACAATCCAATACAGAAATACACCTGGCGCCGACGCTTCTATCTTTTCGGCGCCAGGTTAAGACCTGGCTATGCTCCCAGGCATTTTAATGCGTTTAATGTTACAATTTTAAATCTCTTTGTTTCAGTTTATTTATTGTGATATTTTGTATTTCTGTACTTTTAATCTTTTGTACACTGCCCAGAGAGCTATTCGCTATGGGTGGTTTAAAAATGAAATAAAATAAAATAAATAAATAAATAAATACAGTGGAGAAACCACTGCATCCACAGCCAGCTTAGAAACGCAGACTACTGACATGTTAGAAAACAACAGCACACACAACTTCTTCCAAGAAGACTTGTAAAGAACCTGTTGAGTTTCAGTGCTGGTCACAAGAGAAGCGGCTTTCCCTTTTCAAAGGCTAAGCAGGCTAGTGGAGAAGGAACAAAGGATGCCAGTATTTTGCAAGAGAGAGTCAATCACATACTGGAAATTCAGGCTTTCACAATGAAAGTGGATTTAAGCACTCTGGTGCAACAAGTTCAAAAAAAATTAATGGAGTTTTGCAGTTAGGGAAGTGATGAGGAAGTGAACTAAAAAGCGTGGATAAGCAATTGTTTGGTAGGAAGACATAACCCACACACAAGCAGACCTGCTCCATAAAGACCAAACATTGTATAATTTCCATGTAAGGATTGTGCAAGCAAATCAGGAAGAATGCTCAACAAACAGGGCATCGAGAGGGGCCCAGAGTGGTCCATATTGTCTTTTTTACATTGGCCTTGAAAACACATTTTACTTGAGATGTAGGGCTGAGTTTTCTACTTATTTAACGAGTTGTCCTGGTGCGGAAACTGTTCCTGTATCTACTAAAACAGCATCTTGTTGTACAGATATTAACAATGACTGCTTTTCTTTTTGAATCCCCAAAGCCTTTACCTGCTAACCCGTGCATTCCCGTTCAAACGCACCGCTCCACGGGACAGTGGGAGAAAGTTGGCAACCTTTCTCCGCCCACCTGCCTACCTCGCAGGGCGCTCACCTCGATAAGGGAATAGTTGATCTCCACGTCGGACTTGACGAAGCCCCCGCAGCCTACCACGATATCCTCGGAGCCCCGCGCCACGTCCCAGAGGCAAGAGTCCCACAGGACCCACCACAATGCCATCGGCGCCCATCCCCGCGACATCGCGGCTTCGCAGCCCCACGCGGAGCAGCCGCAAAAGCTCGGCGCTGAGTCAGAAAGACTGCCCGCGCATGCGCTAGGACCACTCTATGGTCTTCTCCCCGAGAGCAGAGCAGCCAGCCGGAAGCAAGCGCGTACAAGAAGGAAAGGTGTCGCGGCTCCCCCTGCCGGATGGGAGGTCTGTGAGTCTCCGCTGGTAACCGCAAGACACTTTGCAGTTTGTAGTAAGGTCATCGACCTAAAAAAAACTTTAGAGTGACAGTTCTGTTGCCCTAGTCCGGTTTCTTTATTTGGAATATAGCAAGCTGCCTTAAACTGAGTCAGACCATTGGTCTATTTAGTTCAGTGGTGTGTACACCAACTGGCAGCGGCTCTCCAGGAATTCAGGCAGGGTACTTTCTCAGCCCTACCTGGATTGAATCTGAGACCTCCTGTATGCCAAGCAGATGCTCTATCACTGAGTTACTTTTTAGTGGTGGTGGTGAATGGTCACAGTTCTTGCTTGCTATTTGTCTATATCTGGATGCTGTATTTTGAGAGCTAGTGAGACTTGGGTTCAAACCCCACTCAATCATAAAAAAATGACTATGTGACTTTTGGCTAGTTGCTATTTCTCTACCCAGCCTACCTCACCAAGTTGTTCTCAGGATAAAGCAGCAAGGAGAGACAGAGAGAGAGAGAAGAAGAAGAAGAAGAACCATGAACTCCTTCAAATAAATATGCATTTGAGTTTTAACAATAAAATGTCACAGCAGCCCCAGTTTATGCATGCAGTAGAATCAAAAGGCAATCAGTTTCAGGTATCAAAACTGAACCAGGTTATGTTCAGCTAAGTCTACCTCAGAATAGACTCTCTGAAGCGAATGAACCTTCAGTTTATCATGTATATTAACTTCAATAGGTCTACTCTGAATAGGCCTAGCATTGAGTACTACCCACTGTTTTTGATTGTGGGTTTTTCCTTATTATTGCTAACTATAACTTGAATTGTTTTATTGAATTGCATGTGTTTTGTTATTGTTTTGCACACCGTTTGGGTTAATGTTAATAAAGCAAAACAGGGAACGCATTTTTAAATAAATAAAAATAAATGGCTGCTTTAACCTGGGCAGTTAGTGACCACTTTAGGCTGCCAAAGTGGCAGCGGGGAGGCAGTTTGTATGCATCAATGCTGCTCCATTAAAAAGGCACATGCCTTAGGCAATTGGTAGGTCTAGCCTTAAAATACTACCTTTCTACTTGCAAGGAGTTGCAGGGAGGGGAGGTTTCAGGGGAGCATTCAAACAGGCCAGCCTTGGGTCTCCAGTCTGAACTTAAAGATGTCTATCCCAGGAAAAACATTTTTATCATTGCTTGATTCTGCTGCATGCACAGACTAACCCTGTACCTCATTTCAGTGGAGGGAGTGGATCTCAGAACACAAAGGAATATACCTCCCTTCATTGAAATGAATGGGGATACCATTTCCATTTAGGGCCTCTGTCTAGAGCTGATACAGCCAACATGGTGCTCTCCAGATGTTGTTGGATTCAAACCCCCATCAGTCCTAGCCAGCACAGTAAATGGTCAGGGCATGATGGGAGTTGTAGTCCAGCAACATCTGGAGGACACCACATTGGCTATCCCTGCACTAGGATTCTGAAGCGGAGGGATCTGTGAGTTCCTCAAAGATGCTTACATGGGAGAAAGTCCCTGTTGAACCTGGTGGAAATTCAGGTTGCAATCCTAAGCCTGTTGCCTGGGAGTAAACCCCAGCAGATTAAAAAGGACTTATTTCTGAACAGAACTGAGTTGTATACCCACCATATATTGAAATCACATGGTGTTTCCCCAAAGAATCCTGGGAACTGTGGTTTACACCAGCACCTTCACAGAGATGCAATTCCCAACAACCTTAACAAACCACACTTCCCTGGATTCTTTGGGGGATGTCAGGTGTTTGAAATGCATGGCACCTGGCAGCCTGTGGATTGTGCTGTTACTTCTGAGTGAAGAATTGAGTGGTCAAACTGTAATCCTATGCAATAAGCTCACTGACTTTTGACATCAATATGGAACTTACTTTGTAAACCTGGTTAGGACAGAGCTGCAAAAGTACAGTGTAAGCCTACGGACACTTACTTGGTAAGTTCCCCTTCAAATGCAGCAAGAATTAACTTCTGAGCAAAGCTGCTTAAGATTGCATTGTAAGAAGATGGGAACAGCTGTGGCTTTTCTGAGGTCATTTGCTTATGTCAATAAAATCACACACCACAAATCTGAGCAGGTGGCACATAACCTATTGCACTTGTTATTGCTACATCTGGGGCTGCATTTCAAGCTCGGGAGAATCATTTACCAGCCCAGTTTATTCAGTTATTTTATAACAAACCTGGTGCCTGAGCCCCACTGGACTTTACTACAGGAGCCTCACAAAAACCCCTTTGCCTGTAGCAAGAATCACACTTGCTGAAGCTCACTTTCTGCTCTCTGATGTTGAGAGGGATGATTTGGGGTTTGCAGACATAAAGATGTTTATCTGGCAGCCCTGTTTACCTCAGTACAATGATCCACATATGCTATAAAATGCCCTCGTCGGCTACATATCTAGTTGATCTCTGTGTTCTGCAGGAGAAGGTATCCTGCAGATATTACCCTATCAGGAGGTCCTTTCTGCACAATGTTGGAATTGGGCCTTTGGGCTGTGTGCACTCTATACATTTGAAGCACCCACCCCCCAAAGAATCTGGGAACTGTAGTTTGTTCAGGGGGCTGGGAATTGTAGCTCTGTGCAGGGTAAATTACAGTTCCTGGGAATCTTTGGGAGGAAAATGTGCTTTAAATGTCCTTTTAAGAGCTACTAAGAGCTACAATTCCCAGGGCCCTTAACAAACTATACTTCCCAGGATTCTTTGGTACTCCCTCCCAATATGTATCTGACAGGCACCTTCTCTATTGTCTTTTTGGCGCCTGCTAAAGGCATTCCTCTTTCACAAAGCCTTCTGAAATCTTTATCCAAGTCGATATATGTCTTTGATTTAACCTAATGTTTACATATAAGCTATTGTTGCTTTTATTTATATTGGTTTTGTCATTGTTTTTATACATGTAATGTTTTATATATATAATTTTATATGTAATTTTTAATTTTTTCTAAACTCTCTTTAACATTTGTGCAGACCATAAAGATGTCGTTAATGTATCGCCACCATATAAGTGGTTTGTTGATGGCCTTTTTGAGGATCTCCTGTTCCAGTTTACCCATGAAGAGATTCGCATATGATGGAGCCATGCGAGTCCCCATAGCTGTGCCTTGTAGTTGCAGGTAGTGTTCTCCATTGAATGTAAAGTTGTTACAAGTCAGGACTAGCATAGCTAAAGTTGTGAGAACCTCTGTTGGAGGACTGTTCGTATCTCTGGTGTTAAGGAACTCATTTAAAGCCTGAATTCCATCATTATGTGGTATATTGGTGTAAAGAGATGTGACATCTAAAGTAGCTAGTATAGTATTGTTGTGGAATTGATACTGCTTGTTTAAAGACTCAATTTTAAGCAAGAAGTCCTTGGTGTCTTTGATATATGATGGGAGGTTTTGCACCATGTTTTGTAAATTTAAGTCAATGGACAGAGAAATCCTTTCAGTAGCTGTGTTGTTACCTGAGTCAATTGGGCGACCAGGATTATTGGCTTTGTGGATTTTAGGCAGCATGTAAAACCTTCCAGGGGTGAGATTTGGATTAACAAGGAGATCAGCAGTTTCCTCTTTAAGAAGTTTCCTACTTGTAAGGTTTTGTATAGATGTAATGATACGAATATTGAGATCTGTGGTGATGTCTTTGTCAAGAAGTCTATATGATGTTTCATTCTTTAGTTGTCTTTGACCTTCTGCTACATAGTCTGTAGTGTTAAGTACCACAACAGCACCACCCTTATCTGCAGGCTTGATGACAACATCCCTTCTCATCTGAAGGTTCCTTAGGGCTATTCTTTCTTCTTTTGAAAGGTTGTCGTGAGTAGGAGTTGGTGTGTGGTTGTTGATGACTCTGTTTATTGATAAGAGAAAGGTTTCTAGGACTGGATTCCTGTTAATGTTCGGTGTCCAAGTTTTAGGTGGCAGAAACTGTAGCAGAGGATCTCTATTGTAGAGGTCTATGTTGTTCTTAGAGTCATCATAAAAAAATTCAGCCAATCTGCATCTCCTTTCAAATGCTTTGATGTCACATTTCATCTGTGCTATATTGTGCTCTCTAGGTGTTGGGCAGAAGTTGAGGCCTTTGGATAGAAGCCTAATTTCATTAGGTGACATTTTGCCTGCAGTGAGATCTATTATTGTTGTGGAGTCATTTCTGTAAGTTATGTCAGGTGATCTTGTTATACATGTGGAAGATATATATATATAACTGTTTTATGTGTATTATACTGTAATTTGCTCTGGGATGTCTCATGGGAAGAGATTCAAAAATGAAACTAATCAATAATATCCTCCCATTTTCTCCATCTCTGCCCCCTTACAATCACCTGCTCTCATTTTTTGTTAAAAAAAATCCTGTATGGGCTGCAGAAAGATTGCCCTTAGCAAAATAAGTACAGCTAAATATGCAAATCCCCGCCCCTTGAAAGAGGCAGAAATCAAATCTCAAGCCAACAGGTGCAGGAATTCTGGAGAGGAGGCCAGACAGCAAATTGGAGCGGCTTGGAGAAGATCAGGAGTGATTGCTGGAAAAGGCAACAAGCAGGAGCCATGAGTGGAGCAAACTGGCTGTGTAATACCTCGGAGGATCAGTTTGCTGAGCTGTGGGTGAGTGAGCGTCAGCCGCTATCTCAGCTGAGAAAAGTTTTCTGGGCCTGGCATAGTGAGAGAGAAATTAGAACTGATTGTCCCTCTGCTGCACGCCATTGTTAACCTCTTGGTCCCCATCCTTTTGGGGCTGTGTACACCGCATACATTTAAAGCACATTCCCCTTCCCCCAAAAGAATCCTGGGAACTGTAGTGTACCCCTTGCAGAGCTGCAGTTCCCAGCACCTTTAACAAACAACATTTCCCAGAAATCTTTTTTTTGGGGGGGGGGGGGAATGCACTTTAAATGTACTTTCAGTGTGTGGTGTGTAGGCAGCCCCTCGCGCAAGTAAATATAGACCCACATGCAGCAGCCTGCAAGATACGGAGATAATGTACATCCATTGGGGTGAAGGGGACACTGCCCCACCAACCGCAGTCTGACCTCAGTCAGTCCCCACCTGTCTTCTTACTAATATCCAGTCCAGGGGATGGCGCTGGCTGTCAGTTTCCTCCTTCTCTTTAGATTCTGCATTGCCCTTGCAGAACTCAGCAGGGAGGAGGATAGCACTAAAACTAGAATCCAAAGCTTGTTTAAAGCGCATGACATCCCCCAGAGAACCCTGGGAACTTGTTTACCCCTCATAGAACTACAGTTCCCAGCAGATCTAACAAACTATAGTTCCCAGGACTATTTAGGGGAAATAATGTGCTTTAAATGTATGGGATGCACACAGCCTAGTTGGTTGTGTCTGTCATTGACTCTGGTTCTGCCAGCCGGTGGCCTCTCTGCCTTCCCACATAACAGTCCCAACTGGGCACCAGCCACTAGCGGTTTTGTCTCTTTTTAACTTTCCCTTTTAATGCTATCTTCCTGGTCTCTCCCCCAAATTAAGTTGAGCAGGGGTTTGGAGTCAATGGCCTTATAGACCCCTTCCAACTCCACAATTCTGTGATTCGAGGAACTCTGAATTCAGGCTCAGTGCACGAGAAGCCAGCCTAGGGGACTGTCCTGTTAAACTTTTTTTATCGATCTGTGTCTGCGTGAGCTTACAGTCAAGAAACTTTGGACTCTCTGACAGTTAAACGCACATGCACACACATTCACGCACAAGTGCTAATCTTTTCTCATAGGCTGCAACTGAAATGGTTCCCTTTTGCATGATTAATATTTTAAAACAAAGACATGAGATGTAGTCAGTACCGCTTAAAAATTATCCTACAATTTTATTTATTTAATTAATAATGAAATCCTACGGACGTCTGTTCAGACTGAAGTTGCACCATGTTCAATGGGACTGCAGGAGCAGGGAAACTTTTTTAGTCCAAGGGCCATATTCCCTTCTGAAATGGAAATGGACTGCCTTCAAGTCGATCCCAACTTGTGGCTAGTTACCCTATGAATAGGATTTTCATGGTAAGCAGTATTCAGAGGGGGTTTACCATTGCCTCCCTCTGAGGCTAGTCCCCCCCCCAACTGGCTAGGGCCTGCTCAGCTTGCCACAGCTGCACAAGCCAGCCCCTTCCTTGTCTGCAACTGCCAGCTAGGGGGCAACTGGGCTCCTTGGGACTATGCAGCTTGCCCACGGCTACACGGGTGGCAGGGCACGTCACCCCTGAGCCACTCACTATGGAGTGATCTTTAGCTGGCCCTTTATACCCAGGAGACACGAGCGGGGATTTGAACTCACAGACTCTGGACTCCCAGCCAGGCTCTCCTCCCCCCTGTGCTATACCTTCTGAACAACCTTCAAACGGCCACATGCCAGCAGTGGGCAGGGCCAGAGGCAAAAGCGGGTGGAGCAACAAATGTAAATCTGACCTTTGTACAGTAGGCTAGTTTCTACACACGCTCGCACACCACTCCCTGTCCTCTGTCCATGCAAACAAGAGGCATGATCAAAGTTTAGGAATACATTCCAGCCCAGCAAAAGGGTGCAAAGCAGGGTCAGGAAGAGGTGACCTGGGGAGATGGTGTGTAGCCAGGTAGTGAGGGCTGGAGGTCCAGGCCTGAGGTTCTCCACTTTGGTGTGTGGGATTGCAGCCTAGAATGTTTATATTGCTGCCATTCAATGTAAAGGCATTCCCACAACAGTTTACAATGCATTTATTTATTTAGGGCATTTATATCCTCCTCTTCATAGTGTGTGTGTGTGCATGAGAGTATATAGATTGGTAAATATATATAAAAAAACTCAAGAGGGCAGTTATATCAGTAAAACAACAAGAATCAATAAGCTGAATGTTCAGATTCAGGACAGACAAAAGAAAGTACTTCTTCACACAGCACATAGTTACACTGTGGAATTCGGCCCCACAAGAGTTAGTAGTACTAACCGCCAACTTAGATGGCTTCAAAAGAAGATTAGACAAATGAATGGAAGATACGGCTATCAGTGGCTGCATTCTACCTCCACTGTTGGAGGCAGTATACCTCTGAATATGAGTTGCTGGGAATTGCAAGTGGGAAGAGTGTTGTGGCACCCAGGTACTACTTTCAGGCTTCCAGTAAGCATCTAGGTGGCCACTGTGAGAACAGGGTGTGGGACATTATCCTGATTCAGCAGAACGACTCTTCTTATGTTCCTGTTTGGGGGGGGACGTCAGGAAATGGGATGGCAGAAAGAGAGAAAAACTAGTGGCCCCACCCTCTTTGTGCTTTGGCCCCACCCACTTTGAGTTCCAAACCTGCCCCCTCTTGACTTGGGTACAACCCACTACCGGGATGAAACTCTGAAAGAGAAAGTGGCCCTCGACACAAAACACATCCCGGCCGGCCACTTTCAAACTTTAGCATTCATGCTCATGTGTTGTTGCAGGACTGGAACCTGACATGGTACACGGCTACTCCCAGTTTTACTTCATGTTTTGAGAGCACTGTGCTGGTCTGGATTCCGTGTGTCTACCTTTGGGTCCTTTTCCCCTTCTATCACTTCTACCTTCGGAAAAACTGCAGAGGTTATATCAGGATGTCGGCCATCTTCAAAGCCAAAATGGTAAGGCTGGTGCTTGTTGGAAGTGTGGCAAGAACAACTCCTATTTGCTTCTGTTTGCATTCCAGAGGGGTGATAGAGAGAGGGTCCTCCAGATGGCTTGGCTGCCCATCCTTACCTGCGTTCCTCTAGCTGTCTTCCTTCCATTGTAAACTGATACTCTCAGGGAGTTGACCTCACTTCCAGCCTCTGCTTCCTCCTTCTTCCTGCACCAGCCAAGGGAGAGCAGACGTCTTGTCTTTGTCTCTGTCCTCTAGCATGGGGGCACTGACCAAGTCTGGCCATTGTGCCTCTAACTACACTCAGCTAAACTCCAACAGGGCTCAGGTCTGAGTGCAGCTGCAGAGAGAGGAATTAAGTCAACTCACCTTCAGACTGTCAGTATTTTGCGAGAGACATTCAAGCATGCACTGCAAATTTAGGGGCTCCTCCAAGCATCCTTTTTTTATGATGCATTCATGATGATTTACTAGAACTAGAAAAGGTCCTCAAATGCAAAGATGTATCACTGAACACTAAAGTCAAGATCATTCAGATCATGGTATTCCTGTTCTCTATGTATGGATGTGAAAGTTTGACAGTGAAAAAAGTGGATAAGAGAAAAATCCACTCATTTGAAATGTGGTGTTGGAGGAGAGTTGCGGATACCATGGACTGTGAAAAAGACAAATAATTGGGTGTGAGAACAAATTAAATCAGAACTCTCACTAGAAGCCAAAATGATGAAACTGAGGTTATCATACTTTGGACACATAATGAGAAGACATGATTCACTAGAAAAGATAATAATGCTTGGAAAAACAGAAGGGAGTAGAAAAAGAGGAGGAAGGCCAAACAAGAGATGGATTGATTCCATAAAGGAAGCCACAGACCTGAACTTACAAGATCTGAACAGGATGGTTCATGACAGATGCTACTGGAGGTCGCTGATTCCTAGGGTTGCCATAAGTTGTAATCAACTTGAAGGCACATAACAACAAACAACGACATGATGATTTGGGCTCATGATGCTGCTTGAGCAGCCATACACTTTTTCAATACTCTGCAAAAATTCTGAGGAGGTCACGCTGCTTCATTGCCAGTCAGTGCACGTTCCATAACTTCCTGCGGAAATCCCGTAGCTTTTGCCGTGCTATACCCCTTCCGGATAGCACTACTGCAGTAACATTGGGGAAACATTGCAGAGCAGACTAAAGCAGGACAAAACCACCGCTAATGCACTCTTGATGTGTCAAGAACGTGTTGCAGGATATACCTGCAGTAAAACACCAGTCTGGAGAGGCCTCCATTTCTCACAATTAAAGCAGACCACAGCACTCTGGGCCCCTCCAGCCTTGGTGTTTTCTTGCAGGTTGTATTCTGCAACATGTTCCTGGTACAATGGCCCCATCCGCACAACAGATTTAAAACAGTATCATACCACTTTAAATAGTCACGGCTTCCCCCAAAGAACCCTGGGAAGCATAGCTTGTGAAGGGCGATGAGAGTTGTTAGGAGACCCCCTGTTACCCTCTGAGCTATAATTCCCAGAATTCCCTGGGAAGAGGAATTGATTGTTAAACCACTCTAGGAATTGTAGCTCTGTAGCCCTATGTCATCTGCAAAGACTCTCAGCAGTTTTCAAGTGGTCTGTGGGGGAAAATGTTTGGATACCACTGGTCTAACCTCTGTATAAGTTTTGTGCAAACAGATTAGGATGAATGCCCAATAAACAGGTCATCTGGAGGAGCCCTTATACCTCTGTTTTCCCACAATTGTAGCCAGCTATGTTCTACTCAGAGTAGACCCATTGAAATTAATGAATCTATAGTAAGTTATGATTTTGAGTAGAACCTAGACTTCTGTATTGCTGGGAGGCCCAGCACCAGTGGTCAGGCACTGGCCGAGGGCTCCTGCAGCCCAGAAGGGCCTCTGAGAGGCCCTCCATAGGCTGGGAGGGTAGATCTTCTGCTCTGTGGGCCCTGTGGGATTGTCGCCCCTGGCAGCATCTTGGGTGATGGCAGGCAAGCTCATGCAGTGCACTAGCGTGCTGACGCAACGACATGGGAAGTAGGTGGGACGAGTGGGCCTGTTTATGCCTGCGTCACCTGCATCAGGAGGAGGTGTTGGGGGGTTTGATAATGTGGACCCAGGGCAGTCTGGTGCCCAAGGTCCCACTCATGTCTGGTGCCGGGCCTGTTGGCTAGCAATGTGGTAATCAAAAATAGCAGGTGAGATTCCCATGCCTTATTTTTTTTCCCTTTCCATCCACTCTTGCTCTGAGCCTGCTCTTCTGATTGAAACATTCTCCCTATCCCCAGGTTCTTGGCTTCGCCTTGGTATTGTTGTGTATCTCAACTTCATTCTACATTCTTTGGGAAGTAACCCGAAGGATTCCACGAGCACCTGGATTTATCATCGGTCCTCCTTTGCAGGTGGTCACAATGGTAATTCCTACTATTTTCTCTGTATTCTTCACATCGCACCTCTTCTTTTTACTTCCTGACCTTCAGCAGCAGCAACAAGTGCAAGAGAAAGGAACTAGGTGTGTTTCCAGCTAGAAAGACTGCAAGGGAGAGATGGTAGTACTCTTCAAATACATAGAATACATGCAAATACATACATGATACATAAAAGAGCACTAAGAGTTATAACTCAGAGTTAGTGTGTCTGCCTTGCTAGCATAAGGTCCCAGGTTCAATCTCTGGCATCTCCAGGTGGGGCTGGGAGAGACCCCTGCCTGCAAAGCAAATGCTCTACCATTGAGCATGACCCTTCCCCAAATGAATGAAAGGATTTTCCCCAAAGCAAATTCCAAGCATTGGAGGCTGATCTGGAATGGGACCATAGCAGGGAGTAAAGGGTTAAAGCACTTCTTCCCCCCCCAAAAAAAGCCCCCCTACCCTCCATGACAGGCTCCCAATCCAGATCTGGAGCACTGTTCTGGCAATTTGTGTGTGGACATGTTTTACAAATGGGATTATGCTAAGCAGGAGCATTTTAACGATTAAAACCACTTAAGAAAGAATGGTGTGTCTTGTCTAGGGATGGGCAACAATTGTGCTAAAATCAACCTTGGCACTGAGCTTCCTGACAGTCTACAGGTTAGCTATCTTTGTGGATAGCAATCCTGAATGCTGCCTGTTTCCCAGGATAACTTGAAATTGACCAACCTGTGTCTTTGCTTTGCTGACATGAAATTGACCAGCATGTGTGTTTGCTTTGCTAAGGTTAAACTGACAAGTCCATGCCTTTGCTTTGACTTAAAAGTGGTCTCTCGTTTTCTTCCAGTACCATTTGGGAGGAGGAGGGTGGATTGGATTAGGTAGGTGGGCACTGGGCAGAGGGAAAGCCACTTTCCTTCCTGTTCATTTCCGAATGGAAGACATTATAAACAATATTGTTATTTTTTCGAGAGGGGAAAAATTGGAATGGTAAAAGCAAACAATAGTGGAAAAACAACTAACCCAAAACTCAACCGCCGGCCACTTCAGCAGAAGACACCAACAAGCAGATTCCACCCCTAGTCTTGCCAGGGAGAACTCAGAATTTTAAGTTTGTTTTATGTGTTATGTTATTCATTTAGGTATTACTTATTTTTATTCAAATTTGCATAACTTACAAGATCTGAACAGGGTGTTTTGTGACAGATGCTCTTGGAGGTTGCTGATTCATAGGGTCGCCTTGAGTCGCAGTCAACTTGGAGGCACATAACAACAACAAAAGGAGGGACAAACTTCTTAAAGGGACATGTTGTGACCTGCCTGGGATATTAGGCATTTTAAGTTTTATTTCCCTTGTATATTATTTTATTGGAGTCTGAGTTAACTTATATTGATGTTAACCCTGTGTTACTCTCAAAGTAGACCAACTGAAGTTCATAGAATCATAGAATCATAAAGTTGGAAGGGGCCTTGTAGGCCATCGAGTCCAAACCCCTGCTCACAGCAGGAAATCCACAGCTAGAGCATCTCCCGCAGATAGCTGTCCAGCCTCTGCTTGAAGACATCCAGCGAAGGGGATCCCACCACCTCCCTAGGCAGTCGGTTCCATTGCCGAACTGCCCTTACTGTCAAGAAGTTCCTTCTAATGTCCAATCTGAATTTACGCTCCTGCAACTTAAAACCATTAGACCTAGTCCTATCCTCTGGGGCATGACAATTCCACTGGGGCTACTCTGAGTAGGTCTTTGGTGAATACAACCCGTACTGTTATTACACTTTGGTATTGTGATGGTCTGATAGCTAGATAGAAAGGAACAGATCTGAATCTAGTGTGGCCATATTTTAGAAATGTTCTATATTAAGCACTTTTTCTGTCTTTTTTTTTTAAAATAAAGGTCCTGGTGGTATTCCTAACCCAGATGGAAAGACTAAAAGGCGTCCAGTCTTCAGGCATTTTGCTGGCATATTGGTTGCTCTGTTTTCTCTCTGCTATCATTCCCTTTACCTCTAAAATACAACATGCCCTGAAAGGTGTAAGTCTATAATCAGGCATAAGTCTATAATTGCTTACTTGTCGTGGCTCTATACTAACTCCTGAGTCACTTCCTCATGTTATTTTTTTCTGGGCTTTTAATAATGTAAAAACAGCGTTTGAAGATAATTCTAAAGCCACTCTTCTGTGACTGTTTTATACTGCATAATTCTGCTTTATCCTGCATAAACTATTTTGCTTTTGTTTCCGATGAGAAGCTAACATTACATATTCAATGTGAAGGGAGAGACAGACCACATTCACATCATACATTCCACTATTGTTCCACTTTGTGGCTTCCCCCAAAGAATCCTGGGAAATGCACTTTGTGGAAATGCAGTTTGGGGATGTTAGGAGACCCCTATTCCCCTCACAGAGCTACAATTCCCAGAATTCCCTGGGAAGAGGGACTGACTGTTAAACCACCCTGAGAATTGCAGCTCTATGAGGAGAATAGGGGGTCTCCTAACAACTCTCAGCACCCTTCACAAACTACACTTCCCAGGATTCTTTGGGGGAAGTCATGACTGGAATAAATGTATGGAGTGACTATGGCCATAGCATTCTAGAAATGTCTAATAGCAAGCAACTTTTCTTTATTTTTGCAGGGCTTTGGAGAAGAACCCTTCCATCACATTGCCTCATACATTTATTTCACCTTGATCCTATCGGAACTGATGCTTTGCTGCTTTGTAGATCAGCCTCCCTTCTTCTCCAAAGTTATTGATGACGCCGTAAGCATTTTAGCTTTTCCTTTATAGAGCCTGTAATGATTCCCCTAGGATTCCAGCATTCATTTCTCTTTTTAAAGATTCTAGTGCTTATTGCTGCAGGGGAAAGGGTGGATATGTTCTCCCCACCCCCACCCCCAAAAAACCACATACTGAGCAATCCTATGTAGATCTGCTCAGAAGTAAATTCCACTGAGGTCAATGGGCCTTACTCCCAGGTAAGTGTGCATGGTATTGCAGCCTACAGGAATTGAAAATAAGGTATGAATTAAGAAGCTAGACTTCGTTATGTGTATTTTCAGCTCTAATGATGTCAAAGTTCATATATGAACTATTTTAAGAACATAAGAGCCCTACTGGATCAGGCCAGTGCCCCATCTATTCTAGCGTCCTGTTCTCACAGTGGCCGACCAGATGCCTACAGGAAACCCACAAGCAGGACCTGAGCACAACAGCACTCTCCCCTCCTGCACTTCCCAGCAACTGGTATTTAGAAGCATGCTGCCTCTGCACGGGGTCAGACAGGGCCGGATTATCCATTAGGCTTAGTAGGCTGAAGCCTAGGGGCCCGGAGCTCTTGGGGACCCATGGGGCACTGGCCTGAGGGCCCCTGGAGCTATAAGGGGCCCTCTGCTCTCCTTCCACAATCCGTGGAAGCATCAGCGGACCGCCATCCCCCTGCTATTCCCCCGCTTTACCTACCTTTCTGTTGTTTTTTGCAGCGCGCAGATTTGCCATCAATAAAGATGGCGGCCAAAGTTTCCTTAAGGGGCCGAAGCCTCTGCCGCCATCTTGGCTGATGGCATGCATGCGTGCTATACGCGCGCGTTGCTGCCATCAACAAAGATGGCAGCAGAGGCTTCAGCTCCTTAGGGAAACCTTGGCCGCCATCTTTATTGATGGCAAACCTGCGCACACCGCAGAAAACAACGGAAAGGTAGGTGAAGCATGGGGATGGGGGGCCCAAACACCAATCAGCCTAGAGGCCCTCCTTAGCTTAATCCGGCCCTAGGGTCAGAGCGTAGCCATCATGGCTAGTAGCCATTGATTACCTTATCCTCTATGAATTTGTCTTATGCTCTTTTAAAGCCATCCAAGATTGTGGCCGTCGCTGCCTCCCGTGGGAGCTAATTCCATAGTCCAACTAAGTGCTACACGAGCAAGTAAAAAAAAATTGAAAGAAATGATTCCTACATTTCATGTTGGATTGTAATTTCTCAATAGAGTTCTGCATTAAGCATCACATGTTCATTATTCTGGCGTCTGCCAGATTTGGAGAAATTACATGTAATTACGCTAATGAATTAATGTCGTTGTTGTTACATTTTTTTATCCTACCCTTCCTCTTGAAGGAGCCTAGGGTGGCAAACACATGAACACAACATTTTAACAAAAAGAGGAAAAAAAGCAATCTAAAAACAGTTTAAAGACATTCTTCTGTCTACTGATCTCCAGGTTGCCGAGACCTCAAATGCCTGGGTAAACAGGAATGTTTTTAAACTCCTTCTGAAAGTCATTACTGAGGGACTTAGGTGCAACTCACTGGGGAGGGCATTCCACAAATGGGAAGCCACCACTGAAAAGGCCCTGTGACAGGTCAGCACCATCTAGGCAGCTGCTGGTGGCACCACCATGAACAAGGCCTCACCTGCCAGTCATCAGGTCTGAAATGGCTGGTCCTGGGGAAGGTGCTCTTTTAGTTACTTGGGTCCTAAGCCATTTAGGGCTTTATGTACTAGTAGTAATACCTTGAATTGGATCCAGTAGCAAACTGGCAACCAGTGCAACACTTTCAGGTCCTGTCAGTCTGCTCCACTTATGCAAACTAGCTCCCTGAGAACTTGCTACAAGGTCCTGGGAGTTGGATAAAATACATTGATGGGTGACAATCTACATGACACTGTTATTGGTCCATCTTACTCCATATTGCAGCAGCTGTCAGGAGTTTCAAGTCAGGTATCTTTTTTTCAGCCCAATTATGTTCCTTCTTGCCCTCTCCACCTGACATTGTTAAATATAATGTATGCAAACCTAAGAGCTATGTTTGTTTTGGTTTTTTTCCTTTTGCAGAACCCGTGTCCCGAAGCTGGAGCCTGTTTTGCTTCCAAAATCACATTTTGGTGGTTTGCTGGGTAAGAAAATAACGAATGTTTTATCTTGTGCTAAAATGGCTGATAAATATCAACTTGGCTAAGAAAGCCAGGGGTCATCCACACACCTTATGCCGATGAATGATGTGCTGCTTGAAAGAAGGTCTTCCTTTTGTACCAGATTTTCTGGAAAATTTACCAGGTCATCTTCTCACTATTCATAATATGTGTGTCATGGATTGCCAATGTTTTTTAGGCCTATAGGCACATTGGGGTTTGAGTGAGTGCAGTGGGAGCCACCCCTTCTGGTCACTGATCTCTCCCTCACCCTCTGATCACTGCCTCTCTCCCCCCAGTAAGGGGTGCTTACACACACACACACTTCAGTTTCTCTGGGATCTGGGTAAAACTCAGATCCAGCAGAATTGTTCTGAGCCTTGAAAAGCACATAGAGCTTTCATAGGAAGTGGGAAAAGGTGTCAGTCTTCCAACTTCCTCCTTCAGCTCTGTGCCCTGTTCAATGGAGAAAAAGGTAACCATCCTCACCCCAACATGACCTGTTGATGGGCAAGGGGGGGATACTCACACTATTCTGTGTTCCTGTCTTTTTCCTCAGTTTTAGATGTGGGAGCCATTTTGTGTTATACTACACCACTCATGGCAGCCATTTTGTGGCTGACACCCATGGCCCTTTCTCAAAATTCCAGAAGCGCCCACTGACCTCAAAGGGCTGGCGACTCTGAAACTAGGTAACTCCCTCCCCTCAATTGAGTGTGAATGCCCTCTGTTTTATAGACTGGTCTGGAAGGGATATCGGCAGCCCCTACAAACAGATGATCTGTGGTCACTAACAAAAGAAAATTCCTCTGAAGAGATAGTTGCCAAGATTGAAGATGCATGGAATAAGAATTATGCAAGAGCCACACAGTAAGTGTGTGTGTGTGTGCGCACGCGCTTGCACAGAAGACCAGCTACAAAGAAGCAAACAGGCTGCTAGTCCTCATGTCCTGAAGAGCAGGTATATGCATGGGCTTCCTGGAGGCATCTGTCTGGCCTCTGTTGGGAACAGGATGCTGTAGGTCTGGGATGGACTACCTGTGGCCCTGTTAGACTACAGCAGGTGTGAGTATTATTTATTATTATTTATTTATTAAATTTATATACCGCCCGACTAGCGATAGCTCTCTGGGCGGTGAACATAAAATAGTATAAAAATACAATGAATAACAAAATAATATTAAAATACAATCAACAATACAATAAACATTATTAAAATTAGATCAATGTAACTTAAAATGCTTCAGAGAATAGGAAGGTTTTGACCTGGCGCCGGAAGGAAAGCAGAGTCGGCGCCAGGCGTACTTCCTCAGGGAGACTGTTCCATAGTTCGGGGGCCACCACTGAGTAATCTTTGGCCCTCCAGATGTTGCTGAACTACAACTCCCATCAGCCTTGGCCATTGGCCATGCTTGGTAAAGCTGATGGAAGTTGTAGTGCAGCAACATCTGGAGGGCCAAAGGTCTACCACTGCTGAACTACAGCTCCCATCAGCTCTGGACATTGGCCATGCTGGCTGTGAGCCTGATGGGAATTGGGGTCCAACAGCATCTGGGGGCTCATAGGTTTCCCATTCCTATTGCAGGTGAGCCCTTGGATCTGTTCCAACAAGGTTCCATTTTACGGGTTCTTAGGTGTAAGACAGCAGCTAGGAATGGGTAAGACGGTAGCATTAAAAACGCATTATATTGGGAGAGAAATTATTTGCAAAAATGTATTAGGAAGAACAGCATACAGTAATTCGGATACCAGGTCAAATGTGCATTACCATGCCGATGAACTTTCTTGAGGACTTTTTTAAAAAAAAAAAATCCACAAACTGGTGTGGAAATGTGGAGAACTGAACTCTAAAAGAGAAAAAATGGGAAATGGAGAAAAACCAGAATGGACCAGTTTGCACACTTCTAGCAATAGCAGAAACAGCAACAGCAAGAAATACTGCCTCACTCCTCCATTCACTGGATATACGGGTAGCAGTGGTGACTGTTGGCCCCAATGTCAGTGGGGCAGTAAATCCACTGCGAGTTTTTGTCCAAATTTTCCAGGAGCTGTCGAAGGTGCTGAAACCAATTCGCCAAATAGGTTCAGCACCTTGGACAGTTCCTTGAATGTTCAGACTAAACTCCAGGGTGGATTCACTTCCCCCTGAAATTGGAGCCACCAGTCTCTGTTGGCGGGTAGCATTTCTGAAGAGGACTGCAAAGTTTTGGTTAACTGAGGTTAAGATAAGAAGGGTCCAGATGCACTGATGCTGAGAACACAAAAGGCTGTCGCTCTGTTTGTTTTGCTGTTGATTAGAACTGCAGACTCGATGAAATTTAAGAGAGTGCAAGAAAGTAGCGAAACCATAGAGGAAACCACCATCCTACTTCAGCCGGAATCTAATAAAAGCACATTGCTGCTGAAAGCTTTCTGGACCGTGTTTGGAACATATTTTCTTGTTGGGACTCTCAGTTTAGTCATCGGTGATGTCCTTCTGTTTTTGATCCCAAAGACACTGAGGTACGAGGAGATTTAATAACTGTTTCCTAAGAAGAAATCCCAAATCTGTTAGGCATTTCAGGGATACAAGATGGCCTCCCAGATGCTGGTGGGACTACAGCTCCCATCATCCCTGACCATTGGCCTTGCTGCTTGGGGTTGATGGGAGTTGGAGTCCAACAACATATGGAAGGCCACAGGTTCCAAATAGCGGCTGTTTAATACCAACGATCAGGGATGTTCTGCTCTTGGGGTGTTCTTCTGGAATGGGGTCACCCTTATCGGTACCTGACTGGTTGCTGTTCCTTGAAATTCAAGGAGGAATCTCAGGCTTTGATGTGTGCTTGTCTTTATCTTACTATCTCCCTGTAAGCAACAGCAACGCCGCTGCCAGGAGGCTACTCCTGCATTTGAAGACTATATTGTAGAAATGTACAAGCAAAGAAAAGATGCAGAGTTTATACTTGGAAGCTTGATTGGGTGCATTACAACCCTCTTATATGGGGAGAAAACACATGAGTACTTGCCATGACAGCTAGTGGCTCCATGTCGGTGGGGCAGTGGAATCCAATCCTGCACAGCACCCTGGACAGCTCCTTGAACGTTTGGACTAAAGTCCAGAGCAGATTCCACTGCCCTGCTGTTTGCAGGCTTATGGACAATGCACAACAGGCTTCATGTACGATATAAAGCAGGGGTGGGGAATCTCAGGCCTCGGGACCAAATCTGGCCCTCCAGGCTTCTCAGTGTGGCCCTCAGGACTCCACCTCAGCCACATGGCCTCCCCTTTGTTATTATAAAATACTGTATGTTTATTGATAATTTTGATGTTTTTTGTAAGCTGCTTAGAGGTTTTTCGCAATGAAGCGGTATATACATTTTGTTAAATAAACTTTGCAGGCAGTCATGGCTGGTGGCTCCACGTCAGTGGAACAGTAGAATCTGCTCTGGGTTTTAGTCCAAAATTTCAAGGCTGGACAATTTCTTGAAATTTTGGACTAAAACCTGGAGTGGATCCCACTGCCCCACTGACATGGAGCCACCACTGAGTGCTTGACATAGAAAGCAGACCTGGGCTCCTACTGGGTGGAAGGGCAGGATACAAATCAAATAATAAAAAAAGAAAAAGAGGGCATACATCTTAAAAAAAAATTAGCTTATTGAAATGCATAGCAAGATTCCCTTACGGAACCAGCTCCCTTTACAGAAGGGGCTTCACTCTTCCCAGTGCAGGCAACACACAAGGCAAGTGGTTACTGACAGGCAATGGCGTGTTGGGATCCAGGGCAGAGGATTACCCCGTTAAAGTCCATCATGTGGTTTCCATGGTGCGGGTCTCGGGCAATAACAGTAATTCATTTATTAGTTGCTGCCTATATAAAATGTCTCAGAGTGACTTAGAACTGCAGAAAGCAGCAACATAAAGAATAAAATTATTTACTAAAAATGTTCATCCTTCAATATTATAAAAAGGACAGATCCTATCCCATCCTACTAAAAGATGAATACCACAACTGGCTAGGTCATCATGGAAATGGACCACCTTCAAGTCGCTTCCAAATTATGGCAACCCTATGAATAGGGTTTTCATGGTGAGCGGTATGCAGAGGTGGTTTCCCATTGCCTCCCTCTGAGGCTGAGAGGCAGTGACGGGCCCAAGGTCGCCCAGTGAGCTTCGTGGCTGTGTGGGGATTCAAACCCTGGTCTCCCAGGTCATAGTCCAACACTCTAACCACTACGCCACACTGGCATTACAAATCATTAATGACTGCTAGCTCAGATGGCTATGTTCTGCCTTCACTGTGGGAGGCTGCATGCCTCTGAGCGCCAGTTGTTGGGAATCGCAAGTGGGCAGAGTGCTGTTGTACTCAGGTCCTGCTTTTGGGCTCCCCAGAGGGGCCACTGTGAGAGCAGGACGCTGGACTAGATGGATCACTGGCCTGATCCAGCAGGCTCTTACATCCTTAGGTTCTCCCTTGTTGAAATATGAGGGGCCCACTCCTGTTCTAGATCCATCAGGCACTTTTTATATTCTCATACCATATGATCCCAACTAAAAACCAAATGTCTGGGTAAACAGGGACACCTTTGTCTCATGCCTAAAAGTTAGTAATGATGGCACCAGGTGCATCTGCCTAACACCTCCAGGGTTTTGTTCTGGGATCAAGTAGCAGTTGGCATGAAAGCCTTATGCCTGAGGCTCTGGATTACTGGGACAGATGGACAAAGATTTTGCGTGTGGAGAGGTGCCATACCATAGCTCAGAGGTAGAGTACATGCTTTGCATGCAGAAGGCTCTATCCCTGGTGGTATCCAATTTTTAAAAAGGTTCAAGTCGCAGGTAGAGATGGGAGAGAAATTTGATTCAGTCCACAATTGAAGGCAAAGGTATCTAATGCACGCTTTCCAAAACAATACACAAACTGAACATAGCCATCCTGCAAGATTCGCACCTCTCTGAATTTTGCAATGCAGTTCTCCAGCCAAATAAAGTGCACAAAAATGCATTGTGTTAAGAAAAATAATATACCAAATTGTGCATAGTTGTCAAAACTGCTTGCAAACGCGTGTGTATTAGGGAAAATTGAGACTGCGATGCTGATGAATTTTCATGAGGACTTTTTGTTTTTCTTTTTAAAAAAGGCAAACATATGGCAATATGGAGAACTGAATTTAAGATTGGAAAAATGAGTCACTGAGAAAAACAGAAATTGACAGATTCTTCCATCCTTGTAGCAGAAGATGGGAGAGGCCTCTGCTAAGACCCTAGAGAGCCTCTGCCAGTCGGCGTACACAACCCTGAGCTTAGACAGAAAACCCAATAACCTAACTTGGTAGACACCAACTTCCCACCTTTTTAATCCTACCCTAAAGCATTGCTGTGATGTCTCCACTCTCCGTGATAGCTCCCGTTCCAGATGTGTCATCAACTATGATTTCTCCTTTTGTAGTCTTTTCCTAGATTTCATCACCAATCCAGAAGCTCCTTACTGGAAAGGTTATCTCTATGCCATTGTGATGTTCCTCTTAGCTTGTCTCGAGACTCTCTTTGAACAGCAGTATATGTATATGTGTCTTGTATTGGGAGTGAGGTTAAAGACGGCCGTTACGGATCTCGTTTATCGGAAGGTAAACCCTGTTTTTTGCTAATCGCTTTTATTTTTCTTCCGACTCAGTGCTGCTTTGATCCAGGCAATTCTGAAGAGCAAAGGCTGTTTTCACACTGAGCATTTGCTGTGAAATAGTTCTGCTTTCTTCACTGCCTTTCTTCTGGCTGGTTATGGGCCGTATGGATTGATCTAGCTATTTCCTCCTCTACAGTCTGCCTCTCCTCTGTTGGGCTGGAATCAGCTCTATCACTGTAACTGCTTCCTTTTCAAATAGTAAGTGATCTTGCAGGGAATGCAGCCTTCGGACTGAAAATTTTTTCCTATCCCCTGCCCTAGAACACTTTGAATGTTTTTCATCAAATGAAATTTGGAGGCCCTTATGAACTCGAACTACATTTGAATTCTGTTGGGATGCTGGTTACTGCCTTCTCACAAACCTCAGTCAATGTGTGACCTTCTGGCTTGGTTTTCTCTCCCATAGATCTTAGTCATGTCAAACACAGCCAAGAAAGCAACCACAGAGGGGGAAATTGTAAACTTGGTGTCTGTCGACGTCCAGAAACTAATGGAACTTGTTATCTATTTTAATGGGACTTGGCTTGCTCCCATCCGAATTCTCATCTGCTTCGTCTTCCTTTGGCAGGTAAAAGACAACAGCTTACATTCCTCTTAAATGGGATTTAAAAAGGTCTTGGAGAAAAGACTTGTTTTTAACCTTTGAAGTGTTTAATTTCAATCTGGTTTTTAGATCTTTGGCATGTCTTCTGATACTAGGACTTAAAAAGCTGTGGAAGCAATTTTTGTTCAACTTGGAGGAAGACCAATTGGTTGATCCTGGAAACATGAAACCCCTCTTGTACTTAGAGTGGTGTCTTCAGCCTTGGATCCCCAGATATTGTTGGACTACAACTCCCACCATCCCTGGCCATTGGCTAGGCTGGCTCGGGATATTGGGAGATGCAGTCCGAGGACATCTGGCAACTCAAGATTTTAGAACACTGTGTTTGAGGAGTGACACAACAGTGTGTTAAAACATGCTGTGAGATTGGGGGTTATCTTTGTAGAGAGGAAACGCCAGACAAATATGAAATGACTTGGTTGACCTATTAACAGAACCTTAAAGATAAGGATGGGGCTCCGTTGGCCCTCCAGATGTTGTTGGACTCCAACTCCCATTAGCCCCTGTGGTCAGGGTTGATGGGAGCTGTGACCTTCCAGATGTTGCTGGGCTCCAAGTTCCCCTACCCTGCCTTAAGAGCTGGATTTTGAGAGCTTGAAACCCACCCCCTCTCAAGAAACACATCTTTTTGTCACACACGGACATTATTTTATTTAGTAGACTTCTAGACCACTTTTTCAATAAAAATGCCTTTAAAAGCAGCTTACAACCGTATGCAATACAAATAATCCCAGCATTTAAAATATCCAGTTCCATCCAGAGCTCACAGGCCAGAATACCATTCAGTAAAAGAAAATTAATCTGTATGGTTCTAAAAAATATTGGCATCTAATTTTACAGATCTTAAGTAGGCCTTGTGAATATGTGTAGGAACTAGCCTACTGCACCGAGGTAAAACGTATACTTGTTACTCCAACTCCTTTTGCCTCTGGCACGCCCACCACCACGATATGGTCTGTGGGAGATTGCCCAGAAGGGAATGCAGCCCTCGGGCCAAAAATGGTGCTCCAGCCCTGTTCTAGCTGGTTGACAAGCCTCCCATTTTTGCAACATCTTGGGCAAATAGCAAACATCAGAGGGTCATCAAGCCGCTATTAAGCTGCTACGCATGGCTGGTAGCCCATTTTGCCTTTATGAGCCACATGAGGATAAGATTAATAAGATACTGTGTTTTGCCCATAAAGCCTGTTTTCTTATGCATTTTCCTTTGTGAATATCTATAATGCTGAAACTGTTTTAAAGTATGGACACCAAATGGATACCATTAACACAAGTCAATTTAATCAGTCATTTAAGTTGAGAAATGGCCGTAGCTCAGTGGTAGAGCATCTGCTTTGCACACAAAAGGTCCCAGGTTCAAAGCCCAGCATCTCCAGGTAGTTCTGGGAATGTCCTCTGCCTGAAAATCTGGAGAGCTGCTTCCAGTCAACATAGACTCTTATGTTGTTGTTGTTGTTGCTATTTATTATCTGCCCTTAACCCAAAGATCCCAGGGCAGGTTACAACAATTTTAAAACACATAATTAAAAACAGTAAAAAACAACCTAAACAACATCCAGAAAATAGGGTGGGTCCTAAAAATAAAGATCTCATCTGCGGAAGACCAGGGTAAAGAGGTGTGTCTTCAACATTCGCCAACGGTTGTGCAATGAAGTTGCCAGATGCACCTCGGTGGGAAGGGAGTTCCACAGCTTAGGGGCTGCCACAGAGAAGGCCCTCTCCTGGGCCACGACCCCCCAAACTTCTGAGGGTAGCAGAACTTCCAAAAGGGCCCCCTCTGCTGATCTCAGCACTGAGAGGGTTTGTAGGGAAGGAGGTGGTCTTTCAGATATTTGAGACCTAAGTCGTTTTAAGGGTTTTACACACTAATGTGAGCACCTTGAACTGGGCCCAGAAGCAAACTGGCAACCAATGCAGCTGTTTTAAAACAGGAGTTATATGAGTTCTAAAGGGAACCCCAGCCAGTAATCCGGCTGCTGCATTGGACCAGTTGAAGTTTACGAGTCGTCTTCAAGGGCAGCCCCACATAAAGCGCATTGCTACATGGACTGATGGTCTGTCTCCATAGAAGGTTGCTTCCTACGTTCCTATGAGGCTGATGATGAACCCTGAATTCGAAAGGCAAAAAAGGCCTTCCTTTGCCACTTTAGATGAAGTTTGCAAATTCCGCCTTGCCGAACTGACCACTAGATGTCTCCATTACTACAAAAGAAATTGCTCAAGGACTTGTAGCTAAATAAACAGTTAGTCTTGGATTGGAAGAACAGTCTCTGATTCTCCTTTACCACAATCGGTCCAGCGTAATTCTTCAAAGTGAATGGCTGGAAGGTGGATTGATATAGAAATGTAAATGTACTGCCTTCAAGTCGATTCTGACTTACGGCGATGCTATGAATAGGGTTTTCATGAGGCTGAGAGGCAGTGACAGGCCCAAGGTCACCCAGTCATGCAGCATCACTTGGGGGGCGCAGTGCAGTGGCCAAGCCACGTGAGGGTGTGAGGGAAGCAAGGTCTGCTGGCAGAGGGGCAGGCAAGCAAGCAAGCGGAGCAGCCAGGTGCAGGGCACGTGGGCAGCTGTGGGATGGGCGGCAAGCAAGGTGAGTGGGCAGGTGTAGAATAAGCAGGCAAGCGGCCGGGAGGGGGGTGACTGGGGGCTGAGCAGCAGTGACAGCAGCAGCCTGGGCAGGTCACACATCCCAGGTGTGCAGGCAGCCTAGGTGCACCGTATAATATGCGTTCACAGTGGCCAGCTCCTGTCATCAGCCCAGTGGCAGAATTTTGCAAGAAGTTCCTGAACACAGCGGAAGTCTCTGAATGGCTCACAAAATCATTCTAACTTTTGTTACTCATACTTCATCTCATTTTCTTAGTATTGAAAAAATATAAAGGGGAGGGTGACCAGGCATGGCAGAGGGTGGGGTGCACATTAAAATACTCACACCCTGTTCCTTTCATTTACATGCTGCTTTTGATCTTTGCATCCTGTCAGCTCCTGGGGCCATCGGCTTTGACTGCTGTTGCAGTGTTTTCATTCCTCTTGCCACTGAACTTTGCAATCAGCAAGAAGAGAAGCCAGTTCCAGGTAAGAGTTGCTGTTTGCAAATAATCAGCAGATTTTTATGACTCAAGCAATCTTACACTGCTTCCACTCCACTCCACCTTTTTTTTTTTTTGGTAATAACCTGTCAAGCTGTTGGTCTGTTTAGGATCACAGCACGATCCCTGATACTGAATCAGACCATCGGTCCATCTAGCTCAGTATTGTCGACACTGACAGACAGTAGCTCTTCAGGGTTTCAGAGAGGAATCTCTCTTAGCCCCACCAGGAGATGCTGGGGATTGAACCTGGGACCTTCTGCGGGCAAGACGGATGCTCTGCCCCTGAGCTACAGCCCTTTCTGGAAGCTGTCTTATGCCAGGTCACACAGGGGCCATTCACAACCCTCAGGACTCATATGCTATGCTACAGAGATGGGGAACCTGTTGTTGGGTATCTAGATGTTGCTGGACTACAACTCCCATCCTCCCTAACTATTGACCATGCTTTCTAGGGCTGATGGGAGTTGTAGTTCGGCAACATATGGAGGGCCCATCCCTGCACTGCTATCTTAAGTCAAGCAAAAGTCTCCTTCTTTCAAAGTGCATGCCCTCCTGAAGCCAGCATGGGGAAGACCTTTGGCACTGGGGGATTAACCAATGACCTAGGGAAGTGGTGGGCTCTCCAGCACGGGAGGCATTCCAGAGAGGCAGCTGGACAGCCACCTGTCGGGGATGCTTTAATCTGGATTCCTGCCTTGAGCAGGGGGTTGGACTCGATGGCCTTACAGGCCCCTTCCAACTATGATTCTACGGTTCTTTGAACTCCATAAAATGCCTTGTTTTAGCAATGTCTTCTTTGTAACCATGATGATACCAGTTGGGCTCTGGTTCCCTCTCCCCGCCATGCAGGAAGCTCAGATGAAGTATAAGGACAGTCGTGCAAAACTCACTAGTGCTGTTCTCAGTGACATTAAAATCCTCAAGCTGCACGGCTGGGAGAAGAACTTCATGGGCAAAGTGTTGGGCATCCGGACCCAAGAACTTCAAGCGCTCAGAGCATCACAGCTTCTCTTCTCTGTCTCTCTTGCTTCCTTCCACTCCTCGACATTTCTGGTGAGCATGGTGGGCTGGTTCTTTTTTTACGGCACGAAACAAACCATGCCCTCTTGTATCTTTCAGCCCTTCTTCGCCTGTTTCCTCCCATTCCTCCTCTGCAGATCGCATTCATCATGTTCGCAGTCTACACGTTGGTGGATGAGCAAAATGTCTTGGATGTCCAGAAAGCCTTTGTCTCTCTCGCCCTGATCAACATACTCAACAGGGCTCATTCTTTCCTTCCCTTCTCCATTAATGCTGTCATGCAGGTGAGTCCAAGAGCCGTGAATCACCATCCTTGGAGAGCTCCTTGAAAGTTAGGACTAAAACCCTGGGCAGATTCAACTGCCCCACTGACATGGAGCCCCCAGCCTCCACGGCACGATCCAATAGAACCTAAAGTAGCCCCAGTGCCCCCTGGATTTCTCCTGCCCTCAACCTCAGTTGAGCTGTGTATGCTTTATTCCAGGCAAAAATTTCCCTAAAGCGTTTAGCTGCTTTTCTGTGCCTTGAAGAACTGGATCAAACTGAAACAGACTCTGGTTCTTTAGACTGCAGTAAGTATCCCCTTAGGGGTAACTTCCTTCTGAACCTAGGATGGGGGTCACCCACTTGGCGGCCTCTCCAAGCTTATGAACGCCACCTCCATGGCATCTGTAGGGAAGTCCAACAGGCACACCTTGACAGACAGTTCGCATTGAGCGAGGAAGGCAGGGAATTGCTCTCGGTTCCTGCTGAACTTCCCCGGAAGATCCACGGGGGATTTGCAGCACAGGGCAGGCGCAGGTGTTGGTCAGCTGGTCAAGTTTGCCTTGCAGATTCTGGTTTTTGGCCATCAGGGCTTGCATCATCTAACTAATGTCCACCCCTACCGGGGTGGCAGATTCCATCTCTGCCATCTTCTCTGCTAGAGGAGGTTGGGGTTGCAATGAACTGTCCTGGCTCCCCCCCAGCAGATTCAGACTCGGGACTCTTGACTCAGCTGTTGCTAGCGGCTTTAATCCACAGGTTAGCACAGGACTGGGAGATACATCAGGTTACAGCTCATACAGCACTAAGGTCAATACAAGGCACTACTCGTCTTTGCTTGAGTAGCTATGCTGTTGTCCCAACACTTGACAGGCCTCCTGAATCCCCTTTATAATGGACATGGAGGGCCCGACTATTTGCACGGGACTTGTCTCTCAGCTCGGGAGGAGGCAAACAACCGGACGCTCCTACGGATATGGCTGGTTAACAGGCTCAGTCTGTTCGTGCCTGTGCAGCCGATGGTTCATCCTTGGTGACAGAGGCCAGATCTTCCCCTACCTTCTGCCTCCGACACTCCATCCTTGGTTCAGGGCGGGCCAGCATCAGGAAGCTGGCCTAGTCTTTGGAGCCAGTGCAACAGGGCAGATTGATGGGTCAACCCCTTTATCCCCATTGGCAGACACCTCAGGAGAAGTTGTCAGTGGGCAGATCAGTAGGCTGCATCCCGACATCCTCATCCACAGCTCCCAGACCACTGGGCCCCTTCCCCTGGATCCCGGACCTCTTCTTCCTCAGACCAGTCCTGCCAAGAGTTGCTACCCTAGGCTCCTTCTGGGAGGAAGGGCAGGATAGAAACTGAATAAATAGTAATAATAGTTCTACAGGGGCTCATGACAGTAACAGAGTTGAAGGACACATGCTAGCCAGGCAAAAACACTTGAGGAGCGGTCAAGCAGGGCCAGTGAGGGGTGTGGCCTATGGAGAATCCCAAGGCTCAGACAGAGAGGCCATGAGGGTCACGTCTGGTCCTCTGAGGTTCCCCACTTTTGAAATAAAGGGAATCCAGGTGCTTATTTTTCATTATCTGCAAAGGTAAAATTCATTTTCCTTTAATGCTCCAGCTTCCTACATTGTACTTGAGGCAGCATAAGCTCTGACTATAATAACCTTGCTTATTTACTGAGCAGTGCAGAAAGCTAGTGATTATCCCAAAACACCTATGATTTGTGTTCTTCTTTCTATGCTTTTACTCCTCAGTGCTGGATGGTGTTGTTGTAAGGAATGGAACTTTCTGCTGGTGCAGGGAGGGCCCTCCATGCCTTAAAAGGTGAATTCCCATTTAGATCTCATCATTTAAAATGAAATTTTTCCTGATGTTTATTTTTATTATGAGCTAAGTTACCTTAGGTCACATCCACATTTAAAGCAGATACATACCACTTCCCGTGGCCAACTGTTGGCCACTGTGAGAACAGGTTGCTGGACTAGAAGGGCCACTGGCCTGATCCAGCAGGGCTCTCGTTACATTCCTGTGTTCTGATGTTCGCTTTAAACGATCACGGCCTCCCCCAAAGAATCCTGGGAACTGCAGTTTAAGGGTGCCAAGAGCTCTTTGGAGATCCCTCACAGAGCTACACTTCCCAGCACTCTTAACAAACTACAGTTCCCAGGATTGTTGGAGGGAAGCCATGACTGTTGAAGAGGTAGAAGTGTGCTTTATATGTATGGTGCGGTTGTGACCTTAATCATACGAAGGCCTCTTCAGGTTTCTTAATCCTTCCAATACATTGGAGCAACGCAGTGCAACCATTTCAGACTATTAACAGCAGGCCTTGGCCTGGGTTCAGTTGGGAGCAGGTGGACAAGAACCAAACGGACCAGAGCCGTGGTCATGAACGGGCTGGGAAATATCAGTCAGGCAAGGATCAAAGGACCAGAGGCAGAAGTTGTATTTGGAGACAGAACATGAGTCAGATGCAGGAGCAAGAAGGCAAGACACATCTTTTAAAGATGGCTTTAAAAGGGGATTAGACAAATTCATGGAGGAGAAGGCAATCGTTGGCTATGCTGTCCCTCCGCTGTCTGAGGCAGTATGCTTCCTAATACCAGTTGCTGGAAACCGCAGGTGGGGAGAGAGCTGTTGCACTCGGGTGCTGCTTGCAGACTTTCCATAGCAGTGGCGGTTGGTAGTTTCCAGCAGCTTAGACAGCTCCTTGGAAGTTTGGGCTAGAGCCCGGAGTGGATTCCATTGCCCCACTGACATGGAGCCACCAGCCACCACTGTCCCACAGACATCTGGTTGGCCACTGTGAAAACAGAATGCTGGACGAGATGAGCCGCTGGCCTGATCCAGCAGGGTTCTTACAAGTCTGTTGTGGTGCTTGAAGTTGCTCAGACTGAGGAGCCAGGTCCTGATGTGCCCTGATTACTTTCCAGAGTCAGCTGACAGGAAGCCGGCTGATTATCTTCAGGCTGGAAACACAGCCTAGGTGGCCATAGGTTCCCCCTTAACACTTCCTTTAATACCCTCCGCTGAAGGACTGTCTGGGTCCATGTCCTGTTTAAAGATAAAGAACCATAAGAAGCGAGGGTAAGGGCCTTGAACTTTGCCATCAGCAGTTGTCACCTGGGCACAGTGTTCCTTGTTATGGTGAGATTAGAGCTTGGAAAAGTTACTTTTTTGAACTACAACTCCCATCAGCCCAATCCAGTGGCCATGCTGGTTGGGGCTGATGGGAGTTGTAGTTTAAAAAAAGTAATTTTTCCAAGCTCTGGATGAGATATACTGCATTTCTGTTTAAATGGTAGTAATTATTTATGAATGTGCATCTGTACATATAAATCAGCTCATTGCCAGTTTTGTGTAAATCTGTGCCCTCTTTTGGGGTGTTGCATTTTCTGTCTTTTGGCAATACATAGAAAGCTGCCTTATACTGAATCAGACCATTGGTCTATCATGCTCGGTATTGTCTACACTGACTGGCAGCAACTCTCCAGGGTTTCAGAGAGGGAGTCTCTCCCTGGCCTACCTGGAGATGCCGGGGCTTGAACCTGGGGCCTTCTGCATGCAAGGCAGATGCTCTACCACTGACCTCTGGCCCTTCCCCTGAATAAGTGGCCAGCCTAAACATTGATCCATCAGGACTGGCCTGCTTGGCCTTCTGAGGAACCAGGGTGCTGGAGGTAAGGCACTATAGACTGACTGCTGGAGGCCGGGTTCAAGACTGCTGCCTCTCTCAGCACCTTACAGTTGGTGTGGCCCATTCCCTGTCCTTTCTACACGTAATATGTGCCGGAAGCTCAGTGAAGTGTGTGTGTATATATATTATATATCTGTGCAGGATAAATCTTGCCATACCTCGAGGCAGTCTGTGTGCTGTGGTCGGACAGGTAGGAGCTGGAAAATCCTCACTACTCTCTGCATTACTTGGTGAGCTGCACAAAACTGAAGGCATCCTTGCGATGAAGGTAAGAGCTTCTCTCTTTTTCATCGTAGGCAAGCTTTTCAGTTTTAGCTTGGTTCAGTGGCGGCTGGTGCTGAAGAACCTTGGACAGCTCCTTGAAAGTTCACACTAAAACCCAGTGCGGATTCCACTGCCCCACTGACATGGAGCACCAGCCGCCACTGGTTTAGTTTATTATTTATATGTTGCTTTTCTGACATTAAAGCAGTTTATGTTGATAAAAATGCACCACAGAAGAGTAAAAAGTGTATTATTCCTCATTTTCACAATAGTCAGTTTTAACGTTTTAATATTGTTGCTCTTTCAATTAATAATATTTTACTTGCTCTCCTATTATTTTTGACAACCACTCTACAAATGTCATAAATGTTTACACAGACTTTCCCTTGATATCCTGACCCAGGTTTCTTGTTTTTATTGCTGTGCTGTTTTTAATGGAAATGTTTTATTGTGCATTGTCATTATGGATATTTACATTTTAAAGCTTGCACAGCTGGTATTCTTATACTCTTCATTTGAATCTAACATAATTCAATTTCACAGGGCACAGTAGCATTTGTTCCCCAGAAACCCTGGATACAAAATGCATCAGTGGAAGACAATATCACTTTTGGACAAAAGATGGATCGGAGATGGTACGACAGAGTGGTCAGAGCCTGTGCACTGCAACTGGACCTGGATAGCTTCCCTGCTGGAAGCCAGACAGAAATAGGAGAGAAGGTTCTTGGCTCATTATTTGTCTGATCAAAGCCACATCTGTGCCATACATTTAAAGCATTGTTATACCACTTTAACCGTCAAGGCATCCAGCAAAGGATCCTGGGAACTTTTCATTCTTTTCATTCTCTGTGATAAAGTAGGTAGAAAGGGTCATAGCTCAGTGGTAGAGCATCTGCGTTGCATGCAGAAGGTCCCAGGTTCAATCCCTGGCATCTCCAGGTAGGGCTGGGTAGGTCCCCTCCTTGAAACCTTAGAGAGCTGCTGCCAGTCAGTGTTGACAATACTGAGCTAGATAGACTAATGGTTTGACTCAGTATCTGGTGGCTTCTTATGTTCCTATGTATGAGTTGTCGATAAAGTTTTATATTGCAACAGGGCATAAATATTTCTGGAGGACAAAAGCAGAGACTCAGCTTGGCTCGAGCAGTTTACAAGAAGGCATCGGTTTACCTTCTGGATGACCCCCTTTCAGCTGTGGATGCTCAGGTTGGCCAGCACATTTTTGACCAGGTCATTGGACCAAATGGCCTATTAAACAACAAGGTACCAATTGCTCAGCCACCTCTCTCTCTTTAAGCTCTACGTGGACGCCTTTCCTTTCATGGCTTGAAAGAATTCAGTATGTATAGTCCTAAAATCATTTAGTTGGACATAAGGTTTGAGTTTCAAAAGAGGAGCAAGCTGTTGAATCTCGCTCTTTGTTCATCATTTTAGCACTAAACTGGCATTTGTTCTTTGTGATGGCTGTAATGAGGCGTGGAAGATATACATGCACATCATGCCAACTTACGCATGCCATATATTGGTTCCAAACGGTGCACGCACATTTTAATCCTAAAAATTGTCTTGCTGGATCAGACCAAGGGCTCATCCAATCCAGCATTTTGTCTCCAACAGTTGCCAACCATGACAGCTCCCATCATTCCTGAACCCTGGCCAAGTTGGCTGGGACTGATGGGATTTGGCATCCAAAATATCTCAATGGGATTAGATTGGGGAAAGATGTGATAGCAAGTGCAGAGCCGAGCAAATTCCCCCTTCTCCCCTCTAGCAGGCACTTGACACCTGCCAAGAAGAGAGAGGGGTGACAGAAGAATGGGGCTTTTCAGTGGTGGCCCCCCACTTGTGAAATGTTCTCCCTAGGAAAGCATGCCTGTTGCCATTGTTGTCTGGTTTTAGGTGCCAGGCAAAACACTTTTATTTTCCCAGGCATTTGGTCTTTAATTAGGAGGATACCTAGTCATATCCGTGGCCTCTTTTTTTGTGTGCCTATCAAGTGGGGCAGTTAGGATATATCTGGATGAGCCCTTTAGGTCTTAAGAACATAAGAAGAGCCTGCTGGATCAGGCCAGTGGCCCATCTAGTCCAGCATCCTGTTCTCACAGTGGCCAACCAGGTGCCTGGGGGAAGCCCGCAAGCAGGACCCGAGTGCAAGAACACTCTCCCCTCCTGAGGCTTCCGGCAACTAGTTTTCAGAAACGTACTGCATCTGACTAGGGTGGCAGAGCACAGCCATCACGGCTAGTAGCCATTGATAGCCCTGTCCTCCATGAATTTGTCTAATCTTCTTTTAAAGCCATCCAAGCTGGTGGCCATTGCTGCATCTTGTGGGAGCAAATTCCATAGTTTAACTATGCGCTGAGTAAAGAAGTACTTCCTTTTGTCTGTCCTGAATCTTCCAACATTCAGCTTCTTTGAATGTCCACGAGTTCTAGTATTATGAGAGAGGGAGAAAAACTTTTCTCTATCCACTTTCTCAATGCCATGCATAAGTGGTCTTGTTTTATCGCTGTCTTTATGTTTGGTTTTAATGTTTCTTATTATTTCTGTCTGTTATTTCTATGAAGCTGAATGTCGGAAGATTCAGGACAGACAAAAGGAAATACTTCTTCACACAGTACCGAGTTAAGCTGTGGAATTTGCTCCCACCGGAGGCAGTGAGAGCCACCAACTTGAATGGCTTTAAAAGAAGATTAGACAAATTCATGGAGGATAAAGCTGTCGGTGGCTACTAGCCACGATGGCTACGTTCTGGCTCCATAGTTAGAGGAAGTATGCTTCTAAATACCAGTTTCTAGAAACCGCAGGAGGGGAGAGTGCTCGTTGCACTCAGATCCTTCCTGCGGACTTCCCACTGGGGCACCTGGTTGGCCACTGGCCTGATCCAGCAGGTTCTTCTTATGTTCTCAAGGGCTCATTATGCAAGTCGCTTACAGACACTTCGGTGTAAAACGTGACAAATAAAATCGATCCATTAAAATGCAAAAAAACCTGAAGGTATTTTCAGAGCAAAGCTTGGAAAAGTTACTTTTTTGAACTACAACTCCCATCAGCCCCAGCCAGCATGGCCACTGGATTGGGCTGATGGGAGTTGTAGTTCAAAAACAGTAACTTTTCCAAGCTGTTTCAGAGGTAAATGTGAATTATGGACTGGTGCGGAGCATTAACTCTTTACAGATTAACCCTACTCCGTTGCTATTGGCATCCCAGGAAATTTGTACAATCTAGCAGAATCAAAGAAGATGCCGGTTGGGCATCACAAAATGGGATAGTCCATTTAAAGGATTGTTTCTTTGCATTGCAGACTCGTGTTCTGGTGACCAACACCGTCCATATTTTGCCCAAAGTGGACAATATTGTTCTTATAACGAATGGAGCAATCTCTGAAACAGGCTGTTGTCAAGAACTTGTGCAGAGGCAGGGGGCTTTTGCAGACTTCCTCAGGTCACACAACCCAGACAAGAAAGAGGGTCAGGATATGCAAGGTACTGCAGGTCACTCTCTCCTGGAGTTCTGTATTCAGATGATACTGCTATAACAGATGGTTTATTTCACTTGGTATCTATGAGGAATGAGCCAATGAGCTGCTGAAGGGTGTGTTTATTGGAGCTGTTTCCCATGTTACTTCATGGCAGAGCTTGGAAAAGTTACTTTTTTGAACTACAACTCCCATCAGCCCCAGCCAGCATGGCCACTGGATTGGGCTGATGGGAGCTGTAGTTCAAAAAAGTAACTTTTCCAAGCTCTGCTTCATGGCTATAGAAAAAAAGTCTCTCTCTCACGTGCACACTCACACATATTCATTCATTCATTTGAGATTTTCTTTGGCCAGTGGGAGCAACCCATTTTTTCCCAGAATGCCCCTAAGACACTACGATCACATCTGCACAATACTGTAAAGAACAATGTTACAACTTTAAACAGTCATGGTTGCCCCCCCCAAAAAAAAGCCTGGGAACTGTGTAGTTTGTTAAGGTTGCTGAGAGTCGTTAGGAGACCCCCATTCCCCTCACAGAACAACAATTCCCAGAGTTCCCTGGGAAGAAAGATTGATTGTTTAAGCCACTCTGGGAATTGTACTATGCCTTTCGGATATCCCAGTAAATCATACATGGGCATCCACTTTCTTTAATCAGATAACAGCCCCAAGAAAAAAAGTAATTCCAGGAGGTTTAACAAGCTCTCTTTGAAAGAGAAGACAAGAGCTGCTATTATCCTTCCAGTGCTACCTTTTCATGCATCTTCGGAGATTATGAAACTTCTTAATTCCACAGGTACAGGTGTTGAAATTATCCCCACAGGACGCATGACCCACCAGAGGAAGCTTGGAGAGTAAGTAACAGAAACTGCATCCTAACCCCACTTTATCTGGGAGTAAGCCCCGCTCAATCCATTGGGATTTACTTCTGAGTGGACATGGTTCGGAAACCCCAGATAGGGGAGAAATTTGATTCAGTTCATATTTAAAGCCCAAATATATTAAATTTGCATTTTCCCAAACAATGAGAACCGAAACACAGCCGTCCTTCAAAAGTTGCACTTTTCTGAATTTTGCGATGCAGTTCACCAACCAAACAATGCATACATATGGGGAAAATGTGTGTAGGAATGAATATGTTGGTGAAAATAACATACAAAAATTCATTATATCTGGAGAAGTTGCTTGCAAAAATGTGTGCATTAGTCAAAACCGTACAAAAATGTGATTATTAGGAGAAATTCGCAATAAATGCTGAAGAATGTTCATGAGGATTTTTTTTTAAAAAAAATCACAAATTGCTACAGAAATGTGAAAAACTGAATTTAAGAAAAATGAGAAACTGGGAAAACCGAAATTGACAAATCCTTCCACCCCTAGTTAGGATGGCAGCCTCAGGTCACGTTCACATCATATATTCAAATCACTCAAGCACCAGTTTAACAGTCATGGCTTCTCCCAAAGAATCCTGGGAACTGTAGTTTGTTAAGGCTGCTGATTTCACAGAGCTACAATTCCCAGCACCCTTGACAAACTACAATTCCCAGGATTCTCCAGGACTGTTAGTAATAGTGCTTTAAATATATGGCGTGGATGTGACCTGGAAGCTCCTTAAAACTCAGCAAGAGCCCTTTGCCGTTATCTAAGTTCTTCATTTAGAGAAAAAGTGAGGTGACAGCAACATGATAGAGCTGTTTGTAACCATGCAGGGTGCACAAAAAGTGGACAAAGAGACATTTTTCTCCCTCATAATGCTAGAACTTGTGGACATCCATTGAAGCCAAACAAAAGGAAGGACGACTTCACACAGGTCGTAGTTAAACTATGGCATTCATTCCCACAAGAGGCAGTGATGGCTGTCAACGTGGATGGATTTAAGAGAGGACTAGCCAAATTCATGGAGGATAAGACTATCAGTGGCTTGTAGACAAAATGGCTATGTTCTCTCTCTACGGTTGGAGGCTACATGGCTTTGAATACCAGTTGCTGGAAATCACAAGCAGGGAGAGTGTGGTTGCACTCAGGTCCTGCTTGCGGGCGTCCCATTGTGGCATCTGGTTGGCCACTGTGAAAACAGGATGCTGGACTAGATGGGCCACTGGACTGATCCAGCAGGACTCTTGTTATGTTCTTATGTTCTTCAACATATTTAAGTATATTTTTACTCTGATGGCACAAGATAAGAGTTGTGCTATTTCTTAACAAATGGAAAGAAAATACTGTCTGGGAAGGAGGGCCAAATGGTCTGTTGGTGGTGAATTAATGGTTGCATGGCAAGTCCAAGTTGGGTCCCCAGCACCCCATCAGGGCTCGCTGCTGATGCCAGCCCACTTTTTTTTTAAAAAAAATCCACCCAGTGGTCTGAGTAGTACTGGGTAGTTGTGTTTAACCACTGTTCGTTTATGCATCTACAGCATTTATACTTTGACCTTTAGCTAAACAGGCTTTCCGAGGGGCTTACACAAATCAATTCTAAGACGCTCCCTGCCCTCATGGTCAGAATCCGAAAAGACTCCTCTCCCCTGTGCCACCCCATCTCCCCTGGAGTCTGCTCCATCTTGGCTGTGTTGACTGCTGGTCCGACACCGTGGCAGCATGGCTTTTGTTCCGTGGGCTTCCCCCAAACCATACGATCCTTTAGTTGGTGGAACTCAAATATAGGATTGTGTCGTCAGAGAATTTTGGATTGTTAGGACCTTGTTATATTATTATTATTATGGTTTATTTCTATGCTGCTTTTTGACCAAAAGGCCCTCCTTATGGAACGATCTCCCTGACGAGGTGTGCCTGACGCCAACAATGTTATCTTTTCGGTGCCAAGTTAAGACTTTCCTCTTCTCCCAGGCATTTTAGCATCTGTTTTTTAATTGTTTTTTAAAAAATGTGTTTTTACATTTGTATATTTGTTTTTAATGTTTTTAATTGTTGTAAACCGCCCAGAGAGCTTCGGCTATGGGGCGGTATACAAATGAAATAAATAAATAAGGCGGCTTACAAAAAATAAACATAAATATACAAATACATATCAATAAAAATGGTACCATGTACAAAAATTAAATAACAAGATCATAACGTTATTAAAAAGCAACAATAACAGCTTTCAAATGAAAATACAGTAACAAATTACATTTTCCTAACACTTTCCTAATAAATTCTGAACAATTAGACAATGTCTACTAGTTCTTCCATCAATATGTTGGCATCACAACATGATACCACGGAGGTGTCCTGCTGGTTCTGTGTCTGCTAGTCCTAATACAGGAAAAGGAACAGGAGCAGTCCAGCTTTTGCCAACACAGACAGTGTCCAGGCTAAGCAGTACTTCAGCTTGATCACGGGGATGAAGCAGTTAACGTTCCGGCTCTCGTAGGTCGTTGCAAAGGTGGAAACAACGGGCTCACAAAGAAAGGAAAGAAGTAGAAGCCTGCTTGGCATGGGTTATATGAAATGAATCCACTTTTTCTTTCCAAAAAGGTCTTACAAGCCTTCGACTGAGAGAGGCGGTTACAAGCCAACAGTTGGAGAAAGGGCAGGATTTGTGGCCGAAGGCGAAAAACGGCTAACTGGGAGGGTAACTTGAAGTCTTCTTTAATATATATAAACTTGAAATGGAAATGGACTGCCTTCTAGTCGATCCTGACTTATGGCAACTCTATGAATAGGGTTTTCATGGTAAGCAGTATTCAGAGGTGGTTTCCCATTGCCGTCCTCTGAGGCTGAGAGGCAGGGATGGGCCCAAGGTCACCCAGTGAGCTTCATGGCTGTGTTGGGATGCGAACCCTGGTCTCACAGGTCGTAGTCCAGCACCTTAAACACTACACCACACTGGCTCTATATAAACTTAAAAAGGGATTATATGTGTCTATAACGCAATCTTCTATCGCAACACCCTGTCTATCTCATGGTTAGATATGAGGCGAGGGTGCTCCTCCTAGGGTTAGGGGAGAAATTCAATTCCATTTTGCATTTGAAGGCAAAACCTGCCTAATTTGAACTGTCCAGAATAATATGCAAGCCGAAATGCAGCTGTCCTTTTGAAAATCACACATATCTGAATTTTGCAATGTAGTGAGCAGCAAGAGGACTGGGGAGAGCAGCATCTCTTCTCCGGGAGCCCGCAAGTTCATGCTAACCATGGTTTGGCTTAGCATTGTAGGCGAACTGTACCATTACATGTAATTCTGTGATTCTTACATAATGCAATTTTTAAAAAAATAATGCAAATCATTAGAATTTGCCTCTATCTCCCCCACCCCACCCCGTTGTAGGAAGAAAAATAACTTGTGGGGAGGTGATTTTGAGTGGACAAACAGGAAGGAGGAAGAGACTTAAGTAAGAAGCATCCTAGAACGTATAAAGTGTAGCTTGGCTCTCAGGCAGTTGTCCTCAGTGGTAGATCATCTGCCTTGCACACAGAAGGTCCCAGGTTCAATACCCAGCATCTCCAGGTAGGGCTGGCAGAGTACCCTGCTTGAAACCCTGGAGGGTTGCTGCCGGTCAGTGTGGACAGTGCTGAGCTGGATGGACCAATGGTCTGGCTCAGTATAAGGGAATTTCCTCTGTTTCTCTGTGACCGTTGCACCGTTGTCAGCTTGGGGAGAGACTGTAGCTCAGTGGAAGGACACCTGCTCTGTATGCGGAAGGTCCCAGTTTCACTTTCCAGCATCTCCAGCTGAAAGGATTGGGTCACAGGTGTCCAGGAGGTCCCCTGCCTGACACCATGGAGAGTAGGTAAACAGCCTGTCCAGCATCCTATGCAAGCTGTTTACCAAGAGCATGCGGGGATGAATAAAGGCAGGAGCCACAGCTCTAGGGCACACGCTGTGCAGGCAGAATGTCCCAGGTTCACTCCCTTTCAGGTGACACGGGCAATCCCTCTGCCTCTGACCAGGAAGAGCAGTCATCAGGCAGAGCTGACAATACAAGACTCGATGGACAAAAAGAGTCTGGCATGGGAGGCAGCTCGTCAGATGGGGTGGAGCCACTCCCAGTTTGCATCTGTTTTGGAACTGCTTTTAAAGACGTTTTTAAGACATTTTGTTTTTGAGATGTTCTAAGATGTTTTCAGTGTTTTGTCCCTTGTTTGCATTCCTGGGCTCCTTCTGGGAGGAAGGGCAGGCTCAAAGCGTCAGTAGCAGTAGTAATAAAAATAATTTAAAAAATAAAAAATACATAAAATATTAACAGCAACTTTCCATCAGGTGAGTCACTATTGCTTCCTGGGTGGGAGAGGGGAGAGGCAGTGGAGAGGCTGGCATGGTGCAGAGACATTGGCAGAGCCAATCCAGTGCTCCTGCTGATGCATTTGCACTGCGCCGACCTCCTTGTCGCCTCTCTTCTCTCCCTCCTGGCAAGAGCAGCCCACTGCTGTGAAGGTAGCATCGTGACTCCGCCTCACCCAGCGAGCTGCTTCTGTCGGGCATATAAAGCAGCATCTTATGTTCCTGTCTTAGCCTGTCTCCTTCCTTTCTTCTTGGCTTTTGTTTATTCCTTTGGTCTCTCTCTCTTTCTAGGCTAAGGCTTCCATCTACCTGACCTACCTGAGAGTGGCGGGCTCTCTCCTCTGGGCCTACATTGTGCTTTTGTTCATCGGCCAGCAAGTCGCCTCGTTTTGCCAAGGGTACTGGCTCAGCCTGTGGGCCAACGACCCCGTTTGCAACGGGACACAGCAGCACACTGAGCTCCGCATCGGCGTTTTCTTTTTCCTCGGATTTGCTCAAGGTTTGCTCGGCCTCTAGTAGCGATAGGCAAGAAATTCAATTCAGTTTGCATTTCAAGTTGAATCTATCAAGTTTGCACTTTCTGAGGCAATGTGAGAACTGAAACCCAGCCATCCTTTGAAATTCTCACATCTGAATTTTGTGATGCAGTTCACCAACCAGTGTTTACAAAAATGCGTATATTAGGGGAAAGTGTGCATTAAAATGAATAACATACAAAAATATATTACATTAGTCAAAACTGCATGCAAAAATGTGTTCATTAGGAGAAATTCGTTCTAAAATGCTGGAGAATTTACATGAGGATTTTTTTTTAAAGTCGCAAACTGCTGCAGAAATATGGAGAGCTGAATTTAAGATTGGGAAAATGAGAAAAACGACAGATCTTTCCATCCCCAGCCTCCACTCTCCTGGCATCCTTTCTGTTAATTGCATTTCATCTTATATGCCAGGTGTAGAGAACTTCAAGCCTGGGGCCTGAATGTGGCCCTTCAGGCCTCTCTCTCCGGCCCTTGGGACTTTCCCCCGGTCACACCCCTTCTTCCCAAGCCCCACCCCTCATCTGCCCTGCTCTGTGTCCTCCTTGAGTGCTTTTTCCTGGCTAGAATATGTCCTTAAACTATGATCATGCCCCTTGCTTTCCTGGATGGAGAATAAAGTGTGTGTCTGTGTGTGTGTGTGTGTGTGTGTGTGTGTGTGTGTGTGTGTGTGTGTCTGTTTCTGTGTCTGTGTCTGTGTGTGTGTCTGTGTGTGTGTCTGTGTACAAATCTCTGACTTTTGCATGGCTGGAACGTACCCTACCGTACAAAGGTAGGAGACACATCTATTGCTCCCCCCACTTTTCCCTCTGGTCCCACCCAGCACTGGCACACGGCCCCCAGAAGGTTGCCCTTGAGGCAAAGTGGCCCTTGGGCTACAAAAGGTTCCCCTAGCCCTGTTATAAGCTGACTTTCTTGCGGAGAGGATATTTCTACCAGGATGCAACTGCTCTTACAGTGGTACCCGTGCAATTGGCCAGACAACTTCGTGGAGGCCTTGTAGACAATGGAATGTGCAAGTCAAGCCAGGGTGAAATTAAATACATAGAAGAGATCCATTGAGAGCCAGTGTGGCATAGTGGTTAGAGTGTTGGACTAGGACCAGGAACAGCAGAGTTCGAATCCCCACTTGGCCATGAAGCTCACTGGGTGACCCTGGGCCAGTCCCTGCCTCTCAACCTAACCTACCTCAGGGTTGTTTTGGGAATTAAATGACGAGGGGGACAATCATGTATGCCCCCTTAAGCTCCATGGAGCAAAGGCGGGATAGAAATGCAATGAGTGGATAATAAATAAAATAGAAGAAAGTTGTCCCACCTTGTGGACTAAAGATGAATCCATCTTTTGTTTGTGTGTTTACTGTGTTTATATCCCGCTTTTTCTCCGTGAAGCTTAAGGTGGCCTATATTGTTCAAGGTTAGACTGAAAGAAAGTAACTGGTCACAGAGTGAGCTGTATGGCTAAGTGGGGGATTTGAACCTTGATCTTCCTAGTCCACTGCTCTAACCGCTATCCCACCACTGCCTCCATCTTTCCAAAGGTCTTGGTACCTGTAGAATATGGAGTGTATTATTATCCCAGGGCTTTTTTCGTTGCAGTGCCCATATTATGGTTCTTTCTGCTTTGGGAGAGCCTGGTAGTCCTTCTTCTATAGTGGCATTTCTGTGCTTTGTGAAAATGTTTGCTTGTTTGCCAGGCATTTGGGTTTATTTAGTTTCCCTATCTGGTGTGATCTGTGGTTCCAGACATATAGCTCTTGTGTAATTTGGCTTGTATCCAGTGCTAGTTCTACTCAGAGTGGGCCTACTGAAATTAATGGACATGACTAACTCAGGGCCATTCATTTTAACAGGTCTGCTCCTTGTAGAACCAAGTTAGATATGACTCAGCTATTGTGTTCTTTGTTTGCACTTTTGTTTTAAATTGCAATCGTGATCTAACTAGGGAGGCCCCAGGAAAAGTAAATAACCACCCTAAGCCATCTTAATATTGATAATAAAGGGAGGTATGTTCTCTGGGCCAAAGGGGGATCTTTCCTTTTGTGTTGCAGCCATTGGAAAGTTCGGATCTATCGCTGCTGTCCTCTTGGCTGGGACAGTCGCATCCCGCAAGCTCTTCTGGCGGCTTCTGTGGGATGTCCTCCGGTCTCCTATGACCTTCTTTGAGCAGACATCCAGCGGTGACCTGCTCAACCGCTTCTCCAAAGAAATGGACGCCATTGATTCTGTCATCCCAGACAAGCTGAAGTCCTTGCTGGGATTCCTGTTTAATCTGCTGGAGATTTACGTTGTGATTGTAACAGCCACGCCTATAGCAGTGGTGGCCATCATTCCTCTGACAGCCTTGTATGCTGTGTTCCAGGTATGCATTAGGTCCCTTTTGCCACTATGATGGTTGTGTTCAACCTCCACCATTGGAGGCAATATACTTGTGATTCCCAGCGGCTGGTATTCAGCAGTGGGGAGAGTGTTGTGGTCCTCAGGTCCTGCTTGTGGGCTCCCCATGGGCATCTGGTTGGCCACTGTGAGAACAGGGTCCTGAAGTAGATGGGCCATTGGCCTGATCCAACAGGGCTCTTCTTGTGTCCTTAATCAGAGATGAGTGAACAACCTGCTCACCCTAAGAAGGGCCCTTTGGAGTGTTTCATTTTTATACTGGCAAACCTTCAGGTATTGGTGTGGGGGTGGCAGAGTGTTCAAGCATTCCAAAAAAATCCTCAAAGGGCCACTTCCCCTCCACTGCCTGCTCTCCTGTCCCCAAAGGAACCAGGACCACTTAGCAAGTGGTGGCTTCCTTAAAGATGTTAGAAACAACCCACACCTTTCCCTTTCTAAACTAAAAAAGACATCAGCAGCTCAGTGGTGCTAACAATGTCCTTCACCACCACCCCAATCAGGGATTTTAGGAGGTGAACCACAATCCCTTTGAACCCTGGCAGAAAATGGCACTGCCGTAGTCTGCTGGGGACCGTTTGGGTGAATGGGGCAGTTCCCCGCCAACCTGAGTCTTCCTTCAGCCAACCCTCACCTGTCTGCCTTCTTTCTTACAACCAGTGCAGGGGGTGGTGGAGCTTCCTCTTCTTTAGCCTCAGTGTGTTGCCCTTGTGGAACTCAGCAGAGAGGAAGAAGGTGGGGACAAAACGAGAAGGAGTTGGCTCTACCTGTCATTGGCTCTGGCTCTACCTGCTGTCGGGCTCCCTGCCTTCCGCCCTACCATTCCTAATAGGCACCAGCCACCATCGACGAGAACATTCCACCTTCTGGCCAGGGCTGCCGGGAGTTGGAATTCTGACCGATCATGCTGGCCAGAGCTGATGGGAATTGGAGTCCAACCACATCTAAGGGGCACCAGTTTGCTCTCCTGATGCGGCGTCTCTTTATTTTTGTACTCTGTCTCTCAGAGTTTCTTCATCACCACCTCCTGCCAGCTGAAACGCCTGGAAGCTGCCAGCCGTTCACCCATCTACTCCCACATTTCAGAGACCTTCCAAGGGAGCAGCGTCATCCGCGCGTACAAGGACCAGCAACGTTTCATTTTGCAGAATGATCTTAAGGTGGATGAAAACCACAGGGCGTCTTTCCCTACCACGGTAGCTGACAGGTATGAAGTTGCTGCTTCTGAGCTCAGAACTGTAGGCTTATAATGGTGGGCCCCTTGGCATTGTGGGCCCCTTGCTGGTCTCCGGGCATCCCGAAAATGGCCAGCTTGGGTCTTACACCCAAGTACGTGTGTGCAGAATTGCACTTCTCTCTTTTTAAGTCTGCTGTAGTTTTTAATAGTTTTTAAAATGTTTACTTATTTTTAACGGATAATTTAATGTTTTTTGTAAACCGCTTAGAGGTTTTTTCATAATCAAGAGGAATATAAATTTAATTAAATGAAATAAATTGCAAAACTCAGCAGGCCTGTGGCACTGCACACAGCAAACTTCAGGGTGTGGTATACAGCAGAGCAGCTCAGGTGCCCGGGGGGGGGGATATGCGCCTTCAGGCTTCTCAATGTAGCCTTCAGGTCTAGGGATGGCCGAGAAATTTGATTCAGTTCGCATTTCAAGACATGTCTATCACATTTGCACTTTCTGAAACAATAGGAGAACCAATGCACAGCCATCTTTCAAAATTCACAGTTATTCAAATTTTGCAACACAGTTCACCAACCAAACAATTTTTTCAAAAATGCTTATGTAAGGGGAAAATGTGCATAAAAATTAGTATATGAGTGAAAATAACATACAAAGATGCATTATATGATGAGGAATGGCTTGCAAAGATGGATACATTAGTCAAAAATGCATGCAAAATGTGTTTATTAGGAGAAATTGTACTCAAATGCTGGAGAATTTTCTTGAGGATTTTTTTTTTAAAAAATCGCAAATTGCTGCAGAAATGTGGAGAATTGAATTTAAGATTGGAAAAATGAGAAACTGAGAGAACCTAAATGGGCAGATCGCTTCCCCAGGCCCACCCACCCCTGCTCAAGTGTTTTTCCCTGGCTAGAATGCATCCTTAAACTGTACTGCCTTATGCTTGCTTGGATGGATTTCAAAGCAATACAGATCAATCATTAAAATGATTGGCTAGTCAAGAAAGGTGCTCCAGCCACATGTAACAATGTCAAAAATGCACTTACTGGAGTAAAGCATGCATAAAAATGCACTTACTGGTGACAATGACATACAAAATTGCATTCTGTTGGGGAAACTGTTTTGCAAAACTGTGCATATTGGGAGAAATTTGCCTTAATATTCTGATGAATTTTCACAAGGAGGTGTTTTTTTTAATCGCAAACTGATGTGGAAATGTGGAAAGCTTGACTTAAGAATGGAAAATTGAGTAATGGGGAGAAGCCAAAGCTGACAGATTTGCCCGTCCCTACCAAGCCTCTCTCTAAATTCCAGGTGGCTTGCCACAAACATAGAATTCCTGGGCAACGGCATCGTCCTTTTTGCGGCTTTACTTGCTGTGATGAACAAAACACACCTCAGTCCAGGGATTGTGGGCTTTTCCGTTTCCTATGCTCTTCAGGTAACTGGAAAAAATATCACAGCATCCTTACTTGGCAAATGGAAGAACCGGTTTGTTTGTTGGGAGGACGTAAACTTTTATATTTTAATTTTTGTATCCTGTATGCTTTTGTAATTCTAAATGACGCTGAGACATTTTTGTAGCAAGCGATGAATAAACGCCGTAAATAATCATAACATGATGATAAGCAGTGACCTTAAAAGTATGTATGAATGGGTTCCACAAGGCTCATTGGATTCTGAGACACAGACTATTTGGCTATATTTTATGCCCAATGAGTTTGCTGCCAATTGCAAGAAATGTTCTTACGACTCTTAAATCAAACTTGAACCCTGCAGTCCTTCAAACAGAATCAGGGTGGGGAACCTTTGGCCCTCCCGATGTTGCTGAACTACAGCTCCCATCAGCCCCAGCAAGCATGGTCAATTGCTAGGGATGATTGACACTGTAGTTCAGCAACATCGGGAGGGCCAAAGGTTTCCCACTGGTGTAAAAGAGAACTGTCCTATGTAAAGTAGAACATCTGGGCCACCCGATTAAATGAAGATGTCAGTGATTGACTCTGGGACCTTCTGCTTCCAATGCATGTGGCTGCACCTCTATAGGCCCTCCCAATACGTTGGGTAGTATTCAACGTAGCGCTATGCCAAACAGTCAATCAGTGCCAGGGTTTTTCCGGAATGTTCTCTCCATCTCCTGCCCCGTGAACCTGTTGTGGGGGTTCTCCCAACCCTCCAGAGCAGATTCGGGGATGGCATAGGGCACAGGCGGGGGGAGGAGAATCGCCTTGTGGTAGTTGAAGTCATTCCAGTACGGTAAGAATTAACTTGAATACTGCCCGTTAATTTGATGTATTTAATCTTAGCTCCGTGGCTGTTTAAGTAAGTAATAGGGGGGTGGGATTTGAAAATGTGATCGTCCTTTACAAGGCCTGTACTTTTTTGAGGTTTCACTGGCGGAGGACTTTGAAATGGAACGTGGACCCATTTCAGCTGACCAGCATCCTTGGTTGTTGTTTTTTCTGTCTCTCTCTCCTTTCGGACAGATTACAGGTGTTTTGAACTGGATGGTGCGGTCCTTGGCAGAAATAGATAACAACATTGTCTCTGTAGAGAGAGTGACCGATTACTCTGTGACACCAAAAGAAGTAAGTGATGGCGCCATCCTGAAGGCAGTTTGAATAAGACAGAATGGATTGGATAATGAATGGAAGAAGGAGCAAAGGGAGGTGGAGGGGATGTCCTCAGCAAGATATCAGTTCATACTTAGGGACAGTTACTGTTACGCTCAGGTCCCGCTATTGGGTTTCTCAGTGGGGCATCTGGTTGGTCACTATGAGATCCAGATAGTGGACCATGATGGGCCTTTCACCTGATCCAAAAGAATATTAAAAAATCAAGGTACTTCTTGTTGTTATGTGTCTTCAAGTCGATTTCCACTTATGGCGACCCTACAAATCAGCAACCTCCAATAGCATCTATCATAAACCACCCTGTTCAGATCTTGTAAGTTCAGGTCTGTGGCTTCCTTTATGAAATCAATCTATCTCTTGTTTGGCCCTGTTTTTCTACTTCCTTCTGTTTTTCCCAGCATTATTGTCTGTTCTATTGAATCACGTCTTCTCATGATGTGTCCAAAGTATGATAACCTCAGTGTCATCGTTTAGCTTCTAGTGATAGTTCTGGTTTAATTTGTTCTAACACCCAATTATCTGTCTTTTTCGCTGTCCATGGTACCCGCAACACCACATTTCAAATGAGTTGATCTTTCTCTTATCCACTTTTGTACTAAACAAACATCATGTAAGTTTAAAGCATAAATATGATTTTTTAAATTTATTTTACTTTATTATAACATTTATAGCCCACCTTTCCTCCAAGGAGCTCAAGGTGGTGTACAAACTTGGTTCTCCTCTTCCCGATTTTATCCTCGCAACAGCCCTGTGAAGTAGGTTAGGCTGGGAGATGGCGACTGGCCCAGGGTCACCCAGTGAGCTTCATGGCCGAGTGGGGATTTGAACCCTGGTCTCCCAGGTCCCAGTCCGACACCCCAAGCACTACACCACACTGGCTCTCAAAATTATAGTATGATGAGATGATGTGGATAGTTGGGGCTCCTCTTTCAGATTGGGAGAAAGCTTTCTTTGTAAGGATGAAAGTAATTCTAAGGCACCACTGAAGTGAAAGGATTTAAACACTTCACAAAGAATAAATGTGTGGCCTATAGAGTATAGGTCAACAATCTTATGGGACTTCCCAACACTGAAAAGTAGAAACATTCAGCTGATATTATACATACTATTCCACCCTCCTTTTGCTTCTGGCTGAGGTTGTTGGTTTGTCCAATGAGAAAAGTTTTGGCTCAGGGTGAGGCAGCTTCAGGAAAGTTTGGCAGCAAAAGGGCAGCTAGCATGGACCATGGGCACAAACTCTTTCAGTATTCCATTATACTCTATTTTCCTTCTTCTAGGGCCATATTCACACCATAGATTTATTCCACCTTAAACAGTCAGAGAATCCTGGGAACTGTAGTTTGTGAAGGGTGGTGGAAGTTGTTACTTAACATACTGCCTTCAAGTCGATCTCGACTTATGGCAACCCTATGAATAGGGTTTTCATGGTAAGCGGTATTGAGAGATGGTTTTACCATTTCCTTCCTCTGAGGCTGAGAGGCAGTGACTGGCCCATGGTCACCCAGTGAGCTTCATGGCTGTGTGGGGATTCGAACCCTGGTGTCCCAGGTCAGACTCCTATTCCCTCACAGAGCTACAGTTGTCAGAGTGGTTTTTCCAATCAAATCCTCTTCGCAGGGAGCTCTGCAAAGTGCAGGTCTGCATGGTGTGAATGTGGCCTAGCACGGCTGCCTTGTACAGTAATGGCGATCAACAGAAAAATGGTTGTCTATACATTTTGCTTAACCCCAAAGCAGCAGAGTTTAAAGCCCCAGGGTAGCAGCTCTTCTCTAATTGCTTCATTTCACTGCTGTTTGGGACCTGCTGTTTTTCTAGTTTGAGGTGCTGTTTCTGCCTCTGTCCAGGCTCCCTGGACTTTGGACAATCATCTCCTACATGAGAATTGGCCGACTGAAGGAAGGATTGAATTTAAAGGATATAGCTTGCGATACCGGCCAGAGTTAGACTTGGCTCTGAAGGACATCAGCCTAAAGATCAATGGACGAGAAAAGGTAAGGCGTACCCTTTGGGGTGTTTACGACACCTTATGTACTTGGACTGGGTGTATTTATTGAGCAAGTGCTAATAGAAAACAGCTTCCTTTTCAAAGAGGGTTTTTGATCGCACTCCCATCTGCAACATGGGGAAAGATGTTAGATGAAGCTGATATTTTGCCACTCTAATGAGGGCCCCATTTTGACTTTATTGAACTATGTATTGATGATGATTTGTGCCCATGTTGGTATTGGGGCAGTTATACTTGATCCCTGTTTCCATACTGTTTGCTCCTGCAAAGGTTTTGGGGTGGACATACTGCTTTGTTTCCAGTCAGTGCATGTCCTATAACTTCCTGCTAGAATCCTGTAGTTTTTTTATACCACAATATTTCTGGGTTATTTTCTGTCCCACTTTAGTTGCACTGTAGCACAAGAGTTGTCCCTTCAGGTGGCAATAATGTGGTGAGGTTGGAGAAGCATCACAGAACAACTCACTAAGCAGAAAGATGTGTGGATGGTCCAGTTCAAATGCAACACAAATACACAAATTGTGTCAATGATGTGGCACAGAACACACCTGCAAATAACAAACCAAAAACACTAGTCTGGAGCAGCCCTGATTTTTTTTTTTTAAAAAAAGAGGGGAACTGCAAGACATAAATTCATATGGTGATTGTGATGTGTGGAAAGCCGGTTGTCTCACGGGAATTCTGGATGCTGAAATTTTCCAGTGATGTCAACAAAGATGTACCACGAGTCCAACTTTTAGGTCGATCTTGCCTTTCAAAACTCTGTCCCTCTCTTGCTTTTCAAAGCTCTGTTATCTCTTAGATTGGCATAGCTGGAAGAACAGGGGCTGGCAAGTCTTCTCTAGCCATGGGGCTTCTAAGACTAGTGGAAGCTGCGGCTGGTGAGATTGTGATTGATGGGACCAATATTGCCAAAATGGGTCTGCACGATCTGAGAAGCAAGGTTACCATTATCCCGCAGGTACAAAGATGATTTCTAATGGCAATTATCAATTAATTTTTTTAATACTATTTCTTACCCGCTCTTCACCTTAAGATCCCAGGGCAGGTTACATCAATATACACATTATATAATAATACACAGTATGTAACTATTTCTTTCAGAGGCCTACTTCCAACTGAGGTGGCCAATCTGTTGTGGTAGACTGTAACACCTTAGACTGGAGGTGGGACCCGCAATTTTGAGTGAGTTTACACACACACACACAATTCACTCCATATAGAAAAGTAGAAGGCTAGGCTTATATCCCCTTCTCCCTGCAATTTAGCTTTCTAAATGCTATATTTGTATGGTTTTTTTTCCATGAAGGAGCTTTCAGTTACATGAGTTCCCTTCCACCTGCAGTCTGAAGTTGTACAGTCCAGACAAGGGATGGGAGGCAAATTGGATTCAGTTTACATTTAAAGGTGAACCTACCTAATTCACACTTTTCCAAAACAATACACGAACCAAAACGCAGCCATACCTCAAAATTTGCACTTCTCTGAATTTTGCAATCCAATTCTCCCGCCAAGTAATGTGTAAAAAAAGGAATATGCTAGGATAAAGTGTGCATGAAAATGCATATATTGGTGAAAATAAGATATACAAAGGCATTATATTAAACCAAATTGCTTATGAAAATCTTATGTTAAGAGAAATTTGCACTTAATTTGCACTACTGAATTTTCATGATTTTTTTTTTTAAAAAAAGCATACTTATGCAGAAATGTGGAGATTGAGACTGGGGAAAGGTGAGCAACTCATAGAAATCAAAATGGACAGATCTGTCCATTCCTAGTACATACTCAGGCTGACCGTCTCAATGAGAGGCCTAGGAAACTCTCTTATGTTTTCTGCTCAGGACCCAGTTTTGTTTTCGGGCTCCCTACGAATGAACCTTGACCCCTTAAGTGTGTATTCCGATGAGGAGATCTGGACTGCTCTGGACCTGATGGTGCTCAAGAGTTTCGTTTTGGATCTGCCTGATCAACTGGCCCACGAGTGCTCAGAAGGAGGTGAAAATCTGAGGTACCTAAAATACAGGAAAGAACAGGAAACTTCCCGTGTTCCTTGGTTACTGAGATTATAGGCTTACCAAGATCTGGATACCAGTTGTGGGAGAGCGCTAATGCCTTCATATCCGGCTTATGGGCTTCCAATAGGCATCTGGCTAGCCACATGGAAGCAGAATGCCAGGCATTTGGGGCTCTGTGCAATGTTCTCTGTCTACTAGCTCAAGAGCCCTTGGGCTAATGGATGGCAGAGTGTAAAGGTTAAATAACAAATGAATCCAACACAGCAGTTACACTAGTGGAAGCTGGTTCTTTTTGTGCAATCTGATGCACAACAATCTTTAGTAATGTACCTGTGTTTTCCCTTGGTCAACAACATTCTGCCAGTGCAACAGGTATACCGCTAAGCGACTTAGCCCTAAATTGGATACAATCCATATTTTCCCCCAGGCCTTTTTTTTAAAACAAACAAACAAACTCAAATGTGTTCTCTGTTCCTTAACGCTGCCATTTTAATTGTTTGTTAACTGTGTCACTGATTGACAGAACACTTCCTTGGTTGTATTTTATGGACTGCTGTAAATGGCCCCAGATATTTTTAATGGAACTTTCAGTATAGAAATATATAAATAGAAGGGGGCATTTAGTCAAATAGTTTTTCCTAGCACATAGGAGATCTGGACAGCTGATTAATTGCCCTTGTGTCCCCCCTTCAGTGTTGGCCAGCGGCAGCTCATCTGCCTGGCAAGAGCTCTGCTCCGGAAAGCCAGGATCCTGGTTTTGGATGAGGCCACTGCAGCTGTGGATCTTGAAACAGATTTGCAAATTCAGTCCACCATAAGGATGCAGTTCAGTGAGTGCACAGTTCTAACAATAGCCCACCGCGTCAACACCATTATGGACTATGATAGGTAAGGTTTCTTTAGCTGCTTTATTATCATTATCATCATTATCATTATCATTAGATTTATATCCCTCCCTTCCTCCCAGCATGAGTCCAGGCCTTTTTGTTAATATTGATGCTTTTTGTTGTGTTGGGGTGTGTTGTGGAGCACTTACAGTGCTTTTTTGGTCAAAGGCCTTCAAAAAAAGGTAAAGGTGTCCCCGCACTTGTAGTGCTAGTCGTTTCCGACTCTTAGGGTGACGTCTTGCGACGTTTACTAGGCAGACCGTATATATGGGGTGGGATTGCCAGTTCCTTCCCTGGCCTTTCTTTCCCCCCCAGCATGTGCCGGGTACTCATTTTACCGACCACAAATGGATGGAAGGCTGAGTGGACCTCGATCCCTTTTACCGGAGATTCGACTTCCTCCTTCCGTTGGAATCGAACTCCGGCCGTGAGCAGAGCTTTCGGCTGCGTTACCGCCGCTTCCCACTCTGCGCCACGGAGGATCTATAAAGGCCTTCAAAGGGACCTACAAAATGGTGTTATTCAATTATCATCATTTATTACCGGCCCTTCACCCTGAGGTTCCAGGATAAGTTACAACAGTCTAAAATACATAATGAAAAACAACTTAAAATCACAACATCACCAAAAGTAGTGTGGGTCATATACATTTCAGGTGTTAAAGGCCAGAATAAAGAGGTGCCTCTTCAGGAATTGCTGAAACCTGTACAGTGAAGTGGCCAGATGCTCCTTGGTAGAGAGGGAGTTCCACAGCTTAGGGGCTGCCGCAGAGAGCGCCCTCTCCTGGGCTACCCTCCTCTGAGCTTCTGAGGGTGGCAGAATTACCAAGGAGCCCCCCTCTGCTGAACTTAACTCCCGAGATGATCTGTAGGAAAGGAGGCAGTCTTTCAGATATTTGGGACCTAAATCATTTAGGGCTTTAAATGCTAACATGAGCACCTGGAATTTGGGACCAGAAACGAACTGGCAACCAATGCAGCTGTTTTAAATGAGATCTAAATGGACATAATGTACTTGGCCATACAATGGGTATAAAGAACATGTTATAGTGTGTATAAATACTTTACATTACATTATTGTGTGTATGTGTGTGGATGCATACACACACACACATATACACAAAATCCTTCAAAGACCATGATGGCACTCGTGAGTCTTTAAAACGTTCTTTCCCCAAAACGGGCATAATAGCATTGTCCCCCCAAGAAACCATATACTATGTAGATTTCAGTGAACAACTGGCTTTTGATAAATTTGGTAGTGGCTGCCCACAACAGTGTGTCCCTCAGTAAGTCAGCTAGTTTTAACATGCTGGTGTTCCATTGCATAATGGAAGCTTGGCTGTTCTTTTGGCTGTGGCCTGACTGGCGATTATATCCTAACCGTTTTATGCTTCAAACATTTGCAGGATTTTAGTAATGGAAAGGGGCCGAGTAGCAGAGTTTGATACCCCAGAGATATTAATCGCCCAGAAGGGACTATTCTACAGAATGGCTGAAGAATCGGGGCTGGTATGATGAGCGGGCTCAAGGAATAGGCTGTGGTGCAGACTTCTTGGGTCTGGAAGAGAACACCTGACTCTTAAGCTATCGCCATCCTCGTGATCATCACTATTATCGCACACCATACTAACATGATCCTAAGTGCCAGTCTTTATGGAGCCCAAACAGCATGCAAAGACACAAACACACACACACAAGTGAGAAGTATTAGCAGTTTTGAGGAAACCATACAACGTGTAAAAGAAACATATTTAGGGGAGGGACCCACACCCCAAAGAGCCCAGTGAGGAGTGAGCGTATCTAGTGGACAGGGAAGGGCAAATTTTTCCATTTCAGTTCCTCTCAGTTTCCCAACTTTAAATTCAGTTCTCTACATTTACACAATAGTTTGCAATTAAAAAAAAAAGTTCTCATGAAAATTCACATTTTAGTGTGCATTTTTGCTAATACATACACATTTGTGTGCAATTTTGCCTAATACACGCATTTTTGAATGAATGAATCTTTATTATTCAGAGCCATAGGCCACCACAATTAAACAGGCATAAAAAATACAAAATACATATTAAAACAGATCATATTACAATAAAACACAGTTCTTTAGCATAAAATGGAAGAGCAGTTCAAATAAAATTTCCTCTCCTGGAAGATACCTTGACCCATGCATTTTTGCAAAGCAGTTTCCCAAAATATAATGAATCTTTGTATGTTGTTTTCACCGATATGTGCCTTTTTATACACACTCTACCCCAGTATATGCATTTTTGTACACATGACTTGACTGAGGAACTGCGTGGCAAAATTCAGAGAAGTGCAAGTTTCAAAGGATAGCTGTGTTTCAGTTCATATGTTTCAGAAAGTGCAAATTAGGTAGGTTCACCTTTAAATGCAAACTGAATCTAATTTGTCCCCCATTCCTGCTGGTGGACCTCACACGCTGATCTTTGGGAGAGAGGGAAATGGAAAACTAGGTGGGTGGGGGACTGGTGTGGGTACTCCTGAACAGGAGCACTCCACACTGCAACACTTTGTTGCAGTCCTGTATGTTGTTAAAGCACATTGCGTGTAAAGGGAGAGATAAAAGGTCCCTGGACAACAACCCTGCAAGGTCATTCTCATGCTACAGATGAGGAACTGAGGCTGAAAGGCCATTCATTCCGTGGGAAGCTTAAGCCAGATTTCTCTGGCTCAAAGTCCAGCATGATGCTAACTAGACTGCAGTGGCTAATCCAGTACACAATGAGGAATGAGGACGATCCGCATGGCAAGCTAAGCCATGCATGGCACAGAGGTGGTGCTATGCAAAGCCAGTTTCTGCCTGATAAAGGCACTGAGAAGGCTGGACCTATGGGGGCAGCTGCTGTCCCCTGGATTTCGTCCAACTTTCTACAGTGTTTCTTTTTCTGATGTCAACAATGTAACATCTTCAAAATGTCTGTCTTGCCAAGAATGTTGCTTTGATTGAAACACAAGCAGAGAAATGGGACTATGGGTAGATTCGGGGGGGTGTGTGATAATGAGTTGCATCCAACTGATATTTACTTAGAGAAGACCAGTTGAAATTAATGACCCTGTTAGTTATGTACATCAATCTCAATGGGTGTACTCTAGGACTAACATTGGCTACCTCCCATTGAAAGTAAGCATTTCTAATAGCGGTTTGGTTTAATCTGAATCGCAGTACATGCACTTGCAATCCTCACAGCAGTCCTGTAAAGTAGGCTAGTGTTATTATCTTTGGTGATAGATGGAAGGGGCTCTGAGGCTGTGAGAGGGAATGCTGTGTCTAAGGCCAGCCACTGACTTTATGGCAGAGGCCAGGTTTTATACAAGGACTTCCTGATTCATTGTCACTTACAGCAGCACAATCCTAGACATGTCTGCTCAGAAATAAGCCCCATTGACCAGAGCTTGGAAAAGTTACTTTTTTGAACTACACCTCCCATCAGCCCCAACCAGCATGGCCACTGGATTGGGCTGATGGGAGTTGTAGTTTAAAAAAAAGTAACTTTTCCAAGCTCTGCCCTTGACTTCACTGGATCTTATTCATGTATAGGTTTGCACTGTAAATCTCTCAACTACTGTGCTACTCCATGGTGGTGTCCTTGGTTTTCTTCTGTTGTGGATCTGCCTCAAATTCATTTCAAAGAAAATAAAATTGTCTGTTTGGCGACACGTGTTGGCTAGTATGTGCATGGTGCGAGTTTAGTACAAGCAGGACGTGAGCACAGTAGCACTTTCCCACTCATGTTCCTAGTCACAGGTGTGTGTATGTGTTAATATCCTATGAAATTTCATGAAAAAACGTTCTAGATCAGCTTTTAAAGCAACACCATACTATAGTATTATAGTAACTTTGAAGCCTAAGCCACTCACTTATGCAGGTTTTCCACCAAATTCTATGGAATTCAAGGTGAAAATTGGGGATTTATGACTTCAGAATAGCAGCGGCGTCACTAGCGGGAGTGTGGGGGGGGTGCAGACCTCTGGTGCGCACCCTCCCAGGTGCATGGATGGGGGTGGCTGGTCTTGCATGCGCGCACTCACCACACGCTCCAGGCTGGCTCGCCCGCCCGCCTCCGAGGAGTTGGCTGTGCCGACCCGGAGCGCTTCTCGGCTCCTTTGCCAACCAACGGTGCAGGGCCAGGCGGCTCTGGGTGTCACCCCCCTCAGGGTATCACCCGGGTGCGGTCTGCACCCTCCGCACCCCGGTAGTGACGCCCCTGCAGAATAGCATTACTAAATGTGAGGGAGAGGGGTTTAGTGGTGTTTGCATCAGTTCTGTACACTTAAACCAATTGCATTTTTCCTGCCTTCTTTTCTGGTGTTAGCATTAACATTATTGAGGCCTCGGGCATCTTTCTTTGTGCTCATTTGGCTCACAGTCACACAGCATTATGGATGCAGGCATTTGAACTGGCCTCCTTGAACACACTTCATTCATATGCCAGAGAGCTACGCTAATTGCCTGGGCAGCGATGCAGACTATAAAGCCTTCATATAAAGATTCCTGGATGATACAGATTATCTGGATCCATTTCAATCTGGTTTCAGGCCTGGCTATGGGACAGAGACAGCTTTGGTCGCCTTGGTGGATGACCTACGCAGAGAACTGGACAGGGGGAGTGTGTCTCTGCTGGTTCTACTGGACCTCTCAGCGGCTTTCGATACCATCGATCATGGTATCCTTCTGGGCCGCCCTGCCAAGATGGGACTTGGGGGCACTGTGTTACAGTGGCTCCAATCCTTCCTGGAGGACCGAACCCAGAAGGTGGTACTGGGGGACTCCTGCTCGACCCCTTGGCCATTGACCTATGGGGTCCCTCAGGGTTCCGTTTTGTCCCCCATGTTATTCAACATCTACATGAAACCGCTGGGAGAGGTTGTCCGGGGTTTTGGGGTTTGGTGCCATCAGTATGCTGATGACACTCAACTCTATTTCTCTTTTCCACCTGAAGCCAAGGAAGCTGTACAGGCCCTAAACCAGTGTCTGGCATCAGTGATGGACTGGATGAGGGCAAACAAGTTGAGATTAAATCCTGACAAAACAGAGGTACTCCTGGTCAGTCGGAGGGCAGATCAGGGAATAGGGATTCAACCGGTACTGGATGGGGTCGCACTCCCCTGAAGTCTCAGGTTCGCAGTTTGGGTGTACTCCTGGACTCAGCTTTGAATTTGGAGGCCCAGATTGCTGCTGTATCCAGGAGCGCATTTGCCCAATTAAAACTTGTGCGCCAGCTGCGCCTGTTCCTGGAGCTACCTGATCTGACTAGGGTGATGCATGCCTTGGTTACATCCCGCTTAGACTACTGTAACGCGCTCTACGTGGGGCTGCCTTTGAAGACTGTTCGGAAACTTAAATTGGTACAAAGAGCTGCAGCCAGAGTGCTAACTGGGGCTGGTTACAGGGACCATACAACTCCCCTGTTACAACAGCTCCACTGGCTGCCAATTTGTTTCCGGTCACAATTCAAAGTGCTGGTTTTGACCTACAAAGCCCTATACGGCTCAGGTCCAGACTATTTGACAGATCATATCTCCGTACATGAACCTGTCCGGGATTTGAGATCTTCAGGTGAGGCCCTTCTTGTGTTCCCCACACCTTCGCAAGCACATATGACGCGGACACGACATAGGGCCTTTTCGGTGGCCGCCCCTAGGCTGTGGAACTCCCTTCTGAGTGAGGTGCGATCAGCTCCCTCCTTGCCGTCTTTCCGGCGACAAGTAAAGACTGTTTTATTTCAATGGTCATTTGGGATAGAGAACGACCAGGATTAAGTGTCATAGGTTTGATTATTACATTATATGATTTTATTATTTTAAATTGTCCGCTGTTTTTAACCTATATTTTATGGTTTTAATTTTTCTCATAGTTTAATTCTTTTTTAATAATATACTCTGTATGTTTTAATGGTGTTGTTTTTAGTTGTAAGCCCCACAGCCTCGGGGTTGTACTTGATTCCAAGCTGTCCATGGAGGCTCAGATTTCGGCAGTGAGCCGGGCAGCTTGGTATCAACTACACCTTATACGTAGGCTGCAACCCTACCTTCCTGTTCATCAGCTCCCACTGGTAATACATGCCCTGGTCACCTCTCGATTAGATTACTGTAATGCGCTCTACGTGGGGTTACCCTTGAAAATGGTCCGGAAACTACAACTTATACAAAATGCGGCGGCTCGACTACTTACAAACAGTCGTTGCCGGGACCACATCACGCCAGTGTTGTTCGATCTACACTGGCTTCCAGTTGTTTTCCGGGCCCAATTCAAGGTGTTGGTATTAACCTTTAAATCCCTATATGGTCTCGGCCCAGTTTATCTAAAGGAGCGCCTACAACGCCACCAATTATGCCGCCTGACAAGATCGGCCACACAAGGCCTTCTCTCAGCCCTGCCAACCAAAGCAGCTAGATTGGCGGGAACTAGAGAGAGGGCCTTTTCAGTGGCGGCCCCCACCCTCTGGAACTCCCTCCCACAAGGTCTTCGGCACGCCTCTTCCCTGAATATGTTCCGCAAGGCCTTAAAGACCTGGCTTTTTCAACAGGCTTTTGGGACTTCTGGGGAGGCTTAATGTTCTTATGATCGAAATGCCTCCTACCCTGTATTGTTTGTTATCATAATTTATATTGTTATATTGTATTGTATTGTATTGTATTTTGCTGTATTTTACTATATGTACGTCACCTAGAGTGGCTACCGGCCAGATAGGCGACACATAAATTAAATTTTATTATTTTATTATTATTATTGTTTTATTCAATGCAGTGCAACAGGCTCTTTTGCAAAGACAGATGGAGTCTGAATATTGCTCGAAATCAGGCCGCCAGATTGGACATTTGGAAGGCCAAATGGAGTCACCGTTAAAAACCAGCAATTTACTTGTTGCTGGGATTGTGAGCAGGAGAGTGCTATTGTGCTCATTCCCTGCTTGTGGGATTCCCATAGGCATCTGGTTGGCTGGACAGAATGCTGGACTAGATCAGTAGTGGCTGGTCTATCAGGACAAGTGGGGCACTGCCCCACCAACCTTAGTCCGCCCTCAGCCAGCTCCTCACTTTCTGACTAGCAACCAGTCGAGTGGGTAGCACTGACTGTCAGCATCCTCCTCAGTCCTGGCATTGAACTCAGCAGGAAGGATTATATGGTCAAAACTAGATTTAGTTGACTCTGCCTGTGATTGGCTCTGGTTCCACCCACTGTTGGGCTCCCTGTCTTCCGCCCCACCAGTCCCAATGAGCAACAGCCAACATTGGACTAGATGGGCCTTTGGTCTGATCCAGCTGGGCTTTTCTTATGACTTGGGTTCTCAGTGGATCCCCTGCTCCCGCAGACAACACTTTAGAGACAGGAGAGGATCAGGCACCCTTCATTTTATGAATCATGCTTATTTCCCAAGCTCACACCTTTGTGAATATGAAAACGGACCAGGAACATCCATTCTCTCTACACACAAACGCCATGGCAAATTGCGCCCTGTGAATAAAATCTGGTGCAAATTCAGCAATCCTAGTTAGAGTGCATGTTGCGCTACTGTGCAAAGTTACTTCCAATGAAACCGTTGACTTTTAAAGGAACAAGACAGGGAGTGTGGAACACTCATGGGAAACATTATGTAAGAAAAATCCAGGACGGTTGCAGAAGCAGGATGTTTAGATTTGTGCCTGTTTTTACGTGAAGATCTTAACTCCAGAACATGCATTTTTCCCCACATGTGGCTTTTTCATTCTGATGCAAAGCTTTCCACATGTATCGCATACACCTCTGCAGGTAAGTAATTCCTTCTTGGAGAGCAGCCATTGTATCTCAATCAGTGGAACTTTCTCCCAGAAAGTCTCCCTTTTCTCATAAGTTGAACATATGCGGGTGGAGTTCTTTTTATTTCAGGAGAGGGGGATCTAAGCAATATCTAAGAGCTCTGGCTGGCCGGGGGCTGGCCGGGGGCTGGCCTCTTCCTCCAGCAAACACACACACACTCCTCAGCCCCTCCTCTGGCTTGAAGAGCTGAGATTGTCAGCTCCTGCTTTTTATAAAGAACAAGGTTTCCTTCAGCTGCCCTCCTCTAGAGCTGCCTCTGAAAGGGAAGTCTGATGTGGATTTGCAAAGACTGAGTGGAGAGCACCATGGAGTTCCAGCACGTAATCATTTTAATTTCCACTTTTGCAGCTGTCATTTCAAAGCGTAAGTACAAGAAAATGAATGTTTCATCTTTTTGGAAACCATGACATTCTCTCTCTCTCTCTCTCTCTCCCCCCCCCTCGTCAAATGCAAAATATGGCTTTAGAGCCATGATCTCATTTGCCCGGTATTTGATTGTGTTGAGGCTTGCAGTTTTATATACAACAGTTTCCTTCAAACATTGGTTTCAATGCAAAGATTGCTCCTGAGCACTATTACCATAGGTGGAAAGGTTGGCAGGTGGTGAGTGGAATCATACCCGCCAAGTCAGAGGATGCGAGAGGACCAAGTTAGTCAAGTGCTCTGTTGCCCCCACCCTCAAAGCCATATTATTCATACATAGAGAAGCTTGACAAATTAACTCTGTGCACATTTTTATATGAACATCACCAGATTCACACCTCATGAAAATTTACCAGCATTTTAGTACAGATTTCTCTTAAAAGGCAGATTTTTGTATGGGATTTTGACTAATATGCACATTTTGCCAACCTATTTTCCCTATTGTAATGTATTTTTAAATATTATTTCTACTAATGTATGCACTTTTATGCATGGTTTGCCCTAATATATGCATTTTTGCATACGTTACTTGGCTGGGGAACTGCATTGCAAAATTCGGAGGAGTGTGAATTTAAAAAGAAGGCTGTGTTTTGGTTCATGTTGTTTCCGGAAAGGATTTGGTAGGTTCATTGGTAAAGTGCTCTGGAGATTGTAGCTCTGTGAGGGGGCCTTCTAACAGTTCTGTGAGCTGGCTTATACATCCTCATCATAGAAAATGAAAACAGACTGCCTTCAAGTCAATTCTGACTTATGTAGATCCTATGAATAGGGTTTTCATGGTAAGTGGTATTCAGAGGGGGTTTACCATTGCCTTCCTCTGAAGCTGAGAGGCAGTGATTGGCCCAAGGTCACCCAGTCAGCTTCATGGCTATGTGGGGATTTGAATCCTGGTCTCCCAGGTCATAGCCCAACATCTTAACCACTACACCACACTGCCTGGGTGTCAAGTATGCATGTAAGACCATTTCAATGGCAGCCTTAGACCCGTGGATAAGTGGGTCAATAGATGAATTGATTAATTACATAAGAGCCAGTATAAGATAGATTAGAAGAATTCTTAGTGTAGAATCCTATGACAAGTCCTGCCTTTGCTTGTCTTAGGGCAAGTCACTAGCCTTCAGCTTTCTTTTCAGGACAAGCCTATGCCACAGATTTAAAGTGTGGAGTAAGTTTATCAGTAAACAAAAAGTTGCCGTTATGTGCCTTCAAGTCGACTACGACTTATGGCGACCCTATGAATCAGTGACCTCCAAGAGCATCTGTCATGAACCACCCTGTTCAGATCTTGTAAGGTCAGGTCTGTGGCTTCCTTTATGGAATCAATCCATCTCTTGTTTGGCCTTCCTCTTTTTCTACCCCTTCTGTTTTTCCAAGCATTACTGTCTTTTCTAGGGAATCAGGTCTTCTCATTATGTGTCCAAAGTATGATAACCTCAGTTTCATCATTTTAACTTCTAATGATAGTTCTGGTTAATTTGTTCTAACACCCAATTATTTGACTTTTTCGCGGTCCATGGTATGAGCAAAGCTCTCCTCCAACATCACATTTCGAATGAGTGGTTTTTTCTCTTATCTGCCTTTTTCACTGTCCAACTTTCACATCCATACATAGAGATCGGGAATACCATGGACTCAATGATCCTGACTTTAGTGTTCAGTGATACATCTTTGCATTTGAGGATCTTTTCTAGTTCTCTCACAGCTGCCCTCCCCAGTCCTAGCCTTCTTCTGATTTCTTGACTATTGTCTCCATTTTGGTTAATGACTGTGCCGAGGTATTGATAATCCTTGACAAGTTCAATGTCCTCGTTGTCCACTGTAAAGTTACATAAATCTTCTGTTGTCATTGTTTTAGTCTTTTTGACGTTCAGCTGTAGTCCTGCTTTTGTGCTTTCCTCTTTGACTTGCATCAGCATTCGTTTTAAATCATTACTGGTTTCTGCTAGTAGTATGGTATCATCTGCATATCTTAAATTATTTATATTCCTCCCTCCAATTATCACACCACCTTCATCTTGGAAATTGGATCATATCCAGTGCTAATCATACAAAAGTTCTTGAAAGGTTAACCCTTCTGTGCTTTAAACTGAAAGCACGTTCTGCAGAGGAAATGGTTTTTATTACAAAAATGAACATTTTTCACTGGCAGAACCCATTATTCATTATTCCTTAATAAATGTGGTGGTTTCCAAGATGACAGTATTGACCTGGGCTTCTGTAAATGTTATGTCCTTGCATTTAATGTTTTGTTTTAAGTCTGTGGTAAATAAACAGCTGCGGGATCAGCAACTGAATCGTCCTCGAAACTGGTTACTTTAAACGCCTTTCTACAATTGCTCTTGGTTTGTTGTTATAGGAACTCTGGAGAGTTTAAAGCAGGAAGCCCCTTGTGTGTCTCAATGTGCTGGTGAGTAGACAAGGTGAATTCTCAGTCCTGAACCACGACATGGCAGTTCATATGTTTTTCTAAAAAAATCTATAATGAGTTTCGCCCTTTTGGATAAATAACATGGATAGAGTAGACCCTGTAGAAGAAATTCAGTTGGAATTTTATCTGTTTTATTTCTAAAAGTAATTATACACCGTTCTCTCACAAAATATAAGGGTGGTGTGCAGCAGGTTACAAACATTTTTTAAAAAAATTAAAAACAGCACAAGAGGCCTCGGAAGGCCCGTGGCAGTTGAGAGTAAATGATACTGGACTAGAAAGGCCAGTGGCCTGAGTAAATAAAACATAGGAGTGGGGGGACTTTTTCAGCCCGAGGGCCACATTCCCTTCTGGGGCCGCATGCCAGTGATGAGCACGGCCAGTGGCAAAAGTGGGTAAATCAATGGATGTAAATATTACATTTGGCCAGTTTCTACACACACTCTCTCACCTTCTCTATCCTCCATTGAGGCAATCAACGGCACACTCCAACCAGGTGGGAACATGCAAGGAGAGTGCAAAGTAGGGCCAATGAGGTCTGTGGGCTGAGGGAGAGGGGGTGTGGCTGAGGAAGTGGAGGAGGTATCTCATGAGGAAAGATCACAAGCTGAATATGAGCCAACAGTGTGATGTGGCTGCAAAAAAGGCAAAAGCTATATTAGGCTGCATTAACAGAAGTATAGTTTCCAAATCGTGTGAGGTACTAGTTCCCCTCTATTCAGCACTGGTTAGGCCTCATCTTGAATACTGCATCCAGTTCTGGTCTCTGCACTTCAAGAAGGATGCAGAGAAACTGGAACGGGTTCAGAGGAGGGCAACAAAGATGATCAGGGGACTGGAAACCAAGCCCTATGAGGAGAGACTGAAAGAACTGGGCATGTTTAGCGTGGAGAAGAGAAGACTGAGGGGAGATATGATAGCACTCTTCAAGTACATGAAAGGAGGTATCTCATGAGGAAAGACCTGAAGGCAACATAAAGAGACCTGGAGAACTATGTTAGGCTTCTGGGCCTGAATACCCCATCTGTCACTTACCAAGTCATGTGCCTGCTTTGACCACTTTGATCTGTGAAACTGGAACTGGTACAGGTGCCACATAATACTCATTCCACAATCTTTCAGTGTGGCAGCGCCTGCACTTTGGAACTCCCTGCCTATTGACATTGAGCAGATGCCTTTGCTGTACTCTTTTTGACACATTTTTGTTTAGACATGCCTATCCAGGCATGTAGTAGCTGATGTATGCTTTAATCTCTTTTTAGCTTCCAGTAATTATCTTTTGAATGCTTTAAAGTACCCGTTTTTCTTTTTAATCGATAGTTTTAATGTTGTTGTCTTTTATAAACCACTTAGAGGCTGGGTTCCTATCAAGCCGTATATATCTATTGCTAAATAAATAAATAATAGCCTCACAACTTTTCTTTTACCCCTTAGAACGTAACGTGCTGCCCCTCCCAGCTGGAACCCGATTCAGCTATAGGTATTCCACTTCCACCACTACCTTCCTACCAGGAGGGGGCGATAAAAGGAGCGGCGTCTCCCTGGAAGGCACCGCTATTGTTGAAGTGCTGGCCAGCTGTCGCAGAGTTTTAAGAGTGAGTGTGGTGGCAAGGCCTCCAAGGGCACGAGGGGCATTGTGCATCAGCTTCGAGAGTTTTCAGCAGGGGCTGAAAAGTCAGAACGGAAGTCCCCTGCTGAATCTCTATTGGCAGAGCATTCCACACGGCTGGGCCTATGATACGAAAGGCTTGATTTCTTCTTCTTGTCAAATGACGCTCGCCAACAATGCTCTTGCAGATGATCTCAGTGATCAAGCTAGGATTATAAGGGTTTGGGAGGTCCCTAAGGTACCCTGGACCTCAGTTGTTCAGCACTTAGTAAACTGATACAAGGGCCTTGAACCTGGCTCAATAGTAGATGGGCATCCAGTTTTAACAATGGCGTCTCATGTTGTTGGCCATGTGCACACATCAGTAGTCTGGCTGCCACATTCTGCACCAAATGCAGCTTCCAGACCAGGCCCAAGGGCAACCCCACAGGGAGCACATTGCAGTAACCCCGCCTCGAGGGTACCAACTCATGGACCCTTTTGAATGAGGCGTCAGCTTGTAATGGGGTTTGGCCCCCACTGCCAGTCTTACTCCATCCCCTCTGCAAGCAACAGCAACATTTGAGAAGAAGTAGGGGTCCCTCCTCAAGGTGCACTAGATGATACCAAAGCAGACCTCATCTAGTGTCGTGGGCTCAAGCATGTAGAACTCCCTGCCACCTGAGATTAGACAGGCACCCTCCTTATTGAACCTCAGGTGTGTGACTAAGATTTTCTTGTTCCAGCAGATATTTTAAGGCAGTGGTTGGTTTTATGTTTATGTTGTTTTGTATCATTTTATGTATGACTCATTTTTAGGTACACCACATAGAAATGTGAAATTTTAAGTGCCACCAAAATGTCTTCATTAAATAAATCCTTAACTGGAAATGGGGCTCATGAATAAGCTAAGAGTATCATTTTTCCCCCATCAGGAAGCAGGGGGTTTGTTGCTTCCTCTGATTCCAAGGCGCAGGAAACTATCAATCCCCAAAGGCCAACAAAACATGCTTCCCAGCAAGAAATGTCACTCGTGAGTGGGGATGTAAAGTGATATCATTTACCACTGTGCCACGGATTTGTCTCATGCAGCACTGTTTCCATTCCACTACAATTTGTCTTCCGTCAAAAACTCCATTATTCATCTCATGGTCCACTGTGGCAAAATTGCGTAGCTTCCATAATTTTCTTAGTTACTTGTGTAAGTTACATTGTCATTATGTTACTCTACCCTATTCATTTCAATGCAAAGGAAGCACAATGGAGAAGGAGGGGGGAATCTGTAATCAATCATGTATCATTTGTGGGTTGAAAGTAAGAGCAGATCATATTCACTGGATTGATTTCATTCCGAACATGGGATGAATAAGCGAACATCAGGAATTTCCACTCCTGTTTCCATTTTTATGGGAATCCTCTATCATCCCTATTCATGAGCCTGTCCTTAGGAGCATCATTTTCAAGGAGCATCATATCCAGTTAAGGAAAGATCTGGCAAACCCTCCTGTCTTCTAGCGAGCCCTCCTTGCCGGTGGTGATCCCTATCACTTTTCAAAGGAAATGGGGGTTGGTCTTGATGAGAGGATGGGGTTGATAGGGGAATGAGCATCCCTAATTCAGACACTTTTTGCAAGCTCAAGAACTGAGTGTGGAAGCTTTCCCAACTACCTAGAAAAGCTTGCAAAAAAGCGAGTGAAATTCAAGGAGAAATACAACCTTCACATGATATGTTATTTATTTATCTAAAAGAGTTATTATTGATTTATTGATTAGGTTTATATCCCACCCTTCCTCCCAGTAGGAGCCCAGGGTGGCAAACAAAAACAGGAAAAACACTCTAAAACATCATAAAAACAAACTTTAAATTATATTAAAACAAAACGTCCTTAAAAACATATTAAAACAAAACATCTTTAAAAATATATATTTTTAAAAAGAGCTTTAAAACATTAAAAAGCAATTCCAGCACAGATGCGGATTGGGATAAGATCTCTACTTGAAAGGCTTGTTGAAAGAAGGTCTTCAGGAGGCACCGAAAAGATACAGAGATGGTGTCTGTCTAATATTTAAGGGGAGGGAATTCCAAAGAATCGGTGCCACTACACTAAAGGTCCACTTTAGGAGTATAGTTGTGTATACACATACCCTCTTTCCTTGTATAAAGTTCAAAATTCTCCATTCAACAGAGAAATGCCCCATAATTTGGCCAGTCCTGATCTCCAACTTTCAGCTGCTCAATCAATTACATGTAAGGATAATTCAGTGGTAGAACACCTGCCTTGCATGCAGAAGGTCCCAGGTTCAATCCCCGGCATCACCAAGTAGGGCTGGAAAGGACTGATTCCTGGAGAATTGCTGCCAGTTAATGTGGACAATACTAAGCTAGATGGTCCAATGGTTTGATTCAATATAAGGCGGCTTCCTATGTTCCTAAGTGAAGGAAGAGGTCACGTTCTATAGTCTAATTTGCACAATTCTAAACTCTTTGCCCACGCTATGTCTTGTATTTAGCCATATGATGAAAAGACCCCTTTAACACATGCTGTTGTTGTTCCCAGTTGCAAAATGTGCAGATCAAGATGACCTTTGAATCCAAAGAGAAGCTGTACAAGGAAAATGGCAATTTAAGGTAAACACAAGACTGTCTAAAACGGGGCCTTGCTGTAAGAGTGAAATAACTTGGGAGCAAAATGGCATGCATTGTTGGAGACAGTTTATCCAAGACAATGCTTTTGCTAAGCTGAATTTGGAGGGGGGGGTATTTTGCAAACAGACTTTACTCCCTGTGAACTACACTCCCTAAGAATTGTACAGCCATGAGAGTGGCTGTATACTATAGTCAGCATAGATTTTTTGCATTCCGCAGTGTTAAATTGAAAATACCCCTATGCCATTCTGATCCTTTCCATAAGCTCATTTCAAACCAAAACCTTACAAAGCTTATAGTCCTGAACTCAGAAACGCTTGCTTAACAACCCTGCCAATTTTCATGGTGATGCACAAAACACTCAGAGAGAATTGAGAGTTCAGAGTGTAAAAAGAGAGAGAGAGAAACAGACCCCAGTTGGACTTTTTTCTGTCAGTGTTCTCTTAATTTGTTGAAATTAATTAAAAATCAGCCATGTTCACAGAGTACCTGTAATCCTATTACTGACCTTGCCCCACACTCCGACCTTCATCTTCTGCAGGTTAAAAGTTTAAAAAATGCCTGGCAGATTTTTAATTAATTTAAGAAATTTAGCATTGGAGTCAATGATAAGCCCAGGCATGCTCAGTATGAACTAGCTGATAGTGTTGTAAAAGCCAGACTCACAGCTGTTTGGCTTGGCTAATCAGGTGGCCACACCTACACTAGACCTTTATTTCACTTTAGACCATCATGGCTGTCATCAAAGAATCCTGGGAAGTGTAGTTAGTGAAGAGTGCTAAGAGGAGACTCCTGTTCCCCTGACAGACCTCCAGAGGCCAGAGTGGTTTAACAGTCAGCCCCTCTGATTGAAGCTCTGTGAGGGGAACAGGGCATCTCCTAGTAATTCTCAACACCCTTCCCTAACTACACTTCCCAGGATTCTTTGGGAGAAGCTATGACTGTCTAAAGTGGAATAAAGGTCTGGTGTGGATGTGACCAGTGACAGCTTTGGTATAAATTTGAGTGGGAGACTACATGTGCCTGTTCTAGAATAAAAAGGTGGGGGAAACCCTGAAAAAGAATGATACTGTTCACAATGTTTTCCTTTTGGAAAGGAAAGGGGCTGCCCCTCTGCCCAGTGCCCACCCACCCAATCTCCTCCCCTCGCCCTCCCGTCCCCCTTCCTGCCCAATTCCTCCCCTCCCTGCCCCTCCCCCAGGTCAGTTTCACATATCCTTAGCATGATTGCACAGGAGTAAATCCCACTGAACTCAAAAAGCATGCAAATGATCAAACCTGTCCTCCCCTCCTCCTCCTTCCTATCCCCTCCCTCTTGTCCCCTCCCCCTTTCTTTGCCCTTCCCCCTCCTTCCCTTCCCCTCTGCCCTCCCCCTCCTCCTCTCCTATGGTCAGTTTTACCTATCCTAAGCATGATTGTATGGGAGTAAATTCCATTTAATTCAATAATCATGCAAATGATCAGATCTGTCTTTCCTCTCCTTCCCATCTCCTTTACCTTCCTCCTCCATTCTTCTTCCCTTCCCCTCTTCCTTCTTCCTCCTCCCCTGCCAACTCCAGCCCTCCCTCCCTCTTCTCCTCCTCCTCCCATGGTCAGTTTTACCTATCCTGAGCATGATTGCAAGGGAGTAAATCCCACTGAACTCAATAACCATGCAAATGATTGAACCTACCCTCCTCCTTCCCTCCCCATCCTACCTGCTTCCATCCCCTCTGCCCTTCCTCCCCTTCCTTCTCCCCTCCCCATCCCCTGTGGTCAGTTTCACCTATCCAAAGCATGATTGCAGGGGAGTAAATCCCACTGAATTCAATAAGCATACAAATAATCAATGCATCTTCACCAAACTTGCACAGGATCCCATTTCTTACCTCCCGGGTTAAAAAGCAGAGAAATTTACTAACAGGCAAAAAAAACCTTGCGGTATAAGAATGTACCTATAGCCAACAGATATTTTTATCAAACTTTAAAAAGCAGGGAAATTGGGCAGCTACAGTGAATGCACCAGGGGAGCAGGAGACCTCACCTCCTCTCTTGTTCTTGAAATGTGCCTTCAAGTCGGTTACGACTTAGGGCAACCCTATGAATCAGTGACCTCCAATAGCATCTGTCATGAACCACCCTGTTGAGATCTTGTAAGTTCAGGTCTGTGACTTCCTTTATGGAATCAATACATTCTTTCTTTGGCCCTCTTTTTCTACTCTCTGTTTTTCCATTATTGTCTTTTCTAGTGAATCATGTCTTCTCATTATGTGCTGAAAGTATGATAACCTCATAGAATCATAGAATAGTAGAGTTGGAAGGGGCCTACAAGGCCATCGAGTCCAACCCCCTGCTCAATGCAGGAATCCAAATCAAAGCATTCCCGACAAATGGCTGTCCAGCTGCCTCTTGAATGCCTCAAGTGTCGGAGAGCCCACAACCTCTCTAAGTAAATGGTTCCATTGTCGTATGGCTCTAACAGGTAGGACGTTTTTCCTGATGTCCAGTCAAAATCTGGCTTCCTGCAACTTGAGCCCATTATTCCATGTCCTGTACTTTGGGACAATCGAAAAGAGATCCTGGCCCTCCTCTATGTGATAACCTTTCATGTACTTGAAGAGTGCTATCATATCTCCCCTCAGTCTTCTCTTCTCCAGGCTAAACAAGGCTATAAGTGTAGAACTTTGCATTTATGCCTGTTGAATTTCATTCAGTTTCATCATTTTCACTTCTAATAATAGTTCTGGTTTAATCTGTTCTAACACCCAATTATTTGTCTTTTTTGCGGTCCACGATATCTGCATGATATCTCCTCCAACACCACATTTCAAATGAATTGATTTTTCTCTTTTTTTCACTGTCCAACTTTCACATTCATACATAGAGATCGAGAATACCATGGTCTGAATGATCCTGACTTTAGTGTTCAGCTGTAGTCCTGCTTTTGTGCTTCCTCTTTAACTTTCAACAGCATTTCATTTCAGATCATTACTGGTTTCTGCTAGTAGTATGGTATTGTCTGCATATCTTAAATTATTGATATTTTGCCCTCCGATTTTAACACCTCCTTCATCTTGGTCCAATCCTGCTTTCTGTATGATTTGTTCTGCGTATAGATTAAGCAAATAGGGCGATAAAATACACCCCTGTCTCACACCCTTTCTGAATGGGAACCAATTGGTCTCTCCATATTCTGTCTTTCCAGTAGCCTCTTGTCTAGAGTATAGTTTGTGCATCAGGACAATCAGATGCTGTGGCACCCCCATTTCTTTCAAAGCATTCAACAGTTTTTCATGACCTACACAGTCAAAGGCTTTGCTGTAATCTATAAAGCACAGGGTGATTTCCTTCTGAGATTCCTTGGTCCGTTCCATTATCCAACGTACATTTGCGATATGATCTCTGGTGCTTCTTCCCTTTCTAAATCCAGCTTGGACGTCTGGCATTTCTCATTCCATATATGGTAAGAGCCTTTGTTGTCACAAGGCTGTCTTCACCATCATATGGCATTGACCAATAAAAAGACTTTAAAATTAATAAAAATAAACTTGACACAGATTTCCAGGACAAATAATGAGGGAAATAACATTTTCTAGGTTAGATTGTAGAAACAGTAGTAACACAGGAAAGAAGCAAAGTATGAAGAACACCAAAAAAATTAGACAGCCTTCACCTGTTACTGCAAAGAGATCAAAGTTGTGGAGACTGTGAGAGTCTCTCTGGGGAGAGTATTCCTTACATAGGATGCTACCACTAAGAACCCCCCCTCCCCAGTTTCCACTAACTTCATCTCTGACCAGAGTGTATGGACATGCTCCATGTTAGAAAAGATTAGGGATGGAGAACCTGTGGTCCTCTAGATCAGTGTTTTTCAGCCTTGGGTCCCCAGTTGTTGATGGACCATACCATCTGGAGATGATGGGAGTTGTAGTCCAACAACATCTGGGGACCCAAATTTGAAGAGCAGTGCTCTAGTTGTTGCTGGACTCCCAGCTCCCATCAGGCTCAGTCAGCAAGGTGAATGTTAATGACTTCCAGGTGTTCAGAAACATCTGGAGGGCCACAGGTTCCTAATTCCTGGAGCAGGTGACCCTTCTTAGGCATTCTTAACTTTAAGAAGAGTTGTGTTTGCATCAGGCCAAAGGCCCATTTAATGCAGCATCCTATTCTCAGTAGGGATAGGGGAGATATTCAATTCAGTTCACCTTTAAAGCAGAATTTATCAAATCCACACTTTCCAATACAATATGAGAACCGAAACACAGCCATCCTTCAAAATTCGCAGCTGTCTGAATTTCGTGATGTTTGCAAAAGTGCATATGTTAGGGGAAAGTGTGCACAAAATGAATCTATTGATGAAAATAACCAACAGAAAGGCATTGTATTGCGATAAATTGCTTGCAAAATGTGTGTATATTAGCCAAAACTGCATGCAAACATGTATTTATTAGGGGAAATTTGCACTGAAACACTGGAAAATTTTTGTGAGGATTTTTTTGTTTTACAAAAATTTGCACGTCGCCGCAGAAATATGGAGAACCAAATTTAAGATTGGAAAAAGGAGAAAGTGAGAGAAGCCAAATGGACAGATCCTTCCATCCCAAATTCTCACAGTGGCCAACCAAATGCCCCAATGGGAAGCCAGCAAGCAGCGCCTGAGTTCAATCGCGCTTTCCCCATGTGTGATTCCAAACTATAAAGAGGCAATGCTGCCTCCAACGTAGAGGTAGAACATGGCCATCGTGGCTAGTAGCCCTTGATAGCCTTATCCTCCAAGAATTTGTCTCCTCCTCTTTTGAAGCCATCCAAATTGGGGGCCATTGATATCTCTTTTGGGGGTGAATTGCACAATTTAACTATGCAAAGAACTCTTCCCTTTCCTGAAGCTTCCAACATTCAGCTCCATTGGATGGCCCTGAGTTCAAGAGGGAGGAATTTTTTATCTTTATAGACTTCTTCCTATCTGCTTTCTCCCCACCGTACATGATCTTAAATATCTTTTTAATGCACTTTCCCACCCCACCCCACCCATGCATCTTTCTCTCTGAAGCTAGAAAGCCCCAAATGCTGTAAGCTTTCCTCGTGGGGCAGCTCCTCAGTCACCTTGATTGCTTGGGTTGCCCTTTTCCGGAACCTTTTCCGGCTGTGCGGTATCCTTTTCGAGGTGCTCTTTGATACTACATGTGTGGGGAAATAAAGCCATGCCCAATGGCCCACATTTTGTCAGGGTTCCTGGTCACTCTAACATGAAGCGTCTTCCAAACAGACCTCTGTTGTTCATAGCAACATAGGATGCTGCCTTGTACTGAATCAGACCATCTAGCTCGTTATTGTCTGCACTGACTGGCAGTAGCTCTCCAGAGACTGAGGCAGGGAATCTTTCCTAGCCCTACTTGGAGAATGCCATGGATTGGACCTGGGACCTTCTGCACGCCATGTAGGTGCTCTACCACTGAGCTACGGCCCTTTCCCTTTTTGCATGTTTTCTCCTGGATTTCATTCACGCGACACCCTCACCCGTATATGATGTCACTGCAGAAGAAATGCTCGAGCAGTAGGGCAACCCTTTCGAGTCTCTTGGCGGCACCTCCTCAATTCATACCCTGCAAGCTCCAGTGATCTGCTCTTTCCCGCAGATAGTCATTCAGCCCTGAACCCTGCTCTCCCCCGACGGTTTCTCTGTTGTCTCTTCCTGCCTAAATCCTCCCCTATTGTCCTATGGCTCACATTCCCAGCCCCTAAACGTCACCCCATCTCCAGCGCCTCGGCCAGCTCCTCTTCAGCAAACCTCATTAGCAGTGCTATCGCATGTCAGAAAACAATGATAAATGACCTTATATAGGAAATTTGATACTGATTTTATTTTTTTTTATTTTTACTCATTTATGGTTTGATGTACTTTATATGATCTTGTTTACTCATGCTTTTTTATGTAATGATCTTTGATCGCAATAAATCATTCATTCATGAGCAGTGCAGAAGGTCTGCAGGCACAAGTCAAGGCAGGCAGTCACAATGGAAAGCTTTTTTCTTCTGCTGCTGGTATCAGAGCCTTGAATGGTGGTGCTTTGAATGGTGAGGCATTTCACGGAGGTCAGTCTCCCCCACGACTAGTGATGGAAGGCCTCTTTAATTTTCGTTTTATCAAGCTGCTTTAAAAAAAAAAGATCTGCCTGAGCAGACTTCCCTCCTAAGCTAAAATGGAATAGATCCTGTCATTTTATCTGCTGCAAATAAATGCCAGCTATGGCTGTATCTGGACTGGGATCACTTGGCCACTGTGGTCCATGCATTAGTAACCTTGAGACCAGAGCTTGGAAAAGTTACTTTTTTTGAACTACAACTCCCATCAGCCCCAGCCAGTATGGCCACTGGATTGGGCTGATGGGAGTTGTAGTTCAAAAAAGTAACTTTTCCAAGCTCTGCTCGAGACTGGATCCAACTGGTGGAAAATGCAACGGCTAGACTGCTGATGGGGGCAAACAGCCAGCAGCATGTGACACCTCTGCTGAAACATCTGCACTGGCTGCCCATAAGCTACTGGGTGAGGTTCAAGGCTCTTGTGATGATATACGAAGCCCTGAGCAACTTGGGTCCAGGATAACTTATTTCCCAGCCTGATCCCTGAGATCATCCAGAGGATCACTGCTAGTTGTCCCGTGTGTTACAGAGGCCCGTCTGACCTCAATCGGAAGTCAGGCATTTAATGTCACCAGTCCCATGGTATGGAACACATGTCCAGCAGAGATTCACAGGCATCCTCGCTTTTGACTTTCAGGCATCTCTTGAAGACTTTTTTGTTCTGACAGGGCCCTTGCAGCTGTTTAAAATGTCTCTTGGGTAGCCAGTTCCTTTAATGATGGTTTTGTATTATATTAGGTTCGTTCATTTTTCAGTGCCTACAGCCATACTACCCTGAACACGCCTGATCTCATCTGATCTGGGAAGCTAAGCAGGGTCAGGCCTGGTTAGTACTTGGATGGGAGACTGCCTGGGAATACCAGGTACCGTAGGCTTAGAGGAAGGCAATGGTAAACCACCTCTGAATACCTCTTACCATGAAAACCCTATGGACGTAATTGTGATTAACTAAACAGAGGTTTTTATTGTATTACCAAAACGTTTTGGCTTCTGAAGCTTGGGTGAAGTTCTGTTTGTTGCTTTCAAAACTGTGTGTGTGTGTGTAGATATAGATATAGATAGACAGATATAGATATAAATATAGATATAGATATCTATCTATATATAAGATTCATAGGGTTGCTATAAGTCATAGTTGACTTGAAGGCATATAACAATTTTTCAGTGGGCCTACTCTAAGAAGTACTTTGTTGAATACAACCCTTCGGCTGTACTTCTATACACATCTATTTGGGGCATAAGCGCCATTGAGCCCAGTGGCGCCTACATCTGAGTAGACGTGCATGGGATTGTGTTGTTATTCTGGAACAGGTGTTTGTCAACTGATGACATGGGTTGTTGCTCAAAATAGATTGTACCATAATAAATCCACTAAGTCTTCCATGCGGCACAAAAGGTATTTACAAATGCCCTGAATCAAACCAGTATGGTACGCTAGACAGGGATGGTTTTCTACCAAGAGAGATTTCTTAATTGATATATACTGAAGTGGTCCGTGGCCTCCCATGTAGATCATTGGTGAGCATATCCACTCCCTTTACATCGTGTCACCAATGGAAAAAGCCAAGCAAGGAACTGACCACTTTTCTTATTTTACAGGGAAGTGCTGGAGCAACATCCCCTTTGGTTTTGCTTTCATAATGGGAAGATTCTGAAGATCTTCCCCCAGGAGAGTGAGACAACCTGGGCGCTCAACATCAAGCGTGGCATCCTCAGCACTCTGCAGACGTCGTTGGAAGCAGCTCCCAATAGCAGTATGGAAGAGGTGAGTAGTTCTGAAAATTACCAGCTGGCTCGCTCTGGTACATATTCTTGATCTGAGCCTTTGTGTGCCTAAGCTCTGTTTAAAACACCTGGCTCAATTAAATGATGCTGACCCCTAGCAAAGGGACCCTGGGCTGCCTTTGGGAAGGAAAGGCGGGCTATAAATTTAATAGAAAATCAAAAGGAAGGGGATTCAGCTATGACCTAAAGTAAAAAGTCTTGCTTTGAAGTTCAAAGGAAAGATACTGTTCTCAAATTAGAGACTTTCTGATGATTTAGAGTGCAGCTGGAGGCTTCTTTCTGTGTAAAATCCCATGTACGTATCCTCCAAAGATATACCTGAATTCTGTACAGTGGAGATTGCTTCATTAGAGCAAATGGGGCATTGCCTCATTTAACCCCACTCTGTCTTCAGTGCTTTGAAGTGGCCCCATTCCAACCCAGAATGATCCTGGGCTGACCTGACCCAGATCCGGGTCCCAAACCAATTCGGAGCCTTTGCGCAGTATCTAATTAGGGTCTAAACCCGTAATTAAACATGCAGTTGGGCAGGGAGAAGGCTGCTCCAAACCAGGCCCTGAACTGATTCAGGGCCTTCCACAGTGTCTACTTAGGGTTTAAAACACTGATTAAATGTGCAATTGGGTGGAGGAGTTGGATGTACATGCAGGCTGCCTGCTTCTCCCCCTTCTATTCGCTGACAGAACTCCCCTCCTTTTGACACCCTTGGAACACTCTGAGTGGACCCGGTTTGACCCAGGGCAATCTGAGGCTCCCTCAACCTGATACAGCCGAATCCTGGGTCAGCCCAATTTGGTTCAGGATCTCATGCACAGCCCTAAAGTTCACCTTTGTACAATAGGCTAATTTCTAGACACACCAGCCACACACCTTTCCATCCTCCATCCAGACAAGCACATTCTAGCGAAGCAAAAAATATTTGGAGGGGCCAAGGCCAGTGAGGGGTGTGGCCTGGAGAGAGTTTTGGGAGCCAAACGGAGAGACTTGGAGGGCTACAGTTATCCCCTTGAAGTTCCACACCTGTGCTATATTGCTTCAAATTCATTGATCTCCCCACCCAATCCACTTTCTGTTGGGTTGTGGGTTCAAATTATCATTTATTTTATTTATTTATTTTTATTTATTTATTCAGCTTATATCCCGCCCGACTAGCAAACAGCTCTCTGGGCGGCAAACATAGCAACATATACAATAATAAAATTACAAAGTCAGTATAACAAATATAAAAATACACCATCTAAAATAGAAATTACAGCATTTACATAAATAACTTAAATTAAAATACCTCAGAGAAGAGAAAGGTTTTAACCTGGCGCCGAAAGGATAATAATGTCGGCGCCAGGCGTACCTCCTTGGAGAGACTATTCCACAATTCGGGGGCCACCACTGAGAAGGCCCTAGATCTTGTTACTACCCTCCAGGCCTCCCTATGGGTCAGGACCCAGAGGAGGGCCTTCGTAGTAGACTGTAGTGTACGAGCCGGTTCGTAACGGGAGAGGCATTCCTGCAGGTATCGTGGTCCCGCGCCATATAAGGCTTTATAGGTTAAAACCAACACTTTGAATCTGGCCCGGTAGCATATTGGAAGCCAGTGCAAGCGAGCCAGAACTGGTGTTATATGCTCAGACCGCTTAGTTCTTGTTAGCAGTCTGGCCGCCGTATTTTGCACTAGCTGTAGCTTCCGAACCGTCTTCAAAGGTAGCCCTACGTAGAGCGCGTTGCAGTAGTCCAAACGTGAGGTTACCAGAGCATGAACCACTGATGTAAGGTCCTCCTTACTCAGATAGGGACGTAGCTGGGCTACCAACCAAAGTTGGTAGAACGCATTCCGTGCCACCGAGGCTACATGGGCCTCAAGTGACAGGGAAGAGTCTAAAACGACTCCCAAACTACAAACCTGATCCTTTAGGGGGAGTGTAACCCCGTCCAGGACAGGGTATGTATCCACCATCTGACCAGAGAAACCATCCACCAACAGCATCTCAGTCTTATCAGGATTGAGTTTCAGTTTGTTAGTTCTCATCCAGTCCATTGTTGCGTCCAGACAACGGTTCAGCACATCGACCGCCTCACCTGAAGAAGATGAAAAGGAGAAGTAGAGCTGCGTGTCATCAGCGTACTGATGACAACGCACTCCAAAACTCCTGATGACCGCACCTAACGGCTTCATATAGATGTTAAAAAGCATGGGAGACAAGACCGAACCCTGCGGGACCCCATATTGGAGAACCCACGGGGTCGAGCAATGTTCCCCAAGTATTATCTTCTGGAGACGGCCCGCCAAGTAGGAGCGGAACCACTGCCAAGCAGTGCCTCCAACACCCAACTCCGCAAGCCTCTCCAGAAGGATACCATGGTCGATGGTATCAAAAGCCACTGAGAGATCAAGGAGAATCAACAGAGTTACACTCCCTCTGTCTCTCTCCCGACATAGGTCATCACACAGGGCGACCAAGGCCGTCTCACTGCCGAAACCGGGTCTGAAACCCAACTGAAATGGATCTAGATAATCGGTTTCATCCAATAGCGCCTGGAGCTGGTCAGCAACCACTCGTTCCAGGACCTTGCCCAAGAATGGAACATTTGCCACTGGTCTATAGTTGTTAAAGTCCTCTGGGTCCAAGGAAGGTTTTTTCAGGAGTGGTCTCACCACCGCTTCTTTCAGACAGCCAGGGACCACTCCCTCTCGTAAAGAGGCATTTATCACTTCCTTGGCCCAGCTGGCTGTTCCATCCTTGCTAGTTTTTATAAGCCAAGAGGGGCAAGGATCAAGTACCGAAGTGGTTGAACGTACCTGTCCAAGCACCTTGTCCACGTCCTCGAACCGAACCGACTGAAACTCATCCAACAAAACATGACTAGACTGTGCTCCAGACACCTCATTAGGATTAACTGTCATAAAATGGGAATCTAGGTCCCGACGAATGCATAAGATCTTATGCTGGAAGTGCTCAGCAAACTCATTACAGCGGGTTACCGATGTATCTGCCATGTCCTGTGGAGTAGCCCTCGGACAACTCTAAAAAGCTCCGCTGGGCGGGAGAGAGATGCCTTAATAGTGGCGGCGAAATGTTGTTTCTTCGCCGCCCTCACCGCTCCTACATACCGTTTGGTAGAAGCACATGCATTTCCGAGCCAAGGGAAATAATTCTCCTTGTTCATTGTCTTGTTCATTAGGTGGATGTCTTGGGGAAATGCCCAACCAACTATCAGAGGAAAGGACCTCTCCTTTTGAAGACAAAAGATTTAAACCTTTGTTCTCACCGGTTTTCTGGATTTACTTCTCTGAGGTCTGTGGCTCTGCCCAGTGCACCAGTAAGTTCTCATTCTGGAGCCTCTTATTCCCCCAATATTCCTTTCAAAGAGCTATAGCAGCCCTTCAGAACTTTAGGAGCAAAACCCACAAACGACCATTTAGCAAGTGGAAACTTACTGCACTGAGCGTACAACCACATGTGGAATGGTTCCCTTGTTGTTAGGCTGATCCACCCATTCTATTTCCATTCCATTTTAGTTTCAGATGCATTTGAGTCATAAGCCTGCCCCATCCTGTTTTCTGTGCATTTTTAAAAACCATATGAAAAACAGCCATTTATATTGTATGCGCTTTTTTCCAAATTGCGGACACACACCATACATCTAAAGCATATTTAAAGCACATGACTTCACCACCCCACTGCCAAAAAACCCCATGGAAACTGTAGTTTACCCCTCACTGAGCTACAGTTCCCAGCACCCTTAACAAACAAAGGCCCAAGGATTCTTTTGGGGAACATCATGTGTTTTAAGTGTCCTTTAAATGTATGGTGCGTATGCAGACCTAAAATGCATTCCCCCTACAATATGCAGGTTTGCGCACACTTTTCCTGTTCTGTGTGCAATTAAACCACAAAATCTGGAGAAGTGCACTGTCTGATTGACAGAAGCATTCCGATTTGTGTGTAAGTCCAGGACTGCTGAATTAGGTTGGCTTCCTTTGAAAAACGGACCATACAAATTTCTTATACATCTCTAACTTTAGCATCCACCCTAGAAAAAGGAGAATCTTATAACTCTCCGTTTCCTCTAGACTACTAATCAGGTGCACATCATATAGATGACATGGTTATGGATCCACTATAGCAGAAGTAGCCAACATAGTGCCCCCCAGATGTTTTTGGACTACAGCTTCCATCATCCCTGACCATTGGCCATGCTGGCCCTGTCTGCGGGCCCCAATCTCCCTCCTGTGTCCCTGCATGCCTGCACAAACACATTTAAATTCAACTGGTAGGGCCACTGCATGCATCAGAATACATACCTGCCATCATCCAAGATGTCGGTGGAGGCATATTGACACCCCCACTGCCATCTTGGGTGATGGCAGGCATGTGCACTGATGCATGAGGAGGTGCGACCGGGCATATTTAAGCACCCACTGGCTGCACACGCATGTGGGGGTGATGTCACCTGGGAGAGCAAAGCTCCTGCTCCACAATCTGAGCCACTGTCCAGTCACTGCTCACCACTCGATGCTGGCAGGGGTTACAGAGTGGGAACTCCACTCTTCCAGCCCCAGTCACAGGGACCCTCGGCCAGCTGCAGGGCCCTTGGCCAGTGCCTGACCTGGCCACCTGCTGGCACTGGGCCTGAGTCCAACTTACATCTGGAGGGCCTCCAGTAAGTTGCCAGTCAATAATCAACCTGTCTTCGTCCTTTAGTCTGAGCAGCAGCTCTTGTCATCCAAGCTTGAATGTGTTCAGAGGTTTGAGGAGGGGATCCTGGCAGAATCCCAGTGCACAGAGTCCCATCTCATTACACCTCCTGTGAGGGAGGGCAGTGGTGTGACGACGCAGACGCAGATGTCAATGAAGCTGTTCCGAAGGGAAGCTGGCATCACAGCCCGTGAAAGAGGTTAGTGCAAAGGTGGTGAATGGTAGGCCCCAAGACTGGCCCTGCAACCAGTTTTATTTGCCCCATCCCCAAGCCGAGACAGTGGTGACAAGTGTCTCCTCTGCTCTTCAGATCAATCATTTGAAGAGCAAAGAAGGCGTGATTTTGGTCCCCATCATGGCCATAGGAGAAGGAGGAGGAGCTGCTCCTCTGGTGATCAACACAGATCAGCTGACTAGTAGGGCAATGAGGGTGTGTGTGGTGTGCATGCATGTGTGAGTGCCATGCCCACTTTGGGGGCACACCCACCACTGGTATGTGACCCCTGTATGGGTTGCAACTGGGAGATGCAGCTCTTGGTCTCAAAATGGTTAGCTACCCTGAATTAGAAGATGCCTCATAGAATCATAGAACTTAGAATCATAGGGCTGAAAGGGTCCTATAAGGCCATCAAGTCCAACTCCCTGCTCAGTGAAGGAATCCAACCTAAAGCATACCCGATAAGTGGCTGTCCAGCTGCCTCTTGAAGGCCTCCATTGTTGGAGAGCCCACCACCTCCCTAGGTCATTGTCGTACCGCTCTAACAGTTAGGAAGCTTTTCCTGATGTTCAGCCAAAATTTGACTTCCTGCAACTTGAGCCCGTTATTCCGTGTCCTGCACTCTGGGACGATCGAGAAGAGATTCTGGCCCTCCTCTGTGTGGCAACCTTTCAAGTACTTGAAGAGTGCTATTGTATCTCCCCTCAGTCTTCTCTTCTCCGGGCTAAACATGCCCAGGTCTTTCAGTCTTTCCTCATAGGGCTTTGTTTCCAGTCCCCTCAACATCCTTGTTGCTCTCCTCTGAACCTACCTTCAAGCAATGATAAATTAATAGAAAGCCTTTTTGAACTGTACTCAGCTGGGAAATGAGACTTCTTTTATTCCAGAGATGCTAGGGCCATACTGGATTTGATTCAGTTCACACTGAAAGGTGAACCTGCTTCATTCTCACTTCCTTAAACTGAAATACAGCCATTCTTCGAAACTGGCACATCTCTGGATTTTTGCAGTGCAGTTCTCCAGCCAAGGAATGTGTACGAAAAATGCGTGTACAGTGTGCATAATAACGCATATATTGGTGTTTGTATGCATTTTTCTGGGTTTGTATTCTCAAAAGTCTGCACTAAAATGCTGACAAATGTTCAACAATCCCAAATGCTAATGAGAAATGATAATATAACACATTGCAGAGGGGGACCGAGGGTGAGCAGTTTTCCTGAGGCCACATGCTGATGGTTATATTCCTCAGAGCTTGGAAAAGTTACTTTTTTGAACTACAGCTCCCATCAGCCCCAGCCAGCATGGCCACTGAATTGGGCTGATGGGAGTTGTTGTTCAAAAAAGTAACTTTTCCAAGCTCTGGACTATTCCTCAATTATTTCCCATTGTCTATGGGAATGGTTTTACTTCTGCAGTGGACAGCAAGGCCTTCTATGAAAGCAGCCTGTTGTATGAAAGAGAAAAACCAGCAAGATTGTTGGAAGAGGAGGAGAACGTGGCGGCGGCTAAAATACTACAGAAGCTCTGTATGAAATCTCGTCTGGATTCTGAGGTAAGCTGTTATAGAATTGTTGTCATAAGTATTGTTTATTGCAAGGGTTGCCAGTGTGGCACCTGTGTATGCAGTGGCACCCCTGAGTTCTCCTGGCATCCGAAAAGACTTGGAGCCACCCCCTCACTGCCCCCTTGGTCATAAGGTGAGTAAGGTTGGTACTTCTTGTCTCCCTTTAAAAGTACATACAGCTGAAGGAGGAAGTTGGAACAGCGACCCTTTTTCCCACTTCCTCTTTCAGCTTTATGTATTTTTAAAGGCTCAGATTAATTCTACTGGATCTATTACCCAGATCTATTGAAAAAAAGGATGTGTGCATGCATGGGTGGGGGACTGACACAGGGGAGGATGGAAAGAAGTGACCCAGAGGTGGTGGTGCTTACAGCACTCACTCGAAAATCCAAATGTTCCCATGCGCCTAAAAAGGACCCTCTGGATAATTGGAGGGCAAATAACCAAGATTAATATGGAATATGGAATAGTAATAACAATATTTATTAAAATCATTAATGCTTAAACTAAATTTAGTTTAATATTAAAATAATTATTAATAATACTATGCATGTATTAAATTATTTACCTCCTCAGTGAGAACTAGCCATACAACTCCCCAACACCCTTTCTGTACAATGAAAGCAAGCAACATCTACAGCAGGTGTGGTTGGCTGCCCAAATGTTGCCAAACTACAACTCCCATCATCTCTAGCCATTGGCCATGCTTACTAGGGCTGATGGGAGTTGTAGTTCAGCAACCTCTGAAGGTCCACAGGCTCCTCACCCTCATATCTACAGGAGCATCAAGTGAGGGCGAAATGGCACATAAGATTATCACATTGAAGATATCTGGTTTTCTTTATTTGTTACATATCAGCGGGGCCAGGCTGGAGAAGATATGGCCCTCCAGACATTGTTAAACTCCAACTCCCATCAGTCCCAACCAGCGCAGACAATTGTCAGGGATTATGAGAGCTGGTGAATGTGAAAGTTGGACAGTGAAAAAAGTGGATAAGAGAAAAATCAACTCATTTGAAATGTGGTGTTGGAGGAGAGCTTTGCTCATACCATGGACCATGAAAAAGACAAATAAATGGGTGTCAGAACAGATTAAACCAGAACCATCACTAGAAGCTAAAATGATGAAACTGAGGTTATCATACCTTGGACACATAATGGCCTTCCTGTTTTTCTACTCCCTTCTGTTTTTACCAGCATTATTGTCTTTTCTAGTGAATCATGTCTTCTCATTATGTGTCAGATTTAGGCCAAAGGTCTGATAGGGAATTCTTTGAACATTCAAATCCTCCCAATCATTGGGTATCTGGTACAATCTGGAAACAGGGACAACAGAGACAGAGCTAAGATGTGCAGCCTTGCTCTCCCTCAACAACTTCGTGGGGATGTCACCTGGAGAGGGCTTGTGCATGGGCAGTGTTGGAAGATGAATGGCAGTCTTGTGTCATCTTCTAAAAAATCATCCCATTTGTGATGGCATCAGCTTTCATGGACCGGAAACCCACTTCTCCAGTTGCAGACAGATTGTGTTTGTGTTCGGGAGGAGAGAGTGTTGTATGAATCAGGCCTGAGACTGATTGGTTCCAAAGAGCTCGAGATAAATGAATTCCATTAATTGATGTTTTGTGTATCCCTGGGTTGAGAAGTCACAATAAAAAGGCCATCGCCCCGATCAGAAGAACAGATTCAGGGTCACTTGCATTGAGTTACATCCCCTCCTGGCCTGTTGTTCTATGACAGTTCTTCATCAACCCTTGGGTCTGCCCAGCCTCTGAGCTGACACAGAGACAGAGAGAGATCTTTTGTCATTGGTAACAAAACTGAAGACTCCTCAATCCTGTCTAGATTGTTCCTTTGTGGTTTTTATTTCCTACCAGGTAGGAATGGGTGAGAAATTCAATTTAGTTTGCATTTAAAGCTGAATTTATCAAATTCGCACTTTCTGAAACATTATGAGACCTGACATGAGGCCTTCCTTCAAAATTCACACTTATCTGAATTTTGGAATGCAGTTCTCCAACTAAACAAGATTAAGGTCACTTAATGGTGAGTTCGTGACAGGAGGCGTGATTTAACCTGGGGATCTGCTGCTTCATAATTCCATCTCTCACCCACTACTTCACTACGCCAGTTGCTGCTCATTTTGCGTGATGAACTGGGTAGTTATTTTTAATGGCACTTTGATTTTTTTCACACAGTGTTGCCATTTTAGAGCATTGCGTTGCTGGCGTTTCCTTCTTCACCTGTGAAGAAAGCTGGCGGGCTGACTGGCCTGCAAGCCAAAGATGTTCGACAACCGCAACGTAGTTGATAGGAATCCAAGCTGTCTGCCCACCCAGTGGGCTTCATTCTGGGGGATTGTCAGCCCATCAGATCATCCATCTCTGAAACAGATCCCCCACCCTCCCTTCTCTCTTGCCTTTCCATTTGGACATCTTCCTCCTGCCCACTTCCCTGCCCTGAGCAACCCTTTTGCTCGCTTAAGGGCCCCATTCCTTAATCTGCATTTAAATTCAATCTGTTCACACAATGGCATTTCAAATGACTCTCTAAAGCTCCCTGGTGAGTGGCATGCTTTCCCCCCCCTCTCCTTTGAATGAGAATTGGGGAGCTGCTCCCCTCCCACCACCATCACCCATTTATCCTTGGCTTTTGTTGCCTGAATGTAGCGCATAATCTTGATCGCATTCAAAGCCAAAACAATACCAGGGGACAAATGAGACTATCCACGGCTACTAAAGACGTGTTTTCCCAGGCAGTGTTGTGGACATTTCCCATAAGCCTCTTCCTGGACCAGAGGGCTTTTTTAAAAAAAGTTGGAGAGATGGAGATAGGAATGAAGGAAAGGGTGGGAGTGGGCTGGAGCTTGGGACTATAATACAGAAACCATACCCGCCTAGGAGGCAAGCACACTGAAAACAGCAGATAAGTCTGTTCAGTACAAAAACCAGAGCTTGGAAAAGTTACTTTTTTGAACTACAACTCCCATCAGCCCTGGGCAACATGGCCACTGGATTAGGCTGATGGGAGCTGTAGTTCAAAAAAGCAACTTTTCCAAGCTCTGACAAAAACATGTGCATTGTGAATACTTCACCTCTCTTTAAAGGCAGACAAATTACCATTTGAAGGCTAGCAGTAGTTCCTTCCAAAACCCAGATGATATCCAGATGGTACAGGGAAAGGTAAAACTTTAAGGGAAGGGCTGTAGCTCAGTGGGAGAGCTAGGGATGGAGCAGAAATTCTATTCAGTTTGCATTTAAAGGTGAGCCTACCTAATTCACAGTTTCTGAAGCAAGACACGAACCAACACATAGCCTTCCTTTGAAATGTGCACGTCTCTGAATTTTGCAACACAGTACACCGGCCAAGTAATGTGTACAAAATCGCTAGGGGAAAGGGTACAAAAAATGCATACGCTAGTGAAAATCACATACAAAAATGCATTAAATTCGGGGAAACTGCTTTGTAAAAATGTGTATTAGAGGAAACGGCATACAAAATTGTATGTCAGGAGAAATTCACACTAAGGTCCTGATGAATTTTCAGGAGGGTTTTTTAAAAAACAAAACCACACACTGGTGTGGAAATGCGGAGGTTGGAGGTTGAAAAAAATGAGAAACCAACGTTGACAGTTTCACATAGCCTTAAGGAACACAGACCTGCTTGGCCTTCAAAAGGTTCCCAGTTCAATCTCTGGCATGTTCAGGCTGTCAGAAAGCCTGGAGAGCTGCTACCAACAGTCCGATCTAGAAAGGATTATGAATAATACATAGTAGTATTAGGAAGATTACTAATCATCATGAGCATTAGTAATCATAATAACTAGCACTGTCGAGGGGTGTAAATGCCAAAACAAATGAAATGAATATTAACTTTAAAAAAAACTAACACGCCAACCCATACTAGCCCAAGACATTTTGTGGCCGGAGGTGAAGGAGGTGTGTTAAGGTGGCTTAAATTGTTTATATTCTATCTGTTTTTTATTAATGACTGATGGGTTTTGTTTTGTAGATAGTCAATCTGTCAATTTCGGCTTCTCGCTGATTCTCATTTTTCCAGCTTTCAGTTCAGTTCTTCACGTTTCCGTTTGTGAATTCTTTTTTTTTTTAGTTCTTTTGAAAGTTCATTAGCACTGCAGAGAAAAAGTCTCCTAACAGACCTTTTTAATGTATTTTTGCCTAAGACACACACTCTGGCAAGCGATTTTCCCTGTTATGCATTTTGGTAAGTCATTTTCACTCCTACGTGCATTTTTATGCAGCCTTTACTCTCTAGTATATGCATTTTTGTATACACATTATTGGATTAGAGAACTGCATTGCGACGTTTGGAGAAACACAAATGTTGATGGATGGCTGTGTTCAGTTTGTGTATTGTTTCAGGAACTGTGAATCAGGTGGATTCACCTTTAAATGCAAACTGAACTGCATTTCTCCCCCATCCCTCGCCATATATCGCCCTGTGTTTCTTTGGAGAAAGAATGATTCATAAATATAAATGAATGCATCTAGCTTGAATAAGAAGGCACTCCTCATTCGTTCCCCATTCTGAAACTGCTTAGAGTGGTGGCTGAATCTTATTTAAATACTGGCAAATAGTTGGAGGGGACTGCCCCGTTTAGCTGCCCCTCATCCCCCGCATTTGCCACCTGAGGTGGTCACCTCATTCTGCCTAACTGTAGAGCTGGCCGTGGTGCTGCCCAGGAGCATCATTTTTGCAAAAGTGGGAAAGTTTCCAAACCAGTGTTGATCAACTACATTTTGTAGCTCTGGTATAAAAGCTGAAAGTGTTGGGTTCCTGACCCCCAAGCTCTCTGAAATTCTGTACAATCCCAGGTGTATACAAGTGCATTCCTACCAAAGGCGGCCTCTTCAGTAAACACCCTGCTTGCTTACAGAATGCCCCAGTGTTCGTGGAAAAGGAGAGTTCAGGAGTGGCTTCCAAGAACAACAAAATGGAGGCATGATCTGCAGCCAGCTATGGATGCTGCTGTGAAGTCTGCCAAGAGAGTTCCTCCCTCCCATTTGCAAATAAAATGAAGCCGACTTTGTGTAAGGTGGTGAAGGAAGACCTTTCCCTGCTCAGTCAATTTGGAAACAGTTTTTTTTAAAAATATATATATTGCTGATCCTACAGCACAATCCTATGGTGTGAGGTGCAATCAGGATAGGAATTTGGGGCAGATATCCAAGGCTCCACTCAGCAGAATGAGCAGGAGGGCTCTCAAATGCAGTGGTAACATTTTGAAGTAAGAAAAGTAATGCACGTTGTGATCTAAGTCTGTGTGCATACATGCAAACACACACATATATACTGGAAATTTGAATCCCTTCCACCCGTCGACAGTTCATACTGATTCAAGGATGCATCAGGCTCCACTGTGAACTATCTGTTGTCCTGACCATTTACCGGCTGACCTAGATCCTTGCCACACCCACCCTTTGGGACCCAGCCTGGAATGGGAGAATTTCCAACCAACCAAATGTCTGGGCTTTAACCCCAAATAGGGCCTGAAAAATCCTTTTTATTGGGAAATAAGCCAAAAACACCTCCTCAATGCTGCTTTCTTTCATGCCACTCCCTTTCAAATGTCTAATGCAATCTTATTAGGTGAGTCTAGGGTTTTTTTCTTCAAAGACTAGATGGGCGGATTACAGTGTTTAGATGTGGGATGGAATTACAGTGGTTCTACAGGGCCATGGAACAGGAAAAAGAAATATTTAGGATAGTAATTAAGTTTTCTGCCCACTTACCCCAATATTTTTTTATTACTAAAATCAAATGATTAAAGAAAACTGCTGTGAGGTATTACCTTTAGAGGTCGCTGTTCATATTCCTAATCCTTCAGAGTGTGGGTTTTGTATTTAACTTCTTGGGGATTCTCAGTTTATGTTGGTTGGGCACTAATACCGTTGTTCTACTGCAGGGGTTCCCAGTGTGGTGCCCTTGGGTGCCCTTTCATACCTCCAGTGGTGGTTGCAGAAAGGTCTCCATAGATAGCCCATTAAAAATCCACAATGCGTGAGAGACTGCTTGCTCTCCCTGCTCAGTTCCTGTTTGCATTGGCTCACCCTCTCCTGCATTGAACACGCCCCTTTAAGCATGCCCACACTTCACTGGATGTCAAGATTGGACACCCATCCTTCCCTCTGTTCTAATCAGAGGAGAGATGCAAGGAGCATCTCTCTGTGAGCGAGTACAGCAGTGGCTGATGTAGTTGGCTTTTCCCCCATTGATGCAGGGGACATGCCCGCGCCATTTTGTGGACCTGCTTCTTGTTCTGCTCTTTAAGATCTGGGAGTCATTTTGTGTTACCCTTCCCCCATAGATGCCATTTTGTGTTATTCCCACACACATACACACACAGGGAGACACAATGGTAGCCATTTTGTTATGCCATATCTCCCACAACAGCCATTTTGTCTTAGGCCACACACACCCCAGAAGCCATTTTGTGAATGGCATCTACAGCACTTTCTCAAAATTTGCCCACTGGCCAAAAAAAATGATGGCGGCTATTTTTCTCTGGTTGTACTGCTTTTCCTCTCTTGTTTGCTGTAGGATGTTTATTCTTATGGTGTATTTGTTCTGTATTATTCGATGTTATGACTTTATTTTTGTTTTGAAAGCCTAACTGTTCTATACCACCTAGAGAACTCATGTCATAGACTGATGGAGAAAATGTAACGATATATATGCAGACTGCCATTCCTGGTTGTATAGCCTGCCCAGCCCCTGCTGAATATTATCATCATCATCACCATTATTTGGGTTATCTCCAGTTAAGCTTTGCTCAGAGTAGACCCACTGAAATGAATGAACCTAAGCTAGTTATGCACATCAGTTTCATTTGAGTCCTACTCAGGCAAAAATAGCACTGGATGCTATGCATTTTTAATGATTGATTGAATAGTCGCTTGTTACCCAAAGGTCTCCAAGATTCTTGTATCACATTTGTTGTAATAATCATAACAATAAACATAATAAACATAAAACATAAAAAATGTACAAAACACCTGCCATTCATTATATACAATATATGCACACACAAAACAACCCCCCCCCAAAAAAGCCACAGGAAACATCGGCAGCATGCTAGTTAAAAAATGAACATCTCAAAAGCTATGGGTTGTATGCAATGCCAGTCTTGCTCAGAGTAGACCCTTTGAAATTGATGGAGATAACAAACTTAAGTTCATTCATTTCAGTGGGCCTACTCTAAGTTGAACTTAATTGGATGCTTCTTTATGTTCTTCACACTTAGGGGAGATGCAAAGCCATAGAACAGCCTCCAGTGATCCAGAATGTTTTGGATAAGGCTTTGCGGCTACAAATAACCAGCTGAGTCAATCAGATACATGAGCCAGCTTTCTGTCTTCCTTTCCTCCTAGTCCGCCGACCTATTCATGACGTTGGTCTTTGAGCTTCGACGTCTCTCTGCTGGTGCCTTGCTGAGCCTGTGGCGGGGATCTCCTTCAATGAAGTGTCAAGGCAACTGGTAAGGCAGCTTTAAAAACAAAAGGCAAGTGGCTATAGGACAAATGCTCAAAGGCAGCCGTGAAAGTTTAGTCCAAAGACGTTTGCCAGGTGTCGACTCCAATATCATCTCTGTCCCTTTAAACCACGTTTCCCCAATCTGGTGCCCTCCAAATGTTTTGGATTACAATGTCCATCATTCCTGTGTATTTAGGATTGAAGTGAGTGTTGCCTAAAGTGTCCATTTATGTAATGCCAAAAAAAAGAGGAGGAAGTCCATGATCAAAATAGAGAACATAGATTTGCACACAGTTTGCACAGCCATCAACAATCTGGTGACCTTCAGTTGTCAATGGACTGCAGCTCCCATCAACCCCATTAAACATGGCCAATTGTCAGTGATGATGGGAGTTGTTGCCCATCAACATCTGGAGGACACCGAGTTGCTGAAAGTTGGCCTAGAAAAAAATTATTCATTCTCTTGCTCAATCAATATAGAAGCTGTGAATGAGTGATTGGAGAAAGAGCAGTTGCAAGAATTGTGACATTTTCAAGGAAGGACCTTGACAAGTCTCTGGAATCCACTTACTTTAGAGACTCCAGAAAGAAGTCAGCAGCCAATGGGCAGATTGACACCATACATTTAAAGCACATTCAACACATATTTAATATACATTGCTTCCCCCAAACAATTCTGAGAACTGTAGTTTGTTAAGGATGCTAAGAGTTGCTGGGAAAACCCCTCACAGAGCTACAGTTCCCAGCACTCTTAACAAATGATAGTTCCCAGGATTCTTTGGAGGAAGCCATGTACTTTAAATGTGTATTAAATGTGTTTTAAATGTATGGTGTGGATCTGTCCAACGTTTCTGCATCCAGCAACAAAAATAGCTTCTTCAAAACTGTAGATTTCTTTCCACGTTGTCTGTGCTCTTGTAGCTTGTTGGTTTGGTGATGTTGTTTTTGCAGGAAACGCATCAGTAAATTAACTTTAATTGATTCTGTTAAGCAGAAGGCTTTCAGCCTGAATAAATCAAGGCTCAAAAATGGAAAAATGGAAGAGCATTGTTTTTCTTAATAACAAAGCTGGCATGGCTGTATCAGGCATCTGTCTCAGAACTGAATTTGAGGATGATGAGGATGAGGATGGATTTGTTAGTTGTTACCAAGCAATTTACAACACTATTAAAAATACGAATAAGTGTATTATCCCATGATATAAATTGTCATTAATTTATATATTGCTTAATGCCAAAATAGTTTTCTAAGTGGTTTACAAAACATAAAGACTAGTTTCACAAACATTAAAACATAAACATCCATCATTAAAATACACACTAAAGCAATCCCGTTAAAGCAATAAAATTAACACCTGTAATTAAAATATGCAACAAAACAGCCCCATTGATTTATGGCATGTACATCTGCACAAAATGAATTCTCTGTAAGTGCTTCGTGTGTGAGCAGAGCTTGGAAAAGTTACTTTTTTGAACTACAACTCCCATCAGCCCAATCCAGTGGCCGTGCTGGCTGGGGCTGATGGGAGTTGTAGTTCAAAAAAGTAACTTTTCCAAGCTCTGTGTGTGAGTGACTTTATTTTCATTTAAACCATGAGCTTTAAATGAAAATGGGAGGTGAATAAATTTTTCTTGTTTAAATTATAAATTTAAATTAAATTGTACTTTTTTACAAAAGTGTGTGTTTACACACACTCCCCTCCTTGGGGGAGTGGCTGTAGCTCAGGGGTAGAGCATTTCCCTTGCATGCAGAAAGTCCCAGGTTCAATCCCAGGAAGGGCTGGGAACATCCCCTGTCGGAAACCCTGGAGAGCAGCTGCCGGTCAGTGTAGACAGTACTGAGCTAGATGGACTAATGGCCTGACTCAGTGTAAGGCAGCATGCTGTGTTGCTCTTGGGTGAGGTAGGATGTGCTTCCTTCTTGTGTCCCTTTCAGGCAACCCCTAGAGGACGCTCTCCCTTCCTGCGCAACGGAAGCCTGCGTGATCCTGATGAAAGAGATGATCATTTCTGAAGAAGCAGAAGAGGAGAAAATAGAATCTTTCCTTTGGTCGCTCCCCTTTATCCCTGAACCCACTGCAGGCATGATAGATGCTCTGGCTGTAAGCATTCCAGTTGGTAGCTTCCAGGTGAAATTTAGCTGAGCTACATAGAAATAAAGTACATATGGGTATGGAACAGAATGGGCACCGTCCAGCTGAGGTCTCGGAATTGGGGTGGGGAACTAGAGATGCGAGCAGAAGATAGCGATGGAGGAGAAATTGGATTCACGTCCCCTTGAAGGGTGAACCTACCTAATTGGCACTTTCTAAAACAAGACGTGACCTAAAAGACAGCCATCCTTCAAAAATGGCACTTCTCGGGATTTCACAGTGCCTTTTGCCATCCAGGCACTGACGGCTGGTGGCTCCGGGTCAGTGGAGTAGTGGAACCTGCCCTGGTTTTTAGCCCAAACTTTCAAACAGCTATCCAAGGTGCCCCTCCCATTTGAAAAGAAATAAATGAATTAAAGGAAGCCAAGTCTGTGTGTAAGGTAGCGAAGGAAGGTAAGTGTTAACCTGGCACCAAAAATATGTTAGCAAAGGCACCAGGTGGACCTCAGTGGGGAGAGCATTCCACAGATGAGGAGCCACAACTGAAAAGGCTCTCTCCCTTGTCATCGCCCCCTGAGCTTTCCGCAGAGGAGGGACCCAGGGAAGTGACCTGTGTCTTGTTTTTCCAGCCTGTGCTGCAGTTACCACGAGGAAGACAGAATGCCCTTTTGGGAATAACTGCCCTGGTACATCATTTCTGTTCTGTGAGGGATGGTTGTGACCAGGAGCCTGCAGTACGGGGAATTATGAAGATTCTGAAAGGACACCTGGGGAGAAAATGTACCTTGCATGAGTCTGACGGAATTGGCCAGGTAGATGATTCTGAGGCAATATAGAAGATCACCTTTCCATTTCACTTTGTCATCACGACTTGTTCAGTCTCAAGTTGGACTGAGATGTCACCAGATTTTGAAAGCAGATGAATATTCAGATTTTAAAATTCAGTTCTTGATAGCAGCCATGATAAGCCATGGTTTATTGAGGCTGGAAACAAGACTAGCCTCCTACCAGGCTCATGCTCTTCCTTCTTCCCTCTCATCCTCCAGCATGACTGTCAGGAGGAGTTTCACTACCATTTTTTTATTAAACACAGCTTGCTATATCATCTGAGCCCCAGAAACTATGGTTAATCTTGAAGCGAACTTCAAGGCTGGTTTGTTTCAACAAACCATAGGCAAGATTAACCACAGTTTAGGCTTCAGATGTACCATTAACTTGTGGCTAACTGAAATTGGAAGTGAAAATCCATGGTTTATTGAAACATTTTTACTGTGCAGCACTCTGATCTCTTTGAGGAGGAAGAGTGGGGAATAAATGATTTTTAAACAGATGAAAAAATATAGCGAGAGGTACATCTAAATGGCACTTTATTTCAGCTTCACTTTGGATTTTCAGATGGAACTGACTTTAAAAGCAATTGGAAATGCGGGACTTGCAGCAGCACATCTTGTGCCTATCCTGAGTTCCTGTGCAACGCTGAAAAGCAACCCTCTAGAAATCCGACTTGCTGCCATAGAGGCCTTCCGGCGTGTTCCTTGTGCTGCCAATGTAAGTGGCATGTGGTTGACTCTTCCTTTGTCTCAGTGTTGGTCTTGTAGAACTCTGCAGGGAGGAGGAGAATGAGAAGAAAACTGGAATTAATTGGCTCCACCTGTCATTGGCTTTCTCTGTTAGTTGTTGTTGTTGTTAAAATTTCTATCCCACCCTTCCTTCCAAAGGGAGACAAGGGCAGCAAACAGATGATAAAACACTAACAACATCTTAAAAAGTAAACATCTGAAAAATATCTTTAAACAAATAATTCCATTACAGATGAATACTGGGATAAAGTCTCTACTTAAGAGGCTCATTGAAAGAGGAAGGTCTTCAGTAGGCACTGAAAAAACAACAGACATGGTGCCTGTCTTTAATATTTAATGGGAGGGAGTTCCAAAGGGTAGGTTCCACAACACTAAAGGTCTGCTTCCTATGTTGTGCGGAACAGACCTCCTGATAAGATGGTATCTGCAGGAGGCCTTCACCTGCAGAGCGCAGTGATCGACTGGCTATATAACGTGTGAGACGGCCTTTCAAGTATTCTGGTGTCAAGCTGTGTAGGGCTTTGTACAAAACTGGCACCTTGAACAAAGCCTGGTAGCTAATGGGCAGCCAGTGCAATTCTTTCAGCAGTGGGGCAACATGTTGGCAACATCCTGTCCCAATGAACACTGCCATGTTTTGCACCAGCTGCAGCCTCTGGACCAGCCTCAAGGACAACCCCTCATAGAGTGCATTACAGTAATCCAACCTGGAGGTTACCAGTGCATAGCAGTGATCAAGCTATCCTGGTCCAGAAATGGCAACAGCCAAAGCTAGTAATAGGCACTTCTAGTCATTGAGGTCACCTACTGTTTGGACTCCCTGCCTTCTGCCCCACCAGTCTCAATGGGCACCAGTCACAAGGGCATGACTGGGCCCTTGGACACCAGCCAGCCCCAGACCCATGGCACCATAGCCCAATACACACTCCCCAATGCGGGTGGTGCAGAGCTAATAAGCCCACCTGCATGCCCCACCTACCTCTTGTGTGAATGATGTGCGCACACAGAGGGCATGACTCCCATCCACCAAGATGACGGCAGGGGCATCAGTCCCTTAGGGAAGCCCCTGTCACCATCTTGTATGATGGCAGGCATGTGTGCACCAAATGTACCGCATTCACACTGATGGGAGAGGTAGGTGCGGCCTGTGTGCGGGCTTATTGAAGCCTGCATTGTCTGTATTGGAGGGGGTGCCTTGGAGCTCCCTCTCTGCGATCCACGGCAGGGTCCAGACACTGCCATGGATCACGGAACAGGAGCGCCACCCTCGCACTCTAAGGAGGGGCCCTCAGCCAAGGCCCAGCCTGGCCTCCCTCTGGCGCCAGCCCTGCCAGCCACCAGTGTTCATCTCACAGGATTGTCATAAAGATGGGAAAGGATATGGTCAACTGTTCTCCCTATCTTCTTTCTTTTTCTTTCTTCATTTTAGCATGGTGCATTAGTCCGTCTGTATCAAACCTACAATGAAGATGTAGAAATAAGAATAGCGTCTTATCTCACGGCCATGAAATGTCCAAGCGAAGCATTATTTCACCAAGTTCAATGGACTTTGCAGGAGGAGAAATCCAGCCAAGGTAAGATGGAGCCGCTGAAATATTCAGCCTCCCCCTAGTCATGTCCACATCACCCATTTAAAGCACATGGCTTTCCCCAAAGAATCCTGGGAACTGTCGTTTGTTAAGGGTGCTGGAAATTGTAGCACTGTGAGGGGTAAGCTACCGCTCCCAGGATTCCTGGGGGGAAGCCATGTGCTTGAAATGTATGCTGTGGATGTGACATCTGTTTCTCCCAATTAGACCCATAGGCTGGAGGTTCTCCACCACCGTGTTAGGCACTTCACATACTGTGACCAACCTGTGAACATCTGTTCAATTTTTGTTTATGGGGAAGGTTTTAGGAACATAGGAAGCTGCCTTGTACGGAGTCAGACCAGCTCAATATTTTCTACACTGACTGGTTTCAGGCGGGAGCCTCTCCCAGTCCTGCCTGGAGATGCTGGGGATTGAATTTGGGACTTGGGATCTTCTGCATGTGAGGCAGATGCTCTGCCCCTGAGCTAGGACCCTTCCCCATTTTCTTTAATGAGATCATCCAGAGGAGCACTGTTAGTTGTCCCCTGTGTTAGAGACGCCTAACTGGCTTCATCTAGAAGTTGGGCATATCATCATCATCAAATCATCATCAGAACTTATATTCCACCCTTCCTCCCAAAAGGAGCCCATTTAGTGTCACCGGTCCCATGCTGTGAAATGCTCTCTTCCAGGAGAGATTCAGCAGGCACCCTCACTTTTGACTTTCCCTTGAACATCTTTTGGGGCCAACAGGCCTTTGCAGCTGTTTAATTTTTATTTTTGATTAGCCCGTCACCTTAATGATTGTCTGCATTCTAATTTTTTAATGGCTTTTAATGTTCTTTTTTATGTATGTTTATTAATGTATTTTCAAGTTGATAGCAGCAGAATAAAGTTTACAGTAAAATAAAATAAACAGTTAATATAATGTGAAAGTTGATGTTATTCATTATAAGGAAACATTAGTCAAAAACAGGCCTCAAGTGTCTTACGTTTAAACAGCGTAAAGTGCCCTGATATTTTACAATATGTTGGTAAAGACATTACAAACGTATTTCTATACTGCCATATCATAAAATAAAAGAAGGCGAGATCACTGTGGTGGTGGCTTGTCCTGCTTGCTCTGAGAGCATCATCCGTACGTCTAATAGCAAACACAGGTAGTAAGTGCCAAAAGACATGCTGCTGAAATGAAACTACCAAGAAAAGATGGCACTGGCATGCTCAAGGAAGGCATGACAGATGAGCTGGAACTCTCAATTCTTATTAGGAGCTGGGAACACACTGCAACATCCATTTATGGAAATATGAGCAGAGTAACTCAGTGTTCTGAGCTGCGTGTGCCAGTGTGTGCATTTACCTAAGTAGCAAGCTTTTACCTTGCATTTACATCACTGAGACTCAAGACTTAGTAAAATAAGGAAAAGGTACTTTATTTACATAAATACATAGTAGATAAGAAAGGCATACCTCGTTCTAAGTTGGAAGTGCAATGCCTAGACTTGGGTATTGCCCTCATGGCTCAGGAGAGAGAACAAAGACAAAGATGTCTCATCTCTCCTTGTACAGTCGAAGAAGAAGACAAAGGAAGGAGGGGCAGGTCAGCTTCCCTGAGCATATCAGTTTACAATGGAAGGAAGTTAGGTAGAGAAGAGCACCAGTCAAGGTAGGCAAGCCCAGCCAGCTGGAGGACCCTAACTCTATCTTCCTTCTGGAACGCTGCGGCCAGATTGTTAACGAGGACCAAGCGGTCTGAACACATAACACCTGTTCTGGCTCATTTGCACTGGCTACCAATATGCTTCCGGGCCAGATTCAAAGTGTTGGTTTTAACCTATAAAGCCTTATATGGCGCGGGACCACAATACCTGCTGGAAAGCCTCTCCCAATATGAACCTGCCCGTACGCTGCGTTCTACATCGAAGGCCCTCCTCCAAGTTCCGACTCATAGAGAGGCTCGGAGGGTGGTAACAAGAACTAGGGCCTTCTCAGTGGTGGCCCCCAAATTGTGGAATAGTCTTCCCGATGAGGTGCGCTTGGCGCTGACATTGCTATCTTTTCGGCGCCAAGTTAAAACCTTCCTCTTTTCTAAGGCATTTTAATCTAAGTCAATCTAGTTTTTAAAATTTGTTGTAATTGATTTTAGATTTTTCATTCTTCTATATATGTTTTTGGTGTATTATATTATGGGATTTTATTGTATATATCTGTATTTTTTGTTGTACACCGCCCAGAGAGCTATGCTAGTGGGGCAGTATAAAAAATTTAACAAATAAATAAAAGAACCCAACAGGACTTGCCACACTTCCAACAATTTGTAGATCTGGCTTCCAAACACTAAGCTGTTCTTTAGTTTACACCTGTCTCTTGTCTGATTTTTAAGTGGGTGCATTTGTCTGGAGTCACCTTTCTGAGCTTCTGGAAACCGATGACCCGCTGAAGCAACATCTGAAGAATTCCCTTCCAAATGACATCCTTAGCAAAGAATTTGTCGGGGAGACGTGGAAGTTTTCCTCCTATTCAGATGTTACCTTCCACTCAGGTAGGCTTAGGAAGATCTGTAGCTTGTGGACTTCACCATGAATGAGTGATCAATTATATACCCTCGCGTCTAACTTTATAGATCAGCACATGGGTGTCCAGCTTTCATTGTTTTAAAAAAATGTAAGTTTCTGGCATTTAGGAATACAGGAAGCTGCATTATACTAAGTCAAAGACACAGGTCCATCTAGCTCAGTATTGTATACACTGACTGTCAGCAGCTCTGCAGGGTTTTAAGACACCAACTGGCAATGGCTCTCCTACTTGGAGATGCTGGGGATTGCACCCTGGTACCTTCCGCATGCAGGGCAGAAGCTCTGCCACTGAGCTATGGTCCTTCCCCATTTATGTAACTGTAAATGTTCTGCCTTCAAGTCGCTTCCAACTTATAGCAACTCTACGAAGAGGGTTTTCATGAGGCTGAGAGGCAGCGACTGGCCCAAGGTCACCCAGTGAGCTTCATGATTATGTGGGGATTCAAACCCTGCTCTCCCAGGTCGCAGTCCAACACCTTAACCACTACACCACACTGGCTCTCTTCCCCATTTATAGATATGAGATATGAGGCAAAACAGACAGACACTCTTCTCATTTTTTTTGTGAGGAACTAGCCTGCTCCCCACATGCACCTGGAAAAAAATCCCATGGAAGCCCATGCATCAGATATTACTTTTGTGAATCAATACAGAATGTTCACAGATCGAACATTGGAGGACAGCCTCCATACCTTCTGGTAACTAGGTCTAATTTAGAACTTATCTGACACCAGACAGTGGCAGCTGGTGCCCATTGGGACTGGTGGGGCGGAAAGCAAAGAGGCCAACAGTAGGCAGAGCCAATGACAGGCAGAGTCAACTCATTCTAGTTTTGTCCCCACCTTCCTCCTTCCTGCTGAGTTGTGCAAGGGCAGCACTGAGACATTAGGAGGAGGGAGCTGACTGGCACGGCCACCCCTGGGACTGATTGCAAATAAGAAGGTAGGCAGGTGGGGGCTGCTGAGGGCAGACTGAGGTTGGTGGGGCAGTGCCCTCTTCGCCCCAACAGACCAGCCTCCACTGAAAGCAGGTGCTCTGCCACTGAGCTCCGGCCCTTCCATGCATTTCTACGATGAAAGAGAAACACTCTGCAAGCTGCTAGTGGTGCAGCCCTGGCGTGCAGCTGACCAGCTCAGCAAGATCTTTGCCTCTTCTAACTATTGGAGGCTGGGCCCAATGTCCTGTAGGACCCTGCAGAGAGTTGCGTGGCGGAACGGAGAGTTTTGAGCGAGCTTATGTGTGTGTTTGAATCTTTGCTAAGATTCTACCTTCCCTGCAAATTAGTCAGACAGAGAATTTAAGCTGTAAAATAAGAAAGAACTACTTTATTCTGGAAGTACATACTTGATAGGAAAGAGTTCTAGATCTAGCTAACTAGCTATGTTGGAGCAGCAGATTCTGATCCCAGGGTCTGCCCTCATGCTGGACGAGAGGAGAGACAAAGGAAAGATGTCTGCTCCCCTCTCGAGAAAGAAGAAGACTGGAAGGAGGGAAGGAACTGAGATCAACATCCTTTGCATATCAGTCTAGCAGGAAGGAAGAGACAGCAGGAGATCAAAGGACAGGTGTAGCCTAGCAACCAAGAGGTCTCCTCTCTAGCTACGCCTTTAGCCCCATGCAGCCTCAACCCACAAGTTGCAGATGAACCTCATACATTCCAACACTAACTGACCTGACGTTCTGAAATTTTGCATTGCAGCTGCAGCTAGTGCAAACGTCGAGGCCAGGCTCATATTCTCCCCAGCATCTTTCATCCCACGCCTGATGGCAATGAATTGGACAGTCCACCTGCTTGGACGGGCTATCAATCTCCTGGAGGCAAGTTATCCTCCCAATGACGTTGGTGACCAAATTCTGTGTGCCGTTTGTGTGAATGGGATTAGTACGTGCAGGAATCTGGCTTTTCTTATTCATAGGAAACTACCTGATACTTGGTCAAACTTCTGGCCCATCAAATCCAGTACTGCATACTTTGACCAGCAATGTCTCTTTCCTAACTCTGCTGCTTGGATTCCTTAACTAGGCAGTGAAGAATCAACAGGCCAGTGGGCCTGATTAGGGCCACGGGGCTATTCCCTGCAAACCATGCCCACCTGCTCCACACATGACCTCATACATAACATCAGGTGTGGAGCAGGTACAGAAGATCTAAAGGGAGCTCCCAGTTGTTCCTTTGCAAGGGAGGGTCCCTACCAGCAACAATCAGCTGATTGGCGCTGGCAGAGATCTCCACTGGGATCAGCTGCACTTAGAGTTGTGAAGGTCCGGGGGGGAACTCTGGAAAATGGGGGGGGAGGTTTTTTTCAGGTCCCCCCCGGGGGTTCCCTTCTTTTGTTTTTTCTGGGAAAAAATTCCAGGCCTTCACATCTGTAGTTGCACTGTGGAACTCCCTGTCAGGAACCTGCTATGAACTTTGACAGGTGTCTACTCCCACACACTTGTCAAAGGTGGCCCAAAGGGGGTGGGAGAATGAAGAATCTGGCTCCCTGGCCAGATCCAACGCCCCCACCTCCGCCTTAACTGGAGACACCAGGAATTGAAGCTGGAATGTCTTATGTGCAAAGTATGCGCTCTGTCACTGAGCTACTGTCAGTCTCTGCCACCTGCCCTGCAGTAAAATATGGTGCTGTAAAACAATTAGCTGGCAGCTTCCTATGCAGGGGCTTGGTTGTGAAGCAGATAAGCAAGGGTGAGGGTCAAGGGGTCTCAGTGAACGTACCAGGTTGTCTTCCAAAAGGTAAAGTCAGTGAACAAAGCAAGGTCCAATATGCTAACAAGGGCAATCCAAGTTTCAAGGCACAGCTGACGAGGGTCTGACACTGGCATCTTGACATTGCTTTCAGCAAAGGGCAAACAGTGTCTCACTGCCTTTTAACCTCCCCTCCCTGGTTCAGGTGTGAGCAATCAGCCCTCCAACTCCTGGGAGATTGTAGCCTTAAACAGCCAGAATGCCTGCATTGCTCTGCTACTTGCAGGCGTCTTCACTCTGCAGGGAGTGGAGGGGCCTCTTGTTCACTCGAGTCTGATCCAGCTGTATCCTGAACATCTTCCAGTGGTGGTGGTGGGGTCTGGAGCTGCTTCTGGGGTAGGTCTGCTTGTTCCCTCTCCTTTGTCTTCAGTGCTAATCCCCTGCTCCTCGTCCTCCTCTGAGGACTCATCCGATGGAGGCATGACAGCTACAACCCTTTCCAATTGTCTTTTCCCAGACAGTATAGAGTTTTCAGAGGCTTTGCCCTCTTTGAACATTTACTAGTCAAGTGGTAGGATGTGGTCTATGGCTGCTGCAGCAATTTTGTTGTCTCCATTGTGTTTTGTTGTCGTGTGCTTGGGGGTGGGGGTATGTTTTGGGGTTTTCTTGTTATATCCTATTTTGCATTGTTTGCCATCCTGAAAACTCCGGTGGTTAAAGGCACGAGATGCAAAAATTATCAAATGAATAACTGGTCCAAGATCACCCAGTAAGCTATATCACCGTGACTTTTGTGCTAAGCCACAGGTATGTCCTTATCAATGACCTTCTACATGCTGTCTGTCATTTTTTAGGTTGGCATCCGGTTAGAGAATGTAGAAGATGTTGTGCAAAAGTTATTTGGCTTCCATCCAGGTCAAGGCACCAAAGAAAGATACTCCAAGGAGGAACCTCCAATGGAAATGGGGCACAAAACGCCCACAAATAAGCCAACAGTAGCCAAGAGAAATGATCCACCATATAAAGAAAGCAAGCCCAGCTTAGGAAAGGAAAAGCAACGCTGCCCAAGCGGGCAGTACAATAAGATGAGTGAGTTAGAGAAAAAGGTAACTTAACATGTGGAGTCCATTGTGTTCTATTGGCAAGTGCTAACCTCAACAGAGGGAAGGGTACCTTGGACAGCTCCACACTGGGATGAATAACTATGAGAGCAAGGTTGACATATTGCTTCAGCAAGAGGCCATCCTCAAACTGAGCTGCAGCTGTCTCTGTGGCTAGCTCCACATTTGCTGAGAGAAACCTCTTCATGTAAAGGGACCCAGCCTGATTTAGCAGTTGTTTATGCTGACAGAGCAAGGGTGATTCCGGTTGCTAGAGCAGACGGGAGGAACATTTGGCCCTCCGGATGTTGTTGGCTTACAACTCCCATCAGCCCCAGCAAGCATGGCCAATGGCCAGAAATGATGGGAGTGGTAGTCCAGTAGCACATGGAGGGCCAAAGCTTCCCCACACTTGCACTAGGGCTTCTGAGCTGGAGTCCCCTGAGATCCTTGGGCTGAGGTGGAATTGGTACCATGGGCTCTTCTTGAGTAACAACAGCCTTCCAAAGTCTGGCATATTTTTTAGCTTGTTCCTTGGCTGTTAGCTCCCTTCTGATAGTTGCCTTTGGCTCAGCCCTGATACAGAGTCCCCAGTTTGGACACCCCTGGCACCTTGCATACCAGTAATAACCCTTCTTTTAACCATTGATCTGTTCCGGGTTTTGTTTCAGGATGACTTTCTATTGCTATTTGATGCCGTTGTTTCATCTCTCTGTCTCTCTCTGTCTCTTTCAGTTCACCAAAAGAATGGGAAAAAAGAAACCAAAGTGTGGTCTGAGCGTGAAAGTCTTTGGGAATGAGCTTGCTGTTTCGGACTGCAGGGATCTCAGAAGTCAAGTGAAGCGCTCTTACCTGAACCTGGCAGAACTAGTCGTAAAATTGCTAAAGGTAAGACAGTCAAGAGTGGTTAGAGCAGGGCGGGGAGACCTGTGTGCCTCCAATGATGTTGGACTCCAACTCCCATCAGCCCTAGCCAGCGTGGCCGGTGGTCAGGGATGATGGGAGCTGTAGTCCAATAAGATCTGAAGGGCCACCGTTTCTCCACACCTGGATTAGAGTGTCCATACTAGGACCAGGAAGGCTCAGATTTGAATCAGTGAAGCTCAGTGGATGCTTTTGAGTCAATTGCACTCTGTCTGACCTACCTCACAGGATTGCTGTGAGGATAAAATGAGTGGGGGATGGAGGCAGTGGTGCAATTAGGTGACTTTATACTCTGGTCCTACGGTGGGGGGGGGCTCTTTAGATGGTAATCGGTATTGTTTCACATGTGCCAAAATGCAATGAGGCAGCCCGGCTGCATTCTGCTGAGTGGGGCCCCAGACCTCTGCTCCAAAGTTCTGCCTTGCAGGCACCACTGGGGAGAGAGCTGTCCATGCTGCCTCAAAACTCCTTGGAGGAAAATTGGGCTATAAATGTGATCAATCAATCAATTTTGTCCCCAAAGGCCCAAAGCATGAGTTAGCTGGCTGCCAGCACTAGCAATAGTGCCAAGATACAAGTGTTTTGCCCACCACGGATAACAATTCTTGCACTGCCATTTTGTGGGGTTTTTTTATACATGTATATAACATTTCCAACAGGGCCAAGAAGTCCAGTTCAATAAGAGGTTGAGTCTGGCCACGGAAGAGCTGCTGTTCCCAGTGATCTCTGGCTTGCCAGTCCTCCTGGCTTTAAATGCCTCAGCAGCTATCAGTGCGGCAATCAAAGGCAATATGGACTTCAAACAACGCAGTAATTTTTTTCTCAATGGCTATATCAAGCCAAGGTATCCATCTGCCTTTCTCTCTGTATGTGTGTCTCTCTCTCTCTCTGAATTGCAAGGAGCTTTTGGAGCAGAACCGTTAAATCAAGCTCTGTAAAAAGGCTTGCTTTGAACAGAAATGGGGAACCACTCTGATTCCATGGGTGTCTTTGGTAATGTCCAAAGGCAGAATCTGGTCCTATAAACTGATGCCCTCTTTTATGACAGGGGTGAGCCACTAGTCATGCATCAGCATACCCTCTAGGATGTCACAGATGAAAATAGGCACAGTTCTGGAACACCCCTGGAGCAAACTCTACCCATTCTGCTATAATACATTTCAAATGAGGCTCTGCAACCAAATGTTGCAGTATGGAGTGCGGCTCTTCGGGGATCCAGAAATTCCATTCTATTCCATCTCTTTTTTTTTTCTTCTCAAACAGCCAGCAAGCGTTCTGTACTCATGACCATGCTCAGTCCTTATTGGGTTTTTTTTCCATTTTGGGTGGTAGATATAGTGGACACACTTGTGTCTGCCCCCAGCTATATTTAGTTGTTTGATTTCTCCATTGGTGGCTAAGAACAGCTGTCTGTTCCATCCCTCAGAACATTTTTACAGTGGCTTCTCAACGTGAACCAGAAAGTGGCCTGTTCAATGATAAGATGCCACTTTCTGTCCTTTTTGTATATCTGTGTTTCCTTCTCTTTTCCTAGCCACTCAATGCTGTTGAGTGAGTCCTTCTAGGGCTGTTTTTGTTTGTTGGTTTGTTGGTGGTTTCCCCTCTTAGGATTTCCCCCCTAAATATTTTTTGAAAATCTGCAAACCTCTGCAGCCAGTGGAGCCCCACAGGGATGCCTCCATGCAATCTAACACACACATACCAGCCTGGGACAATGGGGGGTTAGATTCCCCTGTGCTGCCAACATCTGTATAAAGTGTTCAAAATAAAACATACAAATGAGGACTGCAGCAAAACATTGCAGGGTGGAGGGCTTGTGTTCAGGTTTCCAACCAGTCACCTTACCTTCAAATCACACATGAAACATACAGCTTCCCGTAAAGTCTCCTGGGAGCTATAGTTTGTGAAGGGTGCTGGGAATTATAGCTCTTGGAGGGGTAAACTACAATTCCCAGGATTCTTTGGGGGAAATCGTGTGTGTTAAATGTATCATGTGTACACAGCCTAAATCATACACAGGCTAGACCCACTGAAATCAACAGACCAGTGAGTCATTTCAAGAGGTCACCCTTGACCATGCCATCTGTTTCTCTCTCTGTTTCTTGGCAGTGCTGTCTTTCAGATTTCTGCTCAAATGGGGACAGTGGGAGCTCTGGGGGGAACTGGCTTGAACTGGTCCACTGGACTGAGGTCATCGACCAGCCTTGATGGAGGGATCCAGGTGAAAAAGGGGAAAGAGTTTAATATTTTTCTGAACACTCCCGAAGAATCTATGGAAATTCTTTATTTCAGGTAAAATCCACTGGTAATGCCAATGTCTAAGGATCAATGCTCATGCTTTAAGATCTGAATAATATTTTTTCTGAAAAGCTTTTTCTTTCTCATGCAAGTATCTGCATTTATATTATTAATTTATTGTTGCATTTACATCCCACCTTTCCTTTAAGGAGCTAAAGGTGGCATGCTTGGTTCTCCTCTGTCTCCATTTTATCCCCACTACAACCCTGTGGGGTAGGTTAAGCTGGGAGACAGTGTCTGGCACAAGGTCACCCAGTGAGCTTCATGGCTGAGTGGGGATTTGGACCCTGGGCTCCCAGATTCCAGTCCCACACCATTGTAGAGTAGGAAACTTTGGATAATTAATAGATAATTAATAGATTCCAATAGGTCCGTCCCTGACACTGAACAATTCTGGTCTCTAGTAGATTTGTGCTGGCATGGGGATTAGACTGGCATAACCATGGTGCTGCCCCCAGCACAGATCCCCAATTCTGGCATATTTTAGGAATATAGGAAGCTGCCTTATACTGAGTCAGACCATTGGTCCATCTACCTCAGCATTGTCTACACTGATTGGTGGCTCTCCAGGGTTTCACCCAGGGGACATTTCCAGCCCTATCTGGAGACGCCAGGGGTTGAATCTTAAGACCTTCTGCATGCAAGGCAAATGCTCTACCACTGAGCTGTTCTCTTCAGAAGGTTTAGTATCCCCTACCTTTCCAGTTGGTGCAAGTCAGAGATAGGCTGGCATTTCGTGTTTGTGTCAAGCCCCAGCTCTGGAACCTTCTCTTTAAAAAAAACGTCGTGGTCCCTGGGCCCTTAACCTGATGTGAAGGAATATAAAATAAAGGACATCTGGGCATGATCAGAGAGCTTTTCCAGCATCACTGGTGAATTGCAGCCAGAACATATGGCACAAAGGAAGGGTGGAACCTTTTCCATCCTAAAGGCTGCATTTCCTTCTGGGTGACCTTCTGTGGGCCACATGCCAGAGATAAAAGCAGGCAAAGCAACAAATGTGCTACCAAATTTTACCTTTGTTCTTCAGGTTAGTTTCCACATGCACCTCTCTCTGTCCTAAATCCAGGCAAACAGGAGGCATGATCAGAGGTGAGGATGCCTTCTAGCCAGGCAAAAAGGGTGTGATGCAGGGCCAGTGAGAGGGCATGTCCTGGGGAAAGTTCTGAGGGCCAAATAGAGAGGTCTGGAGGGCTGCATTCAGCCCCCAGGCCTGAGGTTCCCCACCCACAACATAAAGAGAATGGTCATCTAGGCCAGGTCCCCTTGGGAGGCTTTTGAATGCAAGCAACCCTTCTTCCTTTTAGAATAAATCAAGGGGGAAATCTGGCTTATACCAGATCAGACTACTAGCCCATCTAGTCCAGTATTGTCCAGAGGCTGTCCTGGATCTCACTCCTTCCCATCAAGGGTGTAGTAGTCTGGGGTCATGGGGGGTCACAGAACTGGGACCTTTTTGGGAGCAGTGTCCCAGCCAGGTCCCTATGTGTGAGCCAATCAGCATGAAAAGGGAGCATGTTAGCCATTGAAAAAAGTCCTTGTCTTTTCGTGCTGATTGTAGCCAATCGGAGTGAAAGGAGGCGAGTCAGCCACTAAGAAGACTCTTCTCAGTAGCTAACACACAGCCTCCCCTTTCACTGGCTCCTAGGGACATCTTTTCTGGTGGAGTGTGGACTCATGAGATGAAATGGAGATGGCTGAAAGTGGAAAAGGGGGCATGGTTGTGAGGAAGTGTGGTGTGACTATCATGAGGGGACCCATCACTTCTGAATGTGTCACTACACTACTGCTTCCCATCACCTGGTATTTTTTTTAAAAAATGGAGATACCAGGGAAAGAACCTGAGATCTGATTCAAGATTCCTTTATTTGTTTCTAGTCCTAAGACCATTCCCAAGAAAAGTTTAACAATATAAAAGAAATACAAGATGGTATCCAACTATCTTCTCCTCGGAGCAGACCCACTGAAAGGAATGAATCTATGTCAATCCTGTCTATCAATTTCAATGGGTCTACTCTGAGTAGGCCTAGCATTGCATACAACCCTCAGAAATTAACTTGAACACAAATGAACTATAACATGAACGAACGTAGAATGCTGAATCTCCTTGGCAGACCACACCTTGCCCCTCAAAAACAGAAAGTCCATGATGCTTAACAAATATTAAAATGACTAAAATGAAAAGTACACATCTGAATAAAAATATATGAAACCAGAGCAAGCATACGATTCCAAATCTCCCTGGCAAAACACAGTATTCTCTCTGAAGGATTTTCTTCTCTTGTCAATTACTGCCGATAAAAAATGTGCAACTTTCATAGTTGCACATTTATTTTGTCTAGCTAGGAAATAAATTATAGATTCATCATCAGTTGCACCCTATCTCTCCTTAAAATCTGTCCCAAATATTGCTCTCTCAAAGCATTATAAAGCAACACATAGAAGATCTTCAACCTGGTTTAAACCACGAGACAGGTATGTTCAAAGTATGGCATATTTCAGTACGTTCCTTTGAAAACAGCATACAAAGCATCTGCCTCTGAGTTATTGTTCCTTTCCTAAACCCTAGCTTAGGGAAGACAGACTAATGTGATTTTCATAATGGACTGAATTGTACTAACTGCCTTTACTTCTTTTATTACAGCTCTCAACTGAATGTAATGACAGCAGATGAAATGGAAACTGTTCACAGTTTCCCAAGCCATAGCAAGACCAGATCATGCACAAATGAAGACGGTAAGGTGTGTGGAATTGTTTGTGTCTGATATATGCCAACCAATTGTTATGCTGCTCTTAAATATAGTTGGGAGCATGTTCATTTTGAAGCACAACTTTTCTCCGCATTCTACTTGAAGAAAATGAAAATTCTGCAAGCAGGATGGTTCAGTTATCACAGTTTTAACTATGCTAGTAGCACTGCATAGGTGTAGGTAAGGAGGGAGGGTCGGGCTTCAAACCAGGGATGAGGAAGGGATTTGCTCAGTTTGCTTTTTTGCAATGGACCAAGCCGGTTTGATATTCCCAAATTTGCTAGCAGATCCAAGAGCAGCTATCAATCGGATTACGCACACTTCTCCAGATTTTGCAATGCAGTTTCAGTCATGAGCAGCCACAAAAATAAGTATTTTATATTTAAAAAAAATGCATAAATATATGTATTTTGGGGGGAAATGCAAAAACATTGAAAATGGGTATATTGTGGGAAGAGTGTGTACAAAAAGTGTGCAGTTCACATGTGGATTTTTCATGCCTTCTTTTGGAAAGTCTGCAAAAACAGAAACTGATGCAAAAGAGGCATAGGGTGGTCTATCCATCCCTGGTTCAAACCAGAGATGATCCAAATCTCTGGTCCAACCTCGAGATGATCCAGAATTTCTCAGAGTACACTTTCCTGAGAATTTTTGTGGTTTTTCATTTCCCCGTGAAAAAGAAGCCTATTTGGCAGAATTTTCTTCAGATATTACCTGGTACGGACTTCCTGATTAGATGATACCTGCAGGAGGTTCTCACTGCAGAGCACCTTGATTGGTTAGGTGCATATAGCAGGTGAGGCAAACTTGCAGGTATCCTTGTCTCAAACTGTATAGAGCTTTGTACACCAATACCAGAACCTTGAATGTAGCTTGGAATTTATTATTATTATTATTATTATTATTTCAAGGCCATCTTTTTTTAGGATATATATTTATTATATACCAGAGGTGGGAATCTCAGGCCCAGGGGCCAAATGCAGCCCTCCAGGCCTCTCATACATGGGCTGTTGTGACTCTCCCTAGGTGACATCTCCTCCTTAACCACACCCTGTCTGTCCAGCCACAACCCTTACCAGCCCTACTTTGCACTCTCCTTGAGTGTTTTTGCCTGGCTGAAATGTGCCCTTGAAGTCTAAGAATGCCTCTTGCTTGCCTGGATGGAGGATATAGAGGGGTGTGCGAGCATATAGAGGGGTGACCTTTGTACAAAGGTCAAATTAGCATTTGCTGCTCCACCCGCTTTTGCTTCTGGCTCCACCCACCGCTGGCATGTGGAAGATCGCCTAGAAGGAATGTGGACTTCCGTCTGAAAAAGGTTCCTCATCCTTATGATGTGCCTGTTTCTTGGATTGACCAAAAAAATTACTTCTCCCCTCCCTCTACCCTTTCTTTTCTTTTCACCAGCGTCTAAGGCATTGGGCTGGCAGCTGTGCGCCGAGATTTCTAACCCTGGCAACAAGACTGGCAGCTTCGTTTTCCCATTTGCTGGCCCTGTGAAAGCTGCCATAACATTGAGGAAGCAGGACCGAAGCCTACACCAGTACTTAATAAAAGCTGCATATCATTATATTTCTCAGGTTCAGTCACTGCTGCTCAATCTGCATGTGTATTAAATATTCCCTCTATTTGTGATGTTCGGGGATGGAACCTTAGTGCATGATTTTAACCCCCAGCTACTTACCAAAGTGGCCCCCCAATGTGCCCTGTTGAGAACATTGGGAAAATGCTGTCATATCTTCATTGGTGTTGCATAGAGTACCCTCTGCCTATAACATGTTTTGTGGCTGTATCACAAAAGGCGCAATCTCTTTGCTCAGCTGTTGTGCTGTAAGATGGATAGTGAGCATCAGAACATAAAGAGAGCCCTGCTGCATCAGCCAGAGTTAGTCTACACAACAAACACAGACCCAAATATATCTATACAGGATCTGCATACAAAATCCCAGTTAACAATGAATAACGCAACAAAACACAAACAAGGCCATTTCAGCAATGAGCCTTTCTCAAGTTCCTGCAGATAATTTGACGAACCTAGGAAGCTGCTTTGGGCCCATCTAGCTCAGTATTGTCTACACTGACTGGCAGCGGCTCTCTGGGGTTTCAAGCTGGAGTCTCTCCCAGCCCTACCTTGGAGATGCCAGGGATTGAACTTGGGACCTTCTCCATGCTGTGCCACTGCGCTATGGCCCTTCCCCAGTTACTTAGGGAAACATTCTTTAGGGGTGCCTAACCACTCTCTCCTCCCAGCCTCACAACCCTAGGATGGTGGCACTACTCCCATCAGCTCCACCACCCAAGCGCATGTCCTTTCAACCCGGTCAATGGTCAAAAATCAGAAATGCACTGTTTTCTCCCCATGATACAAATACAGTATCACCCGGCCTCAGTACAAGGGCCCAACCAGTATAACCTCCCACCCCTATCGGTTCTGATCTCCCGCCCAGGACCAGACATCAAAACCAACGATCAAACATAGCACTTAACAGAAGGTGCCCTCACCCTTGCCGTACCCCAAAGGACCTATCCCCCTTTGGTGTGGCCCCCTTGAGGGTCTGCCCACTGGTGTGGTGGTCCACAACCTCACAGCAGTGCTGCTTGTATCATTCTGTGGCAGAGATGAGGAATGTGTGGCCCTACAGATGCTGCTGACAATCAGCCATTGGGGCTGGTAGGAGCTGGAGCCCAACAACATCTGGAGGGCCACAGGGTCCCCACCCCTGCCCTGTTGGCCCGAAGTAGCCAATTGGCCACAGGTGCTCAGGAGTTCCCCTCCTCCTCTGCTCCCAATTGTTTTTTTCCTGCATCTGTTTCCAATAATAACAGTGGAAGTTATTTTATTTTATTCTTTTTCTTCCCCAGAAAGGTTCCTGGATCCCAAATGAAGCTGGCCTGCATTTCTTCATGGGGACTCCGAAGTCAGAGCTGAAAAGGGACATTGCTATCGACTTCCACTTTAATATCCCCCAAAAGAAATTCAGAATTGAATTTGTCCAGCCAAAGAAAAGAATGCAAATGAACGGTAAGAGCTTTTGCATATGAAGGCTTTGGATCTCCACTTAAAATTGTTGTAAACCGCCCAGAGAGCTTCGACTATGGGGCGGTATACAAATGCAATAAATAAATAAATAAAAGCCCATCCCCCCCCCAAGACAACAGAGGTTTATGCCATCTCCCTGTGTGGAGTGTGTGCCGCTCACTTAAGGGTAGAGATCGTGAATTTTACCTTGAGCATTATTGTAGAGTTTAGTACAGTCCTTGCGATGATCCACCCGCCATAATGCAACAAATTGCTTAAGAGCATATGGAGCTGCCTTATACTCAGATCATTGGCCCATCTGCCTCTGTATTGTCTACACTGACTGGCAGCAGCTCATCACAATTTCAGAGACTGATCTCTCCCAGCTACCTGGATCTGCTGGGTGTTGAGCCTGGCACCTTCTGTATGTGAAGCAGATACTTACCAATGAGCTACAGCCCTTGCGTGTCTTCTGCTGTTTCACTTAGCAGCTTTCTTTCTGCATCACCCAACCATATCACAAGTTGGGTGATACATTGCCACTTACCATTTTTAACATGAAACCCAAATCCATTTTTTCATGTTCGCTTTTAATGTGGTTAAAAAGAGTCATAAGGGGATAACCTCTTCCCCCATTTTTTTCCTTTTGCACAAGGCATGTTTTTTTTCTTACGTGACAATACCTGGATTAATTCATTATGCCAGACTTTTGCTTTCAGCCATTCTGTAGAACCTGTTAAATCTGGTTAGATAGCCTGCCATTATTCCATTTTGCAGATAGGACAACTGAGGTTGAGAAAATGTGATTTTATCTAACCAACGCCACACAGTTAAGTCCACAGTAAAGATGTGAGCTGGACCCCAGGTATCCTACAACTATGTCCAACCTTCTTCTGTGGGCATGTCACTGTTTATTAATTAACTATTACATTTATATCCCACCAAGGAATTCAAGGAGGCATAAGTGGTTCTCCTCCCTCTCCATTTCATCCTCACAACGATGCTGTGAGGTAGGTTAGGCTGAGAGACTATGACTGGCCCAAAGTCATTCAGCAAGCTTCATGGCTGAGTGAGGATTTGAACCCTGGTCTCCCCTGGGGCCTAGTCCAACACTCTAACCACTCCATCACACTTGCTATCAATTGGGGAAAACAGCCAATAAAAATAATCTACACTTCTTTCTGTGTCTATCAGGAAAAATTGAAGCCTCTAGAAATTCCCGTGTTGGACATCTGGAACTGATACTAGATGATGACAACATTTATTACATTAAGGTAGGCATGCTGTCAGAGCCAAGATTTATCCTCATCATCTCATCAGCTGTTTATTTGTATGCCACTTTTCCATAAAGTCGTGCCCAGAGTGACTGACAACATCTCAAGTAAACAATAAGTATAACAATTCAAAACTAGATTAGAAATTATCATACACAAAAATCAATCCATACAAAATGGCATAAATCAGTACACACAAGCTAACTCAGTTTAACATCTCAAACACTAAACAGGAGAGCATAATGCATAACACTGAAAGAAAAAAAGTAGCATGCAAATCATCACCCATGTTTGCAGATGATGCACCTGTACCCAATAGTTTGGATCCAAGACAGAGTCTTCAGACACCCAGGGGTTCCACCTCCATGTCTCCCCTGGGGGGGTGGAGACACTTCTACCCTGGCTCTCACCCAGAGGAGCCTTATGACCACTGGTATCCTGGGCTGTCACTCCACACAGTGGCCAATGGCTTTCCTTCCATGCTATCCCAGCAATCAGCATACATTCATCCATAGCACAGCATGGTATAGACAAAGGAAGATGATTATAAAGTTCACTGGAGCAGACAGCTGTGTACCCTGATCATGCAATGCCCTTCATTAAGTCCACGATGTATCTCATGAGAAAGATGCCCTGTAATTTCTCTAGGGAAGAGCAGATCTGCACACAGTGGCTGCAGAGCAGAGGTACACAACCCACCTGGAAGCCAAGTTGCTCAACCACGGAAGCCCCATTGTTCTTTCGGGAAATATCACAAAGCAGCCTGGAAAGAAGATGATGTTTTCAGTGTCCTTGATTAATCTGCTGAAGGACTCAGCTTTCCTTGTAGGTAAGAGCTTGTCGGAAGAGGTGTTCATGCAAGCTTCTCACAAGTTTGGTGAGCACCTGACCAGGGAGTCAGGGGGGCACCCACAGTGCTGATGTGACTGGAACAGTCATGGCTTCCCCCAAAGACGCCTGGAAAGTATAATTTGTGCAGGGTGTTGAGAGTACTTAGGAGACTCCTACCCCCCTCATAGAGCTATAATTCTCAGAGTTCTTTGGGAAGAGGGACTGACCGTTAAACCACTCTGGCAATTGTAGCTCTGAGGAGAATAGGAGTCCCCTAACAATGTTTCTTTGGGGGAAGCCATGACTGTTTAAAGTGGAATGATAGTGGAATAAAATGTATGATGTGAATGTGGCCCTGATGTGGGGTGCCTGTTGGAGCTTCCTTCCACACCTGAGATCTGCAGAAGTGGCTTGCCAGTGGGGCAGAGCCCCCATACTTGCTTCCCTACAGGAGGGTTGCTGTTGTTTATAGTGAGAGAGGGGCTAGGTCAGTGTGATGCAAACCCTTTGGCAGAGCTAATCTGGCACTCTTGCTGGTGCATTTATACTTTAGAGTGACTTCTTTGCAGCCCCCTCTCATGGTAAGCAACAATAACTCACCTACCGTGAAGCTAGCATAGCATCTACCCCTCACCCCCAACCTGGAGAGCCACTTCTGCGGGTAACTGATATCCTAATAATACCATCTGATGGTCTTATTTCTCTTGTTTCTTTAGTGTGCATAGAGAAAAGGGCAGATGATAAGCTGAAGCAGTATTCCCTGGAAGGAGAAACCCATGTGCCAGGCGTTCTTGGATCTCACATTGTCGCTCTTCTGCAACAACGAGGAAACTTCTGGTCCAGTGCCCTGAGAATGAAATATGGATTGTTTGGTACTCAGTTATTCTGTTGCACTAAAAATAATCAAATATACATTTTGTATGGGCTGGGTTTCCATTACACACACAAAGAAATCAAGAAACCCATTCAAATATCTGAATGGATATTTCAAAACAAAGTTTGCGATCCCAAATAGTTTGCCCACATTCAAGGGGAATCTTTTATCAACAGTAGCTAGCTAGTGAAACAGTTTCCAAACTGTGGTGCTCATGCTGTGAAGCTGTTGCTAGAGCTAAGCCGGAATCAGGGGGAGAAAAACCAGGATGTCAAGAGGCAAATGTGGGTGAATCAAAGTCTGGGGATTTATTGTAAAAATATTTTTAAAAGGTATGCCCAAAAATTTTTAAATATTTTTTACAATAAATCTCCAGACTTTGATTCACCCACATTTGCCTCTTGACATCCTGGTTTTTCTCCTCCTGATTCCTGCTATTTTGGATGTCAACCACTTTTGCTCCATGCTAGAGCTAAGCCACCAGCCAGGGAGTAAGGAGTCTTTGCCCTTCCCAATAACTGTCAGAAGGCAGCAGGGGGAGTTCACTCGACACATTATAAGTGGGGACGGGTCGTCGCTCAGCACTAGAGCATCTGCCTTGCATGCAGAAGGTCCCAGGTTCAATCCCTGGCATCTCCAGGTGGGGCTGGGAGAGACCCCTGTCTAAAATCCTGAAGAGCTGCTGCCAGTCAGTGTAAGCAATACTGAGCTAGATGGGCCCAATGGTCTGACTTGGTACAAAGCAGCTTCCTCTGTTCTGATGAGTGTGGGGTTCCTAACTGGCTAGCAGGTGCTGTCTCCTGGCATCGGCAAGGGCAGCTAATTGATCAGCAGTATCGTGTTGCATGGTACTGACCAAGGCACCCCTTTGTGCCCCAAGAGTTGGTGATTAGGACTCAAATTCCCCTCCTGGCTTGATTGCCCCACAACAAAAGCTGGTAGTTTCCACTAGCAGGGATGGAAGGAGCTGTCCGTTTAGGATCTCTCCTTTCCCATTTTTCCAATTTTAAATTTAGTTCTTCACATTTCTGCAGAAATTTGTGACTTTTAAAAAAAAATTCTCACAAAAATTCCTCAGCATTTTACTGTAAATTTCTCCTTATAAACACATTTTTGCATGCACTTTTGACTAGTGTACATATTTTGTTTGGTTAGAGAAGTGAATCGCAACATCTGGAGAAGTGCGAATTTTGGAGGACGGCTGCATTTCAGATTGTGAATTGTTTCATAAAGAGTGGATTTGATAGAATCTCCTTTAAATGCAAACGGAATCAATTTTTTCTCCCATCCCTGCTTTGTAGGCCACTGCTGGGGAAGTGGTAAGCTTTTAAGCCAGTACAGATTACAGTGTGGCCAGTGACTATACTATTTTTGCTTTTTAAAAGGTGAAAGCAGCAGCGATGATGATGATGATGATGATGATGATGATAGAATTTATGTCCCATCCTTCCTCCCGGAGGAGCTCAGGGTGGCAAGCATATCAACAGAACAATTTAACAGGAAAAAGAAGAGCATTATAAAAACAGTAAAAAACATTCTAAAACAAAATTACAGTTATGTTATATGTTATGTTATGTTACAGTTTATTTCTAGGCCGTCTTTTGACCAAAAAGGCCCCCAAGGCAGCTTACACACAAATAGAAAAACACAAATACAAATAAAAACAACACAATTTACAAAAATTCAACCCCAACAAAATCCTAGCATGTCTAAAAAGCAACAATATGCTTCTACAAAGCAAAACATACAGTCTATCGCAAGTATTTTGAATTTTTTTAAAAATTAATTAATTTTTAATTACAGTTAAAACATTCTTTCATCAGTGGTCTTCCGGTTGCCAGGAACTGTCCCCTTCAGCCATCCAATGCCTGGGTGAACAGGACTGTTTTCAAATTCTCCTGAAAGTCAATAGTGATGGAGACAAATGCACCTCCTTGGGGAAGGCATTCCATTTCAATATATGTGATTGACCCTTATCCCCTTTGTCAGTGTTGTTGTTGTGCTCATGCCCTGCCTATGGCCTTCCCAGAAGGATCTGATTGGCTACTGTGGGAAACAGGATGCTGGACTAGATAGGCCTTTTGTTCAACCTATCCGGGTTCTCATTTATTACATTTCTACCCCGCCTTTCTTTTTATGATAGAAACCCAAGGCGGCTTACATATGGTTCCCAGGCGGTCTCCCATCCAGGCACTGACCAGACCTGACCCTGCTTAGCTTCAGCAGGGAACTGGCCTCCTGTGACTTCAGACCATAGCCTGGTCTTAATAAGAGATGTGGGGATGAGAGAGCAATTCACTTAAAGGCAAGTCTACCTAATTAGCACTTCCCGAAACAATCCGCAATCCGAGACACAGCCATCCTTCCAAATTTGCACTTCTCCAAATTTTGCAATGATGTTCTCCAACCAAGTAATATGTACAAAAGTGGATATGCCAGGATAATGTCTGCATTCAGATGCATGTATTAGTGAAAATAATGTACAAAAATGCATTGCATCAGGGAAATTTGCTTGCAAAAATGTTTCTATTAGGCAAAATTCATAGAATCGTAGAGTTGGAAGGGGCCTGCAAGGCCATCGAGTCCAACCCAGATTGCATACAGAGATGCAGGAACGATATATTAGGAGCAATTTGCATTGAAATGGTGCAAACTGATGTGGAAATGGAGAAAACTGAACTTAAGATGGGGAAAGCGAGAGACTAAAAGAAAACAATATGACAGATTCACCCATTCCCCATGAGCATAGATCTGCCTTCCCTGTTAGCAGTGGCTTGCCTCTGAATGCTGTGAGAATTGAATAATTTGATTTAGTAAACCTCTCTTGTGTGTACACGTTTCTTTACTTGGAGCAGGAGATGCGAAAAACCTTCAACATGAATGTACCATGGGTCAGAAATTAAAAGTGGAGAACATCCTACAGAATGCTTACAGACTGGATCTCGAACATGAACTTTATTGCACTCAGATCCTAGCCTACAACCACAAGGTAAAAGGGGTGGTGCAAAAGTCTTGAATCCAGATTTTCAGTGTGACTCCTCTGGAATATGTTTTATACCGCTGTTCTGTGCTCTCCAGTTATCCAAATGGTGGTAAGTTTTAGGGTTCCTTTTGACAAGGTTAGTTTCTTTTTGAGGAGCGGAATGTTGAAGACCTATCTTTTTTTTTTTTATGGTATTCTGTCAAGCCCCACCATGCACACTGACGGTGATATAAATACCAATAATTATTAAATACAACAAATGGGATCTGCAAAGTATTGTTGCAACATGGAGTGTTCAGGCTTCTAGCCATCTAGTCATGTCCTTGGCGAATGAGTTCACCATGTGATGCAAAAGGCTGTTAATTCTCCAGACTTGTCGTATATAAATTATGGATAGAATGATCTGTCAGTTTCCATTTCTGCAGCAATTTATGTGTGTCTTTAAAGATCCTCATAAAAATTCTTCAGCATTTTAGTGTCATTTTCTCCTAATAAATACATTCTTGTATGCAGTTTTGACTAATGTACACATTTTTGCAAGCAATTTATCCTAATATAACACATTTGCGTACATTATTTTCACCAGTACATTCATATTGTGCACATTTCCCCCTAATATATACATTTCTGTAAAGATTGCTTGGTTGGAGAACTGCATCACAAAATTCGGATAAGTGTGAATGTTTGGGTTCTCATATTGTTTCAGAAAGTGCAAATTTGATAAATTCGGCTTTAAATAAACAGAATTAAATTTCTCTCCCATACCTAATATAAACAGGAAATTGCTACACAAGAACTAAGGACATCATGTTATTCAGGGTTTTCTAAAAGTGTGTTTTTTTCCTTTTGGAACTCTGAACAGAAGCACTCCATGCTGCAACATGTTGCAGGGCCCTGCTCCTAATTCAGGCTTTGACTTTTGTTGTTTATGGAGCTCATGTAGTTCATGCATACAAAAATGTGTACAGTGATATATATAATAATACAAACAATTTAAATGCAAATTTTGTGCATTCCAACCCCCAAAAAACTTGCACAAAACAGGATGGAATTGACATTATGATGTGAGTGCCAGCAGAAATGAAATGGGACTGATTTTGGCAGAACTGTCCGTCCCCAGCTGTGGGTTACTGAGAAGGGCCACTCTGATGGTCTTAGGACATGGGCAGGCTGGCACAGGTATTGTAGTTTAAGTAGTATTTCTAAAACATGAGTTGCCTCTCTGCAGGTACATGTGCATCATGAAGAAACTGTGTCTCGGCTGCACTCCCAGGTAGAAGTGAACTATGGAAAACACTGGGATGAAATCAACAACAAAAGGAGAGTGATAATCAGCCAGACATTTACAAATCATTCCCGTCCAACTCTAAGTAGCTATTTCATGGAGGTAATAGTGGAAGACTTAACGGCGTTAACGGTGAAGAGAAGGTTACGACCCACAGAACTTGAGATGATGACCAGAGAATTGTGCTTTGATTAAAATCTATACAGTAGGGCCCCGCTTTACGGCGCTTGGCTTTAAGGTGCTTGGCTTTAAGGCGCTTTGCTAATAAGGTGGTCTCAATTAGACGCAATTAGACTAAAGCCCCACTCATACGGCACTTGTTCCGCTTTTACAGCAGTTTTCGGGCATCTCGCGCCATTCTATTCAATGAGTTGCGCTTTACAGCGGTTTTCACTTTACAGTGGTTTTCACTTTACAGTGGGGGCCCGGAACGTAACCCGCCGTATGAGTGGGGCCCTACTGTACAGCCAATTGACAAGAGTCTATGTCTGGTGGGAGGGCTTTGGGAAATTGTTACATTGTAGGGAAAGGGCCCTAGCTCAGTGGTAGAGCATCTGCCTTGCATGCAGAAGGTCCCAGGTTCAATCCCCAGGTAGGGCTGGGAGAGACTCCTGCCTGAAAACCTGGGAGAGCTGCTGCCAGTCAGTGTAGACAATACTGAGCTAGATAGGCCAGTGGGTCTGACTCAGTATAAGGCAGCTTTCTATGTTCCTATGCCTCTTGTTCAGGTATTCTCTTCCAAGGCCACATTCACATCATACATTTAAAGCAGCATCGTACCACTTTACCAGTCATGGCTTACCCCAAAGAATCCTGGGAACTGTAGTTTGTTAAGGGTGCTGAAAGTTGTTAGAAGACACCTATCCCCCCCACGATCTATAATTCCCAGAGCTCCCTATTATTATTATAAACCATCCTGACTGGGCTATGTCCTCAAAATAAATAAACAGTGTAAACAGTGCATAGCAAGATGTCGAACCCATACTCCTAATAGCATGAAAAGTCCATTGCAATTGCACTTCTAGCTTAACAGCAGAAGGGCATGTTTTGGCTACAATCATTAGATTTGGCTACAGTGGGAATCTCTTTCAAATACATTGTGTTTATTTCACCTATGACTCAATTTCACATGACTCAGGGGTTCCCAGGCTGTGGTCCGTGGACCACCAGTGGCCTCTGAGCTTCATTCAGGTGGTCCACATCAAGTCTGTGGATTTGTGGTTGAAGATGGGAGCGTCACCTTACATATTCATATGGATTTAATTGTGTTTATATTGCCTCTCTTTCTTAGATCGTATTTTGTTGTACTGCAGTATGAATTCTATTGGAACACAATAAAATACAACCTAAGAAAGAAAAGAAGCAATTAAAATATTTCAAAATCACATAGCATCTAGCACAGCCATTTACAATGGCTACAACAGAGGAAAGTCATTAAGTGGTCTGTGAAGACCTTCTGCAATTTTCAAGTGCCCCATGGGGGCAAAATGTTTGGGAACCACTAACATACCTCACATTATTAGCTGCTATAGAACCATAGAATAGTAGAGTTGGAAGGAGCCTATAAGGTCATCAAGTCCAACCCCATGCTCAATTCAGGAATCCAAATCAAAGCATTCCCTACAGATGGCTGTTCAGCTGCCTCTTGAATGCCTCCAGTGTCAGAGAGCCCACTACCTCTCTAGGTGATTGGTTCCATTGTCATATGGCTCTAACAGTTAGGAAGTTTTCCTGATGTTCAGTCAAAATCTAGCTTCCTGCAACTTGAGCCCATTATTCTGTGTCCTGCACTCTGGGATGATCGAGAAGAAATCCTGGCCCTCCTCTGTGTGACAACCTTTCATGTACTTGAAGAGTGCTATCATATCTCCCCTCAGTCTTCTCCAGGCTAAACACGTCCAGTTCTTTCAGTCTCTCCTCATAGGGCTTTGTTTCCAGTCCCCTGGTCATCCTTGTTGCCCTCCTCTGAACCTGTTCCAGTTTGTCCTTCTTGAAGTGCAGAGACCAGAACTTGATGCAATACTCAAGATGAGGCCTAACCAGTGCTGAATAAACGGGAACTAATACTACGGCTATAATAATACATGGCACTGCTCTTTCTGTCCATTTTATAACCTACTTTTGATACAGTTTAGGGGGATCCCATTGGTTTTGCTTGTGTATTTTGTGCAATTTGGGGACCTTCTCCTTTGTGTTTGGGTATACCCAGTAGCAGTCATCAGCAGGGTGGGATTGCTCTGCAGCCGTCTCCCCGACGCCTCCCCCTCTCAGTAACTGACTGTGATGCTTGACATCGAGAAGCCAAAGGAGCAAAGCCTTGAGGCCACCCACTACTGGGTATACCATGTAGGATAGCGATGAGATCCGCATGTTGGTGCTGGTGTGAGTTTGGCTCCATCGATCTTCTTTCCGGTGCCACTTTGTCAGGGATCAATGTCTGCTATTTGCTATAAATACCACTTCATTTTTTCTGCAAAAATATCAGTATTAATATCATTTTTTAAAAAAATAGCATTTTAATAGATTAAAAATATCAGTAGTTGAAATGAAATGATATTGATATTTTGAGGGAAATATCTGTATTAATATTGATATTTTTGAGGCATTTTTCCCCAAAAAATCTGCCTCACCCATGGAAAACTGCTAGGAAAAAAACCAATCCACGAGGACAAGAAAAAAGCAAAATAAATAGGAAATTCAGTGTCAATTTTGAAATTTGTGACATTTGAGCACATCCCTAATGTAGGATACACCATTTTGCTTTCAGCTGAAGGGTAGCCTCTCTGCTATAATAAGAAATGCAACTCTCTTCTCCCTCCCTCCCATCCCTCGCAGTTCACAGTCCAAGTGCCAGAAATGCAGGTGGATTACAGGACTCAACTCCAGCACTCTTGTACCACAAAGAGTTACACAGAAAGCAGCACCAACTTTAAAGTGCACTATAACAACCGCATCCCCTTTGTGGTGGGGCTGCAGTGGAAAGAGACGTCGCGGCAGTCTCTGAAGAGCTGGGAAGGTAGGCACAACCCCAGAGACTTCTGCATGCTCTGATCAGAAAAGTGGCCGCTTCTGAAAATTTGAGGAAGTCTTTACATGTGTGTGTGTGGAAAGAGAGAGAGAGAGTTTTTGTGACAGTACTCATCGGTACCAGCACCATTTCTTTTGCTGCCCATGCCAGCCATTTTGTGCTGGCACCCTCAGTATTTATCAGTATATGAGTACTAGGACCTGGTTTTTTACCCCCAAAAAATCACTATATATGTCCTGGCTCCTGACCAGAGAAGCAGACTTAGGACTCGAAGACTGGGTTTTTGCAGAGTTTTTCTTGCAGAGGTTGGCACAAGAACATTGCATCAAAACCTACACCAGCGGGTGCAACTTGGCTGTGGAAGCAACAGAGAGTTGTCGCTCTCACCCCAAGACACTCCAAATAATGGGATGGGAACTCCACTTACATGAGCTAAATCTAGTGCTTTCCAGACTTTGAAACAAGGTGGGGACTTCTGCTGGGGAAATTGGAGAATTTCTCAAGTTGTAAACTGTCTCTTCTCCCATTTGCGTGACCTTGAGGAAACTATCAACTGTGAGAGATTCCCCCTCTATCTCTCTAGGATTGTCCAGCAGATTCATTAACACCTGGCTGCAGAACAAATAAGTCTGGACTAGGTGCCAGTGATAAGGGTAGACTACATTCCTCACTCTCTGCTGCAGGCAAGGGGGGGCTGCTGAAGCCTTCTTCAGCAGAAACACTTACAGGACCACTGGGCACAGGGCTGACAGGGGTTTCAAGAACCATTCACGTACAGATAAAATGGTAGTTCTAAAGCAGGGGTTCCATGGGCCTAATCTGGCCTGCCAGTCCTCTCCATTTGGCCCATGAGGCCATTTTGGGCATGCCACACCCACATATAGGACATCAGGTGTGGGGCAAGTAAAGGCAGGACTTGGTGAAAAGAGACTTTGCAGGCAGAGCCTATTGGCACAGCATTGGGTACAACCCAATATATGTTAAATGAGGAACAGTGATTCCTGTTCACAAGGGTATATTGTGAACTTCCAGGGAAATTCTCCATTTTAATTGAGGACTGTGCTCCAGATTCGGCCTGAGCCAAATCAGGCCTATTCAGAGGCTTTGGGGCCTCAGCCAAGTCAGGCTGGCATAGTCCCAGATCTCCATGGTTTGGGTACGGGGGCTCAGAGTGATAAGGGGCAATCGGGGGGCAGGGTGTCAGGGAGAATTGACAGGCAGGCATGCATGGGAAGGAAGAGAGAAAGTGGGAAAAGGAGGCAGCTCTTTGTGAGAGAAGGCAGCTGCCTTTCCTGCCCAACCTTTCCTCCTCCCTGCCAGGCCTCCCCAAGCCCCGTACGCCAAATTTCCTTCATGAGCAGCTTCCCTGCATGCATGGAAGATGCTTGCAAAGGAGCAGCACCCCGCAGTAAGGAATCCTCTCTCTGATCAGCTGATAAGCCGGAAGATTCATCCTGTGCGGTTCCGGTCGCTGCTCATTTGCAGGTGGCTTTCCTGCATGCAGAGAAGGTGCTTATGAAGCAGCAGGGCGGATTGGCCCTCCTCTCAGCCTACAGACTGGGGCCACGAGATGGATAGGCAGGGCTGTGCATAGCCCTATTTTACGTTTACGTTGTAGTTTTGTTGGGTGTGAATTAACTTCTGTCGACGTTACTTCCACACTGTCAAACTTCTGTTTCGCGATGGTCTGATGATGAGAGAGAAATAAACAAACCTGAATAGCATTGACACAGTTTTACATTACAGGCATGTTCAACATGGACACTCCATGGCTGTATCTGTATGCGGCTCACAAGCTACACCAGCCCCAGCGTTCAGCTTATTTGGCTACTATTGAATTAACCACTGGGAAAGCCTTCACCATCAAGGGCCTGGCAGTGGAGGTCTTCTGTAAGGACAAAGATAACAAAAAGGAAGGGAGGATTCTGATCCACACACCAACCACTACCTATTTGCACGTTAGTTCCCATTTCGTTGCTGCCTTTGTCCAAGTGCTTTTTTTGTCATCTGCTGATGTGTGGATTCCAGGATCATGAGAGGCCGACATGGTCATACTAATGGTAGTTTATTTGGTCTACAGACCTTAAACATCAGTTACATTTGGATATGGCCAAAAGCTGTGTATATACCATGCACTTAAAGCACATCACTTCCCCCAAAGAATCCTGGGAATTGTTGCTTACCCTTCACAAAGCTACAGGTCCCAGCACCCAGGATTCTTTTGGGGAAGCCATGTGCTTTAAATGAATGGTGTGGATGTGGATCAGATGCCACATACTCCACCACAGTATCTGGATATTATCTATCTGTTGTCCGAACTGCAGTAGAAATAACTCAGAGGAACCAAAACGCAAATCATTCTAACTTTCCAGGCATCCACAGTCAACCATCTCGCAAAGGGGTTTCTGCACAGCCAGAGCGAAGTGGTCTCTATGTGGAACCAGCTCATAAAGAATGAGATTCATGTGGAAAATCATGAAGGGACCAAGTTTCTCCTCTTCAGGATCAAGTCTGCAAAGCAAGAATTTAATATGACAATGGCTTACTTTCACCTGGAGGTGGTAAGATGCTTTAATGTATATCTGGACTGCAATCTTTGGGGGTTTTCAGTTTAGGAGGGGTGAAGGTAATGAGAGACATGACAGAGGTGTATAAAATTATGCATGGCGTGGAGAAGGCTGTAGCTCAGTGGTAGAACACTTGTTTTGCATGCAGAAGTTCCCAGCTTCAATCCCTGGTGTATCCAGATAGGGCTAAGAAAGACTCCTTGCCTGAAGAGCTGCTGCCAGTCAGGATATACAGTACTGAGCTAGATAGAGCAATGGTCTGCTCCAGTAAAAGGCAGCTTCCTAGACAGTGGATGTGTTGTTATATGCCTTCAAGTCGATTCCGACTTATGGCGACCCTATGAATCTTTCTTGGCTATATTCGTAGGATTTTCATGGTAAGAGGTGTTCAGAGGTGGTTTACCATCACCTTCCTCTAAGCCTATGGTACCCGGTATTCCTAGGGGGTCTCCCATCCAAGCACTAACCAGACCTGACTCTGCTTAGCTTCTGAGATCATACGAGATGGGGTGTGTTCAGGGTAGTATGGCCGTAGGCAGAAAGTGGAGAGATGAAAGTTTTTCTCCCTGTCATAAGCATGTGGGAGAAATTCCATTCAGTTTGCGCTTTAAGGCGAATCTGTTAAATTCACACTTCATGAAACAATCGGCAAACCGAAACTGAGCCATCCTTTGAAAATTGCACATCTCTGAATTTTGTGATGAAGTTCTCCCATCGAATATTGTATACCCCCCAAAAAATGCATATACTAGGGGAAAGTGTGCGTAACTGTGCACATTAGTGAAAATAGCATGCAATGATGCATTATAAGGCGGAAATTGTATGCAAATATATATATTAGGCAAGATTGTAAAGAAAAATGTGTGTATTAGGAAAAATATACACTGAAATGCTGTCAGTAGGGCCTTTTTTAAAAAAAAATGCAAATTGATGCAGAAATGTGGAGCACTGAATTTAAGACTGGGAAAATGAGAAGCTAAAATGGGCAGATTCTCCCATCCCTACCATAACATTAGATATTAGAACACAGAGGCATCCAGTGAAGTTGCTTAATAGTAGATTCAGGACAGACAAATGAGTAATTCATTAATGCCACCAGATCTGGATTGCGGCCGCTTGCTTAGATGTCTTCAAAAGTGGTTATACAGACTCTTGGCAATCCATAGCTACCAGAGCTTGGAAAAGTTATTTTTTGAATGACAACTCCCATTAGCCCCAGCCAGCGTGGCCACTGGATTGATGGGAGTTGTAGTTCAAAAAAGTAACTTTTCCAAGCTCTGATACCTACTAGTGATAATGTCTATATGCTTCCTACAGAATCAGAAACTGTATGCCTCTGATGTGTATCACTTGGGAGGGAACCAACACAGGGGAAGGATCTTGCCCTTGCGTCCCACTTGAGGGCTTCCCAGAGGCATCTGGCTGGCCATTGCAGGAAAGGGCCAAGGCTCAATGGCAGAAAGGCCCCAGGCTCAGTCCTGGTGATTTTAATTTCTTGATCACAGCCGAGGAAGATGAATGTTACCATCCAGGTTTTGTGGACGGGCCACAAGAACCTCCCGCCGCTTGGGCTGCAGTTTGAGATGCAGATCGAAGAAGTAAAGAAGGAAAAAATGTTCTACCAGAAACGTGGGACTGTCCTGTTCAGGTACTCAACATCTCACCCATTCCCTCCATTCATATTATCCGTTCAGGTAAAAGAACAAAAGTTCTGTTTTACTCAAATCGAGCATTAAAAATAGCACCTAAGAGGTACGGACCCTCTTTGTCCCCTCCCCTTGCAATTTTGAGTACAAGCTTAGAATCATCTCGGCTCCTGAAGACACACCTGTTTAGGCCAGCATTCCTCTGAACTTGAACTTCTGGTGTTATTAACTGTTTTTTTAAAAAAGGTTTTAATTGTCATGCTTTTGAACTGTACATTTTAATTAAGGATGTTGTAATGTTCTGATTGAATTATTATTGTGTATTTTAATGTATGCATTTTATAGTTGATTTTATAGTTCTAAACCACTTAGAAGCCATTTTGGCATATAAATATAATAACAATAACAACATTATAAAATATTTGTACAAGGAAATACTGAAATATTTACTGGAGCATTATGATGTCTTAGCAGCTTGAGTCAAAGGCAATTACTTGTTATGTTTCCCACACCCTTCATTTGAACTGAAAGATCCTTACTTCTTTACTTGCATCCCAGACATGCGTTTGAAGTGCCCATTCCGCAAAGCTTTTTCCTCCAGGAAACCTTTACCGTGAACAAAAAGGAGAAGCATTATTTCTTGGAAACTAAAGTTCTGATAAACGGGCTCGAAGAGTCTGTTCAAACGCTCACACTCGGCTATCAAGCTGAAAATCCGCATGTGAGTGACATTAACGGAACAATTTCTTTCTCCCTGCAATTTTATCCATAGCGACGCAGCCCTGAAATAAGTTGCTGCATACAGCTCATCTGTGTACCTTTTTATATTCCTCCCAACCCCTTGCCCACCTCCAGATTTGTGCTGGATTGACTCATCCATACAACAGCAAGATCTTCCCCCAAAACATAGAGATTTGCGCCGTAACTCAAAATCTTACCTGTGTAAGTAAGTTTGGTGAAGCGGAGGAAATAATTCACTACGTGTGTAAAGTGCTCTCCGTGGGATTATGCACCCACTGTCGCTGCGGCTCTGGGTTATGGTCACACCATCCATTTAAAGCACTCTCATGCCACTTTAACTGTCATGGCTTCCCCCGAAGAATCCTGGGAGCTATACTTTGTTAAGGGCACTGAGAGTTGTTGGGAGACCCCTCACAGTGTTATAATTCCCAGCACCCTTAACAAATGACAGTTCCCAGGATTCTTGGGGGGAAGTCATGACTGTTAAAGCAGTTTATAAGGGTGTTTTTCTGCATAGTGTGGATGGGAGATTTCCTTATACAGGCATGCCCCGCTTAAAGTAGCTTCACTTAAAGTAGCCTCGCTATAAAGTACATGCTCCATACTCCACCGTACCCTGCTTACAGTACGCGCGCTTCGCAATAATGGACACTTTATTGGCATGTCGCCGCTGCCATCTAGTGGTGATTGTGTGCAGTACAAGTGAAGATAATTGCTTCACTTTAAGTACATTTTCACTTAAAGTACACTCTCCGGTCCCGTTGCGTACGTTAAAGCAGGGTATGCCTGTACTGAGTGCTAGTTCCACTTTTGGGGGGGAGGGGTGTGGCAGAGATGATCTCAGTGCTCCCCCCTGCTTGACACTACTGCCTATTCACATATCCTATTCACATATCCTCTTCTCCCAAAGCCCTATTTCAGAAGTGGGCATCACATGGCCCTCCAGATGCTGCTGGATTCTAACTCCCATCATCGCCCAAACATTGGCCATGCTGGCTGGGGCTGACGAGAGTTGGAATCCAACAATATCTGGAGGGCCCGCAGTTCTGCACTCCTTACCCTATTGGCATATCTACCCAGAGGGAGAGACTTCACAGGAAGTGGAGGGTGCTGATTTGCCTCCTCACTTTTGTCCCTCCTCACATGCTTGGAAAGGGCAGGTGAACAGGCACCAATGGCCAAGAAGAGGAGGGGCAGAAGGACCTGGAGGCTCTGCAGAGTGGCAGCGCCCCCCCCGCAGGAGGGTGGGTGGACCTTAGCAGGTGCCCAACCATGCTGAATCCTGGGGCCAGTCCTCCTTATCATGGCTCTGATCTTTAAGGCAATTGCTTTGTATATGGTCTGTCCATATTCCGGCTATTAGCATTGGAGTTGAATGCTGGCAGAAGTTGATTGTAACAGAATCCCTGATGAAGGAGCACATGATACCCTGGGTATAATCTGAGACTCCGGCTTTGAGACAACAATAAAGCTGACATTTATTGTAGGAAATACATACTGGATAGGAAAGAGCCCTAGCTCTAGTGAATTCAAGTTGGAGATGCAAAGAGCAGTTCTTGCTTTTTCATCTCTGCAGGAGGGAGAGGGAGACCTAGGTGGGATGAAGAAGAAAAGGGGAGGAGCAGGAAAGGAAGTCAGCAACCCTAAGAGTATCAGTTTAGTTCCTGAATGAAGGTCCGCAAAGGTTAGATCAGAAAGACAGTCTAGGAAGCACGGAGGCTCCCCTTTCTATCTCCCCTTCCCCAAGCAAACCCTCCCAGCGAGCTGAGTTGCATCCCAACGCTTCCAACCCAGGTACAGGTGCTGCTTTGCTGATCTGTCCGTTCTTTTAAAAAAACCTCAGAATATCAACCTGCAGGCTAAATGCGAGATTGAGGTGACCCTAAAGGTCAACAGGAAAGATGTCTTCAGCTTCCTGGGCAAGTACCAGAACAAATCCAGCACGGCTGATTCCCAACATCTTGTACAAATGGACATGGCCCATTCCTTCCAGGTACTTACCCCTGGAGAAGAGACTTTCCCCTTGTCTCTCTCCCTCCTGCTTAACTTTGGAGAGTTTTGTCAAATCAGTTAGAGAGTTCTCTTGGTGTATGTGTTGCTCCCTATGTTTCATTTCCTTCTGTTTTCATTGGGATAACTGGGTAAAAAACCTTGATTCCACCTGCCAATCTATAATCCAGCCTTTACCAACGTGGTAGCCTCCAGGTGTTTCAGACTACAGCTCCCATCAGCCCCTGCCAGCACCACAGTGGGTGATGTGATTTGTAGTCTAACACATCTTCAGACCACCGGATTGGCAAAGGTTGTTATAATCCAATCACGATCAGCACATGGTATTATGGACACCAGAAGTGCTAAACCAGAAGATGCAATACCCATCACTCAATCCCCATAGATATCAATGGATGACCGTAACTGGTCACAGAGTTGCATCTGAATTAGGACATATCTATAAAGTGGCCACATGTCCTACTTTACAGAGGACTGTCCTCTATTTGATAGGCTGTCTATTCTCTACGGCCATACTATCCTGAACATGTCCGGTCTCGTATGATCATAGAAGCTAAGCAGGGTCAGGCCTGGTTAGTACTTGGATGGGAGACCACCTGGGAATACCAGGTGCCGTAGGCTTAGAGGAAGATGATGGTAAACCACCTCTTACCATGAAAACCCTATGGATATATCCAAAAAAGATTCATAGGGTCACCATAAGTTGTAATTGACTTGAAGGCGTATAGCAACAACAAAACTACTCTCTGTTTGAAGAGTTGTCTGGTCCAAGTCTGGTTTAAATATAAAGAACCCTAAGAAGGGAGAACAGCAGCCTTGAAAGTGCCCATCAAGAGTTGGCACTTGGACAGCAGACTGAGCAAGGCACACAGGCCACCTGGTCACTTAGACCATTAAAGTGAGATGTAATTGTATTTCTAATTAAATTTGAGTAATTATTTCTAAATGCGCATCTAAGTTAGCATATGCCCTTTTTTCTGTAAATCTCTGTCCTGGGGATGGGACATAGCTCAATGATAGAGCATCTGCCTTGCATGCAGAAGGTCAGGGTTCAATCCCCAGCATTTCCAGGGAGGGTTGTAAAGAACTCCTGCCTGAAACCTTGGAGAGCTGCTGCCAGTCAGTGTAGACAATATTGAGCTAGATGGACCAATGGTTTGACTCAGTGTCAGGCAGTTTCCTCTGTACCTATGTTCCTCTTTTTCTGGTGATGTGTTTGACTTTTTTTGGCAATGTATAAATAGCCTCCCTACTCGTCTGTACTACAAACTGTAACCTCTTTAATAGCCATGGCTTCCGAGTGAGGAGCCAGAAGAACTGTAAAGTGCCCCCCCCAAAGCTGTGCAAACTGAGTCAAAAGGTCTTCTGTTAATCTGAAGAAAGGGATAAATTGTTGGTGTTTTTTTCCCTACTAGCTCAAGTTTCCACAGTCAATTGCTATGACTGGGGAACTCTTTTCAAGGGAAACCGAGATGGCTGATTTTGGCTGGGGTTTGACAATCAAAGCTACAATCGACCAACAGGACAGCTCGCAGGTCAGGTTTCACTCAACTCTCTGAAGCAACAAAGGGGCCCCTCAGACTCTTAGTATTTTGCAGGAGGGATTCATCTGTATGCCAGAAATTTAGTTTTGCACCATCACAGGTGGACTAAAGGGTTCTGTTGCCCTCGTGCAACAAATCCACTTAAAAAAAAATACAGCGTGGATTTTTTGTGGTTAGGAAAGAGATGAAGAAAGTAGGGAAATGCACTGAAAAGTGTAGGATGAATGAATGAATAACAGAAAGGCATGTAAACACCCACCATGCAAGCAAATCAGGATGAATGTTCATTGTTAGTAGTAGTAGTGGCAGCAGTAAAATACAGATTTAATATATAGATAACATAGATAGGAGAGAGACAGTGTGGTGTAGTGGTTAAGGTGTTGGACTACAACCTGGAAGACCAAGGTTCAAATCCCCACACAGCCATGAAGCTCACTGGGTGACCTTGGCCCAGTCGCTGCCTCTCAGTCTCAGAGGAAGGCAATGGTAAATCCCCTCTGAATTGCTTACCTTGAAAACCCTATTTGTAGGGCCTCCATAAGTCGGAATCAACTTGAAGGCAGTCCATTTCCTTTTTCAACATAGACAGGACATTGCCTAACCATTGCATAAGCTTTATGCGAGCAAATTAGGGTGAATGTTCAATAAACAGGTCATCAGGAGCTTGTAGAGCTTGTAATCTTAGCAGGGCTCCCCTGTTCCGACATAAAGCCTATTTAATTATCTATTTATTTCTGTGTGTTTGCCAATGCTTTCCACAACATGAGCCTTTCATTCATCCAAAGATGGGGAAACCTATTGCTGGGCTACAGCTGCCATCATTCCTGACCATTGGCCAGACTGGCTGGGGCTGATGGGAACTGGGGCCCAACCATCTCCAGAGGGCTGCAGGTTTCACATCCTCTTTCTGTCCGCCTCTTTTGTTCCAACAGTTCACGGCTTGGCTGAATGGATCGAAGGCTGGTTTTGGAGTTTATTCTCAACTTTTTAACCTGAATCAATCAAACTTTCCACCAAGTTTTCAGGTACCAAGATTTCTATTCGCATAACAATTTGCATTTAGATCACATCCATGCCATTCATTTAAAGCACACTCGAAGCGTGTGGCTTCCCCCAAAGAATCCTGGGAACTGTCTCTGTTAAGGATGCTGGGAATTTTAGCTCCGTGAAGGTTAATGTAGGGTATGGATATGCTTGCTCGCTCGCTCTCTCCTTCTATTTTGCTGCCCCAAATGATTATGTCAGTAAACCAAACATAGATCCACATGCTGGTGACTATTTTGTATCTGGAAGAGTCATTTGTAGAATCCTCCTGTTGCCAGAGCTCATCAGTCGCTTGGGACAGTCCCTTCTTTTCTGATTTCTACCCCTGGAAAACCATTTGCCCCTAACTTTTGTTTTTGGGGGACTACCTTGTTAAAATGAAGTTGTCATTCAGCTACTCTCTCTCCCTCTCTCTCTCTCTCTCTCTCACTTGTATTTTGATTTGGGATGAAGAATAATGCACAGAATCATAGAGTTGGGAGCTGTTTAAACTATTTTTTGAGTAGCCAGTCAAAAAATCAAAAGAATGATTTTTTTGGTATTGCTTTTCATTTTTATGTTGCTGTCACACCACCCTGATGTTTGCAAGAGGGCATTATATAAATATGTTTATATATAAATAAACAAAAAATGCTATATATTAGGAAAATTGAGTTGATTTATGAAATCACAGAGATGAACTATGATAAAAATTCAGTTTCTTTTTGGAATACAAGGTCAAATAGCTGTATAAACATTTTTGGATTTCTGGTTCCTACTTTTTAATTTGTGTTTATTACTCAAATTGTATATGCCACTACTTTGTAAAAAATCTCTTTTCTTCTGTATGTATTTTCTTTATAAAATGCAATCAGATTAAAAAATAAAAGGGGAAAGGGTTTCAGAAAGAGGGGAAAAATAGGGAAATCGACAGATTCACCCATCCCTATGGCTGTATGAGATTTGGGGGAGAGGGGGCTATTCTTGGTAGGGCTGTCCCCCAGTTGCCTTAATGAAAAAGCCATACATGGATTCCTTGTTTTGGTTTTTTCCTGTGCTTAGGCTCACATCGCTACAAACCGATACGGCAAGAACGGTCTCAATGGATCCTTTTGTCTTCATTCCAATGGAAAGGATTTGGTGCTGTTGGAAGCAGACTTCAATGGCGAGATGAGGAAGGATGCCAGAAGCATCAGAGCGAGTGCTCTCCTAAGACAGGCCATTCTGACACAGTTTAAATATTCATGGCTGCAGTTCATGGGCAAGTTGTCCCCATCAAGGTAAAGGAATCAGAAACTGAACTATAGCCCAAATCTCTATTGTTTAGCTAAACGCCAGGCATGCAACAAAAGAGTGGGACACCACTCAAAATATGACTAAAAGCAAACTAGTAACATAATCCTTTGCAATATCCAGTATATATAAAAGAACTATGGATATGCAATGCACACTGTACATATTCAAGGATGTTCTCTGCACATATTCAGGGGCTGAGCCTTGGCACCCAGAACAGGTTTGATACCTGAGCTCAGATTAAGCGTTGAGTCTGCTCTCTGGCTTACCAATAAGAACTGATAGGTTGGTGGGCACCAGGGACAGGGCCTCTTCAGTTGTGGCCCCATGGCTTTGGAACACGCTGCCCGAGAAAAAAGAAAGTAATACTTCACACAGTACAGAGTTAAACTATGGAATTTGCTCCCACAAGATATAGTGATGAACACCAACTTGGATGGATTTAAAACAGGTGTAGACACATTACTGGAGCATAAGGCCTTCAGTTGCCATTAGCCATGATGGCTACGTTCTCCCTCTATGTTGGAAGTGTGATAGCTCTATATACCAGCTGCTGAGCATCACAAGTGGGGAGAGTTGCCCTTGCACTCATGTCCCACTTGCAATCTTCTCATAGGGATCCGATTGGCCACTGGGAGGACAGGATGCCTAATCAGACAGGCCTTTGGCCTGATCCAGCAGGGCTGCTCTTACGATAAGCAAAGCACCTTGACTTAATAAAGTTCACAAGCTACATGTTGCTAGTGCATGCGGCCTAATTGCTCCCTCTTTGCTCCTCCTGATGTGAGAGCCATGGATCCCTATTGTGCATCGTTGTGGCTCAAAAGATTGCCAGGTTCTCTTCCATTGACTATTGCTGCTGACTGCTTGCCTTGTCTCATTGTTTGCACCCAGAGTTATGCTGTCTTCTGTGATCGAGCTGAATCAAAACGCCTTTCACCTGGGTGTCGCAGGCTCCAAAGAGCAGAAAGTGGGTCTTCTTCTGCTGAACCTCCACGGCAGTCTCCAGCATAATGTCCTTAGCTTAAAGCACGTCATACCTCCGGAGGTTTCTCTGAGTGGCTCTCTCAAGCACAAGAACAACATCCATGAAGGTATTGCTTTACTTGGAAAGGTTCTGAGCACCCATTCGCTCTTCTTGAGCCATTAGGGCACTGTCAGGCCTTGACTGAGGTCTAAGATTGGCTGTACCTAGAGTCCTGTTTTGGCATAAGTCAAAGGGACTAATGGGTATCATGGTCCATGAGAGGTTGGGGGATCAGGTCAGGTTCTAGATGAAGTAGGCTTAGACCAGGCTGTTCATGTGGTTATAAGCAGTGGAGGGTGGACCATTAGGGCAAATGAGGCACTGCCCCACCAACCTCTACTCCTCCATGTCCCCCTGCCTGCCTTCTTACTTTCAACCAGTCCAGAGAGGGGCTCTGGCTGCCTGCTTCCTTCTCGTTAAGCTCAGTATCGCCCTTGTAGAACTCAACAGAGAGGAGGAGGACAATGGGGACAAAAGTAGAATTAGTGGGCTGTGTCTGGGCCTGTCTTCAGCAGCTACTGTTGGGCTCCCTGCCGTCCGCCTTGCCGGTCCCAATGGGCACCAGCCATTACTAGCTGGAAGTACTCATTTTGGGAATGTCTTCCTTCTGTTTAACAGGCATCATGCACATGGTAGTTAACCGGTCAGTGTTTGGAGTGCACGTCCGGAACAGAAACATCTTTGGAAACGAAAGCTTTCACAACATCGCTGTGGCTGTGACGCAGAATGGTAGCCGTGCTTTTCCGACAGAGGCAAAGCTAAGAGGGCAACTGGAGCTCAAAAGAGGGATCCAGAGGGGCTCAGCCAGTATTCAGATGGACACAAGAGTTCTCTGTGTTAATATCTCAAACATCATCCTTCAGGAGCAGATTGGAGCCACCGGGATGCTCGTGCACAACATTAGTGGTTTATATACAGCAGGTATGAAACACAGCAAAATATAGTAGGCTGCGTTTAAGAATTGATAGAATGACATTTGGAAAGGGAAGTGTTTTTTCCTTAAGGAGCAGCCTGTGGCTTGCATCAGAGCTACTTGCACTTCTCAAAACTGTTTGGTTAAATGAAATAGGAACCGTATGTAGTCCTATTTTTTAGCAGAGTATAAATGCAACAGCGGAATTTGAGAATAATCAGTCCCACACCTTCTCTCAGACATACCAGTTAATCAAATAACTTACAGAGACAATCTTCTTAGGCAAAAAGAATAAAAGTATATTTACTCATGACCTTCATATGTTTAAGAAAACATAGGCTCTAGCTTAGACAGAAATAATCTGTAGTCTCAGTCCATTTTCAGTCATTGGTGAGGATGCTCCTGGAAGGAGTGTCTGGCTGCTCTCTCTGCTAGAGGTCAATGGAGAATATGCAGAGATCTCAATATCCCCAGACAAAGGAGGAGGAGGAAGAAGGTAAATAACCCCACCCTTTAAGGAAGTTACATCATAGTAAACAAACATATAGAGATATCCCCAATACTGGTTAGAGGGAACATCTCCCTTTCTGAGGGGGCGGCATGCAAGCTTGCTTAAACCCAACAAAAGCAACCCACTAAACCTCTGTCTCCTTCCATCTCTTCTCCATGCCAATGGACTTGTGCGAGTTTTATGTTACTCAGTTGCCATCACTCCTTTTAATCACAAACTCAGCTGGTGAGTGCCTAAACAGAGCCACTTAGAAATGTGACAAAGGTATTCTTATGAGGACTTTTTTTAAAAGATGCGAACTGATGCAGAAATATGTAGAACTGTACTTAAGGTTGGGAAAATTATGGAATGGAAAGGAACTGGCATTGATAGACTGATCCATCCCGAGCTTCTTATGTACCTATGAGTAGAGATGTGCTCGAATTCTGCCCAATTCGGATTTGGTACCAAATTTTCCATTGATTCACTTATTCTCTATCATTGTGGAGCGGATTTTTATGTAGTGGTTCTCCATGGTTGTTTTCAATACTGGATTTAAAAAAAATAATAAAAAATCCGTCTCTAAAATATCGACATTAAGAACGATATTTTTATTGGTATTTCCTTTCATTTATCAATCATTCCTTTCAATAGATCTATATTCCCTTTTAAAATATTGTAATTTCCTTTAAAATGAGCGGTATTAATACCAATATTTCTATGAGGGGGGAAAATGGATCGGTGAAAGCAGTAGCTAGCGGACAAAGAATGAATCAATACTGGCCTGTTAGGTTGCCAAATACTCTCAAGCTGGCACCAGCCAATGAATCCCACCCCTACCTGTGGGAGAAATTCTGGATCATAGTGGGGGAAGCTGGTTTGGTTTGTAATTTACTGGGCAGAAAATACAAAGACACAGAGTTGTATTCAACTAAATTCTACTCAGAGTAGACCTGTTGAAATTAATGAACCTAAGTTTCCCTCGTCCATTCGTTTCAATGGGTCTTCTCTGAGAAAGGGTAGCATTGGCTACAACCCACAAAGTTTGCTGCACCTCCACTTTTCCTGAAATGATAAGCCAGCTTTGAGAGGACGGATCTGAAGTGTGAGTGTCTGGACCTATCTTTTTGCTCTGCTTCCTTAAAAACAGCTTTAAAAAAAAAAAAGCAAGTGGAAGGGAAAATGGTTGTTCCAATGTCTTGACAATGCCTGCTTTTTAAATCATACCTTTCCTTTGATCCTTGCCATTCAGTTTTAGGTACATTTCAATTCTCTGTGTGTGTGTGTGTGTTAGAGGAAGGACTCTTAAAACTCCATTCTTTTTAGCTGGGTTGGGGGCATCTTGAAAAATAAAAATTCCAGGCATCTCTCTCTCTCTCTCTCTCTCTCTCTCTCTGTGTGTGTGTGTGTGTGTGTCTTGGGGGCATCTCGACAAATAAAAATTCCAGGCATCAAAGCAAAGCAGAAATAATAGTTCTGAAGTCAGCTTTAAAGCATAAGTATGCTTTTAGCGACAGCTTACAGGGATATACTTTCCCCTTGAACAGTCTCCTCCAGTTTTCCAGCAGCACAAAGATGCCATTGAATGCGAATGAGTGTTTAATTTCTTGCCAGCTACTTTCAAGGAAAATGGGCTTTTCATGCTTCTGTTTACAGCCTCTGGAGGATATTCAAGAAGTGAAGGGGCTGATTTGCTCTTTGTTCTGCAAAGCCAAGCATTCCTTGCCACTCCGAAACCGAAGCAATACTTCGCAGTGGCTGATGCCCTTCAAATGTGATGCTCCCTTCTCTGCCTACCTACTCAAACCTCTCCCACCTTGCTCGGTGGTTGATGAAATCCTCAGAGTCTCTAGTAAAAGTAGGAGTGGGGGAACTGTGACTCAGGCTGTACAGAGCCTCACCGAGGCCACAATCTGTGGGCCCCAGGGAGGGCCAAACTGCCCTGCCCCAAAGATGGGCCATCCACCCCGCCTCAGATCCATCCCCCAAGCTATTTGGGGCTAAGCGCTTTTTAAAAATTAAAAATATGGCTGGGAGGGGAAGGAGGAGGTGCTACATCTCCTTCTACACCACTCCCCGACTCACAGCAGGCAAGTGCAACCGGCGCAGGATGGAATTGTTCTGCTTACCCGTTGGCAAGGAGGGCGATTCCGGCCTGTGCGCTGGCAGTCGCTGCTCCTTCATGAGCAGCTTCTCTGGGTGCTGGGAAGCCGCCCTTGAACAGTGACTGGCGCTGCACAGAATGAATCATTAGCTGATCAGCAAAAGGATTCCATGCAGCAGGGTGCTGCCCCTTTGTGAGCACATTCTCGGGAAGAGAATTTGGCACACAGGGTTTGGGGAGGCCTGGCGGGAAGGAGGAGAGGGTGGGCGGGAAAGGCAGGTGCCTTCCTTCTCCCACGAAGAGGTCCTTCCTTTGCTCAGTGCTTCTTTCTTCCTGTGCACGCCTGCCTTTTCTTTCTGCCCTATGCCCCATCCCTGGATAGCCCTGGATCACTCTGGGCCGCCGTACCCAACCCATAGAGATCTGGAGCTGTCTCAGCCCAACTTGGCCAAGGCCCGAGTTCCTCCGAATTGGTCTGGGGTAACTTTTTCAGCCTATCTGAAGGGGCGCCTCCAGCATCACCAGGGATGCCGCTCAGTAAGATCAGCCTCAAAAGGCCTTCTCTCCATCCCACCAGTCAAAACAGCCAAACTGGTGAAGACTAAGGAGAGAGCTTTTTCAGTTGTGGCCCCCACCCTGTGGAACTCCCTCCCGAATGATCTCCGCCATGCCCCCTCTATGATGAGCTTCCGCCGGGCCTTGAAGACCTGGCTCTTCAGGCAGGCTTTCGGGGTGGGTTAGGTTTTATTATTCTGGTTTGAGATTTTAAATGTTTTAATGTATTTGGATATTTTATTTTGTACGTCGCCCAGAGTGGCTGGATAACCAGCCAGATGGGCGACTAACAAATTCAATAAATAAATAAATTCCCTTCTGGGCAACTTTCTGGGGGCCACATGCCAGTGGTGGACATGGCCAGAAGCAAAAGTGGACGGAGCAACACATGCAAATGTTACCTTTGCACAATACGCTAGTTTCTACACACACACACACACACACTTCTCTATCCTCCATTTGAGCAAGCAATAGACATTTTGAAAGACACATTCCAACCAGGCGAAACAACTGGAAGAGAGTTGGAGCAAGGACAGTGTGAAATGTGACCTGGGGAGAGGGGGTGTGGGGTGTGGAAAGTCCCAAGACCCAGATGGAGAGGCCTGGGGGGCCTCTGAGCCTGAGGTTTGCTGCTTAGATCTAATTCCTCATGGCCCTTAGCCTAATTTGATGTGGGTGGCACAGAGGGGGGGAATCCACGCAGAAAGGGGGTGGCAAATAATGAGTGAGAGAAGGGGTCTCCTGCCAGCTTTTCACTGCAGCCCCACCCACCACCAGTTCCAGTCCCGCCCACCATCAGCATGCAGCCACTCATAGATTATTCTCGGGGGAATGTGGCCCTTGGCAAGAAAAAAGTTTCCCTCCCCTCAGTTAAAGGATCTCAGGACATGATATTAAATATCTTTGTAACTAATGTTCAGGGTTGATTTTTTTAAAAAATCATCAACTGGGAGGGTTGATCATTACTCAGTCTTCATGGAGGGGAGAATTTAACCTTTTCTTTCTCTACTGATGTGCCCTGAGGAAAATTCCTCTTTTGAAAATGCTGGGAGGAAATCCCTTGTCAAAACTCCAAAGCAAATTCCCCACTTGTTCTGTCTCAGGTTTGTATGCGAGTCTCTGGGTGGCATTCAATGCTAGTCCTACTCAGGTTAGACCCACTGAAATTAATGCACCCAAGTTTGCCATGTCCATGAATTTCAGTGGGTCCACTCTGAGTAGGACTAGCATTGAATGCCACCCTATGCATCCATTGTCCTTAGTTTAAAATCTCTCTCTCTCTCTTTCTGATGTCCCATAGAAAGTAGCATCATGGCCACGTATAGCCACATCAGTACCAACCACACAGTAATGCTGAAACTGCAAGGAGGCCACAGAAGGAGGACTACACCAACTGGGGTTGAGAAGCTGCCCACGGAAACCCTTCACGCCCAGTTCATTGCAAACGCCCATCACAACATGCCAGATCTAAAGAAGCATGGAATACCTTTCAGGGTAGAATCCACTTGCCATTATCAAGTAAGGAGAATGATCTTGCAGATGAGGGGTGGGGAACCTCAGACTTGGAGGCCAAATGTGGCCCTCCAGGCCTCTCTGTCTGGCCCTCGGGACTCCTCCTCGGCCATGCCCCTCTCCAGGCCAATCCTGTCCCACGCCCACCTTGTGAGCGCTTTTGCTTGACTGAAAAAATACGTCCTTGAACTGCAGTGATGCCTCTTGCTTGCCTGGGTGGAGAAAAGGGTGTGTATAAACCTCTGGTTTACACTGTACAAATGTAAGAGCCTAACGTTGCCTCAGAAACAAAGCCCAGCCTCCTCGCAGCCTGTCTATCTCTGATACATTGAGTGTGTTCTGTTGGAGGCCTTTTGAGTCCCTGTCCGCAGAAGAGAGGCAAAGAGCTTTCCTTGCCACGCCAAGGTTTGGGCTTCTTTCTTGGCTTTCCTTGGGTATTGGATCATATTTTTCTTTGGCTGTTTTGGGAGTAGGAATGCTGGCAGATGAAAGGCAGCTTCCGGGGTGGCTGAGGGGCTGAATATGATCTAGCATAGGCACTCCCTTGCCCACTGAGATGGCTAGTCCTTTCTTACATGCTTTCTCCCCCTCCGGTTAGAATTTCAACAAGAAGCTTACAATGGGGTTAACAGTCCAGGCCGGAGAAGAAGAATTCAAGGTTAAACTGGAGAATCGAGGCACCGACAGCGCAGCAGGATTTTCCCTTTTCTTCCATCATGATATGGAACGCCTGCTTCATACCCTTCCATCATTAGTTCAGGTTAGTGCCCATCCCATTGCCGTATTAGGAAGCTGCCTTGCACCTAGTCGGGCCATTGGTCCATCTGTTGTTGTTGTTGTTGTTATATCCTTATATCCCAGAAGGAGCCAGCAAACAAGCAACAAAACACTAAAAGCACTTTAAAACATACTAAAATCAAAACATCTTTAAAATCGTTAAAAACATGTTTAAAAAAATCCAATAGAGACACAGATCGGGATAAGGTCTCTACTTAAAAGGCTTGTTGAAAGAGGAAGGTCTTCTGTAGGTGCCGAAAAGACAACAGAGATGGCGCCTGTCTAATATTTAAGAGGAGGGGATTCCAAAGTGTCAATGCCACTACACTAAAGGTCCATTTCCTATGTTGTGCAGAATGGACCTCCTGATAAGATGGTATATGCAGGAGGCCCTCGCCTGCAGAGTGCAGTGGTCGACTGGGTATATAAGCGGTAAGACAACCTTTCTAGCTCAGCACTAGGGCTGTGCACCAGATCCAGACACATCCTGGATCCAGAACTGAATTGGGCTAATTCAGGTTGACCCAGGATTCGGCTAGACAGGTTGTGGCAGCTGCAAGTCACCCCAGGTCAGATTAGGTCCACCAGGAGTGATCAGGGGCTGACAAAAGGGAGACAGCCTGGCACTGAGGAGAGGCGGACTGAAGGAGACACCCAAGCAGCCTGCGTGCGTCTCCTCCTTCCCCCCGTCATCTGACCGCATGGTTGGCCCCGGTTTGTCCCAGTTCAGATTGGGGCTGCTCTGAAGCACTGGAGGGGGGGCATGCACAACTCTACCCAATACTGCCTGTCCTGAACACCATACTTCAATCAGGGAGATATGGGGATTCGACTGGAGACCCTCTGCAAAACTATGTGCTATATGTCAGTGAGCTATGAAATGGGCAGGTTGCTCTGTTTCTACTCTTTACTGTTATGCATATCCCCCCTCCCTAGACAAAGTCCCTGCAGGAAGGCCAAATGATTCAAAATCCTGATGTGATAATACATAGGCATGTACAATGCAACCAGCGTATGGAACATCTGTGTGCGTTCTATGTGCATATTAATGCTACTGTCTCTCATGCAGCTTTCCCCAGCCTGCTGTCCCCCAGATGCTTCCAAACACTAACTCCCATCAGCCCCGGCCAGCATGGCCAACGGTCAGGCAGGATGGGAGTTGTAGTCCAACAATATCTGAGGGCACCAGGTTGGGGAAGGCTGTGGTCATCGGTCCTCTGTCAGGGCTGGGCCACAGGCAGCAGTCTGGAGTGATCCAGGAGCCATGTGACCAGCCAGGAGCCAACCAAAGAGCAAGGCAGGATGGAGGAACTAGCTAGAAGTCAAGATCAAACAGTAACCGAGGAAGCAGAAACACACCCTAACCCAGGAAGTCTTGAACCTGAACATGCAAAAGCTTGAAGCATGGAATGGAGCATGGTGTGCATGCAAGCCAGTGGAGGCTCGTCTATTGGGGCAAATAGGGTATTGCCCCACCAACCCACAGTCTGCCCTCAGCCAGGCCCCACCTGCCTGCCTCCTTACTTACAGCCAGTCTAGGGGGGCGGCCTTGGCTGTCAGCGTCCTCCTCCTCATCAGTCCCTGTATTGCCTCATCACGGAGGAGGATGGAGACCAAGCTAAGATTAGTTGGATCCACCTGTGAGTGGCTCTGGCTCTACCTATCATTGGATCTGGCTCTGCTTACCATTGGCTTCCCTGCCTTCTGCCCTACCAGTCTCAGAGGGCACCAGCTACCACTGCATGCAAGACTTGCCCCCAACATCCTGACATGTGTCATCATGCCCCTCCTCAACCATCCGTGTGCTGAGCCGGGAAGACCTGCAGAGGACTTCTACCTGCATTCACTGGGGGGGGGGGGGAAATCCGCAGTCAAATGTAGAAGCGTTTCCACATAAACCAAGCTGAAGAATGGGAAACGCCGAGGAACCAAAATTGACAATTTAGCCCATTCTTTGTTGTGCTTAGGGATGGGGGAGAAATTTGATTCAGTTCTCATTTAGAGCCGAATCTATCACGTTTGCACTTTCTAAGAACCAAAACACAGCCATCCTTTGACATTTGCATGAATCTGCATCTGAATTTTGTGATGCATTTCTCCAGGCAATGCATTGCAAAGATTGCAAACAATGTTGACAAAAATGCTTATATTAGGGGAAAGCGTCCATAAAATGAATATATTGGTGGAGATAACGTACAAAAATGCGTAACGTTAAGAAAAACTGCTTGCAAAACTGTGTATGTTAGCCAAGACTGCATTCAAAAATGTGTTTGTTAAGGGAAATTTGCAGCAGAACACTGTAGAATCTTAATCAGGATTTCTTAAAAAAGAAACTGGAAAACTGCTGCAGAGAACTGAATTTAAGATTGAAAAAAGGAGAAAAGGAGAGTACCACAACTGACAGATCCTTCCAAATCCTAGTCATAGTGATGTGTTGTTTTCGCTGTTATTCTGCAGGTCCAGTGTGATGGAGAATCCACATCTCATCAGCTTGCTGGCCACTGCAGTGGAGAAGTTGCCAATCACTCACTGGAGGTACAAGGTTCCTTCTCAAAGTACAGTCAGCAGCATTGCGCTATCTGGAGGCTCAGCTGCTGCAGAGAGAGTCTAAGCATTGGGGGTTGTATTAGGCATGGAGTTAGATATCAGTGAACTGGCCTCGGTGCGCAGGCTTTCAAGTATCTCTGCTCACTCAGCATCTCAAGGGGTTTACAGGTCAAAGTGCTTGTTAATCTCGAAGCTAATAAACACATGTCTGTATTTAATCTCAGCACAGATGGGTGGGGGATTTGTTCTGAGTGAGAAGTGACAGCAAAGCCTCTGTTTAAGCTCCATGGGTTTCTCTCTTGGTGAATCCACATATTCCCAGTCTGAAGCTCACAGCAGAGATGGAAGGGGTGTACGATTCAGAGAAATGCATTTACGAAGGTGACATAAGATCTTCAAACAACCAAGGGGTTAGGCTGCTTAAGATGAGAGCAAAGACTCCTACATGGCTGCGATTGAGTGGCACCTCAAAACATGGGGTTGCCCCAAAAGGCAAGGTAGCAGCAGGTGTTTCTCTCTGGTGGTGACGGGTGAGCCCCAGAAAAGGCACCTAGTTTGTCAGCTAGAAACTAAAGGTGATCCAAATCACCTCGATGCGAGTGATCAATTTCTGCTGCAGGGCAGCTGATCTGAGGTCCGTTGGATGTGGTTGCATCACTGGGAGGAACAGGACTGGAGAGGAATGTCCGTCCCAGATATGCAAAGCAGTGGACTTTTGGTGTTCAACACATTTTCCTTAAGAGCCCAAATTAACTGTGCTGTGGATGGGAAGCCAGTGGAAATGGAAACGGTGGCTGCTTGGGGACCAAAACTTGAGCTGGATTGGCTGCTTAGCTGTGGTGTCCCAACATGGACAGACACTGGCTTCCCAGCCAGAAAATGGCTCTATGGAGTATCCTAGGTGGGGAACAGAGTGGACCTGAGCTTGGAACTGATGAGTGGATTGTGCAGGTTGTGGGAAGGTTGGAAGGAGGCCCAATACAGTGTGGAGCCTTGCTGTCCACAATCATTGCCCCTGTTGCCAGATAGAAAAAAAAAGGAGCATGTCTCAGTAGCAAGAGCATCTCTGCTTCTTCAGAGCTTCTGCTAGCCAGATCATGACAGGCCTGTGCTGGGCATCTTCATGTGTACTACACACCTGCCAATCTCTTTAGCCAACCCCCCCCTCAAAACCCAACCCCAAGTTGATTTAAGGTCCAGGTGCTGGCCATAGAGTTCCTCCCTCCACCCCATCAACCTCATGCTATGTAAATGAAGACTATTTGAATCTCATAGGCTGCATACACACCATATGTTCGAAGGACATGACTTCCCCCAAAGAAGCCTAGGAGCTGCAGTTGCTAAGGGTGCTGGGAATTGTAGGTTTGTGAGGGGTAAACTGCAGTGTCCAGGATCCTGCACACCTTACCTAATACCATTTTTGTGCACATTACTTGGCTGGAGAATTACACTGCAAAATTCGGGGAAGTGTGGATTCTGTGTTTCAATGCACATATTGTTTTGGAGAGTGTGAATTAGGTAGATTTGCCTCTGAATGTGAACGGAATTGAACTTCTCCCCCATCCCTAGGCAGGGGTGGTATTTGCAGAGAAGATTGCCGATGTCCCAGTGAACTGCAAGTTTCCTTTGCTTTCATCTGTCTGCCTATAATGCACTGTGTGCGACTAGCACATTGCTTTTGTAATGAGATCCTTGAGCTTCAGTCACCCATGGGGCTCACTGGTGGTGAATCACCTCATCTCCATCATGCATGAATTGGTTCTTGGATATCGTAATTGAACATGCAGGGGAGTGGAAACAAAGCCCTACGGGGAGCGAGTGAAAGAACTAGACATATTTAGCCTTGAGAAGAGAAGACTGAGGGGAGATATGATAGCACTCTTCAAGTACTTAGAAGGTTGTCACACAGAGGAGAACCAGGATCTCTTCTCGATCATCCCAGAGTGCAGGACATGGAATTATGGGCTCAAGTTACAGGAAGCCAGATTTTAACTAAATATCAGGGAAAACTCTAACAGAGCGGTATAACAATGGAACCAATGACCTAGGGAAGTGGTGTGCTCTCCAACACTGGAGGCCTTCAAGAGGCAGCTAGACAGCCACCTGTCAGGTATGCTTTAACTTGGATTCCTGCACTGAGCAGGGGGTTCAACTTATAGGATGCTTCCAACTCTATGATTCTACGGTTCTATTTCCTTCATCCTGTTGTATTATATGGCAGGCTTGAATCCATGATACAACATCATGTTCTGAAGCCAGGTTCCTCATAGTCATAGGTCGCTGCATGTTAATAGTACATAACTCAATTACTTTAGTAAAGGGGTGTGGAACATTTTCAGTCCAAGGACTGCATTCCCTTCTGAGCAACCTTCTGGGGGCCACATTCCAGCAGTGGGTAAGGCCAGAGGCAAAAGTGGACTGTGGTAGCTGGTGGCTTTGATATCAGTGGGGCAGTGCAATCTAGTCTGGGGTTTAGTCTGCACTTTCAAGGAGCTGTCCAAGGTGCTGAAACCTCTACAGCTCCTTGAACGTTTGGACCAGTGGTTCTCAAACTTTTTTGGTTTGCGGCGCACTGTAAAACATAAAAATTTTCTGGCGCACTTTGTGTACAAAATTAAAAATATATTAATATATTTTAAACTATGAATAAAAATAACTTAAACTATAGAAAACTATTACCCTATACAAATGGGTTTCTTCTCATTTTTAAAATATACTTTCATAATATTTGAGGCACACCTAGCCACCTCTTAGGGCACACCAGTGTGCCTGGGTGCACCGTTTGAGAATCACTGGTTTGGACTATAATCCAGAGCGGATTCCACTGTCTCACTGACATCAGAGCCACCAGCCACCACTGAAAGTGGGTGTACACTTAGGGTATAAAGCAGGGCCAGAGGGGTGGTGGCCTGGAGAGAATTATGAAGGCCAGGTAGAGAGGCCTGGAGGGCCACATTTTGGCCCCCACATCTGAGATCCCTCCCCCCTGCGTTAGACTTGCATGGCAGAAGCCTACAGTGCCTCCTTCTAGATTAGTGTGCACTGCAGCGCTGCTGGACAAACCAAAACTGACAGCCTGATTCTTCTTTGTTTTAGGCACCAGCAAGAGTTTGGCTCAATGGATCAGTGCTGACAAGCAACTGTACAGCTGATGTAGTCAGAGAACTTGTTTCCAATGTCACCTTTACTCCATTCCATGCCCACACTGCCTGCAACCCTGAGCATAAGGTGGAGATCAGTCTCCGGCATGTCTGGCCTTACCTGAGCTCTCTAGGTTTTGCTCAAGAGAGTCAGATAAATGTAGCCACTGTGAAAGGGGACAAGTACAAAGGTCTTCTGGAAGTCACTCTTGGAAAATGCACGTTAACAGGCAATGGAGAACTAAGGACAGAAGGCAATGCCATGGCTGCAGAATGGAAAGTCATTCTTCTGAATAAATGCGACATTGTGGAGGTGATTATTTACGCATGCACCAAACTGGTGGGTTGGAGCATAGTTTCTAGAGCAGGGCTCACCAGCGTAGCACCCATGGGTGCCACTGGTGCCCTCGAGATCTTCCCCTGATGCCCGTAAAGTCTTTGGCCACTATCCTCAACCACTCACTGTCCCCTTGGTTGTGAGGATGGTGAGGTCAGTTACCCTTTTCTCCCTTGAAGAGTACATAGAGCTGAAGGAGGAAGATGGAAGAGTATTGCTTTTTTCCACTTCCTCTTTCAGCCTTGTTTTACAAGGCTCAGTTGAATTCTTCCAGATGCTACTTTTACACATTCCTTGGAAAAGCAACGTGTGTGTGTGTGCGTGCATGGGCATGCACACTTTCTGTTTTTTGGGGGGGAGGGGCTGAACTGGGGAGGGACAAGAAGTGACCAGAGAGAACGGTGCCCACAGCTCCCTTTCAAAAATCCAGATGGGCCTAAAAGCCTGGCAAGCCCTTTTCTAGATAACAGTTTCTAGATTATTTAACACTAAGCCAAGCTCTCCACACCCACGCACATCTCTTTTTCGTCGCTTAGAAAGTGGAGTTACCCCAGAATCTAGTATCAAGGGGTTCGTTCCTCATGAACATCTATAATGTCAGTTTAGCAGTGCACTTCTGGGGTGATGGCGAAACAGCTGACATGCAACCGGAGATGTCTTCCGTAGACAAATATACCATGTGATGCTCCCTGAGCCACACTCTCCTCCATCTCCATGAACTAGGGCTGCCTCCTGGCAACACTGTCCTCCTCTCTGTGACAAATGGCTCTGTCCTCAATGGACATCTCTTGCTACACATGGGGAACTGCACGTTTGAGGGCCAAGGAGAAATCCAATTCCAAAACAGAATTGAATGGGCAATGGAGATGGAAATGGATTGTGCAGTTTTGCAGGTCATGTTTGGTTCTAAAGTGCAACATGACATTCTAAAAACAGGCTCTTTCCTGGATCTCTTCCTCTCTGGGAGAGACAGCATGCTAATATTTTTTTATGTGCTAAAATTAACATATAGGGCTAATGTCAATTGAAAAAGAGATCCACAGACTTCAACAAATTTTCTAAGGGCAAACAAATATGGTGCAAAAGTTCAGTGATTAGCAATCCAATACATGTCTACTCAGAAGTAAGCTCCATTGGGTCCAATGGAACTTACTCCCAGGTAAGTGTGTATTGGATTGCAGCCTAAATCTCTTAACTTCCATTTTAAATGTAAAAGCAGCCAGACCTCTGATTCTGATTTAGGGTAAGGAGGGAGTCAAGCCTTCATTTTCCTGATCTAAATTTCTGCATCATTGTCCTGGTCCTCCCAAGCGGCTATCACTGCCGGAATAAATGGGCACGTACCTGTCTCATACCTGTCATTCCCCCCCAACAGGACTAACAGAGGCTTGAGGGGAGTGAATTTATTCAGGAAAACAATACAGCCCCCCCCACCTTCTACTTGTTCCACTTCCCTGATCAAGATCACCTTCCAAAAAAAATAAAATAAACTGCTTTTCAGGGGGTTTTTTTGTTTTTGTTCTTTAAGAGGCAGGGGATCTGATCACAGGTCTCCTGCCTTGTCGCTGTTAGGCAAAAATCCATGAGAATTCTGGCCAGGTGGCACAGCCTTACAAACCACATCTTCTAACTTGAGCCCTGTATTTGAGAAGCAATAACTTCCCTCCTCAAGAGGTATGAGGGATTAGAACCCTTGACACTGATAGCCTCCAAATTTTGCATCTCACAGTAGGACCTCCGCGTCTTTCGCTCTCTCTCTGGTCACTCAGTTGTCCCGACCCGCTCATATAGATTGGTGCCAGGTAGGGATCTTCCTTGCCCTCGAAACCAAAGACAAGGGGCCCCACTTCAAAGTGAGGACCAAGTGCCAGCCAAAGGTCACTTTAGAAATTGAAATGATGCATGAACTATCACCCGGAGAGGGATCCCTGGGGAAAATAAGCTGCCTGTAAATTCTCAGAAACAAATCAGGCATGACGTGAGCGTAGACCTTAAGCCAGAGCCTTGTGAGCTCCAAGCCAACTTGGCCTTTCATGCAGAAAGCCACTTTTGCAAGCGTCGGTGGAGAACAACTGCAAAATGATTCAGATGCCATGGGAAAGGTTGTCTACTCTAGACGGGTGCTCCAATTCTTTTTTTTCCCCATGCAATCAGAGCGGCTAACAGAATAAAACACATCTAATTACAGAATAAAACACACATCTAATTAACAACAGTGCCAATTCTACAAATAAGATACAATGCATAATCCCAAAAGACCTTTTTAAGGAGAAGGACATGTTTCTAGATGCCAAGGTTAACTCTTTTGCACCGGGACCATGAATTTGGAAGCAGCCTTACCCTCAGTCAGCCTAGAGTTTGTCCATCTACTCCAGGACTGCTGACTCTAACCAGCAACAGCTCTCCGGGCTCCGGGCTCCCAGGCAGAGGTCATTCCCATTGCCAGGTACCTGACCCTTCTAACTGGAAATACCGGGGGTTGAACCTGGGACCTTCTGTATGCAAAGCATGAACTCTGCCACTGAACCCTTCCCTCTGAACTGCTGGACACTTGGTCTCCTAGGTGTTCCTCTTACACAGGACCATAGACCCTGCCTTGTACTGAATTGGACCGTTGGCCCATCTAGCTCAGCATTGCCTACACTGACTGGCAATAGCTCTCAAGGGCTTCAAGCCGGGTTCTGTCCCAGCTCTACCTGGAGCTGCTAAGGATTGAGCCTGGGACTTCCCGCATGCTAGGCAGAAGCTCTGCCACTGAGCAGTGTCCCTTCCCCACTCATACTGTGTTGTCTACAGTGACTGGCAGTGGATGTCCAGGTTTTTGGACAGAGAGTCTCATCCAACCCTACCTGGAGACACCAGGGATCAAAGCTTGGATCTCTTGTATGCAAAGCAGAGGCTCTGTCGCTGAGCCCTGGTCCTTCCCTCTCTTTGGAGAGGTGGAGGGCACAATCCGAGACCATCCAATGGTGCCACAGTGCATAGTTCCATGCTGAATCACTGTCACGTAAATCCCACGCAATTTGAGATTTTGGAGGAACCCTAGTTGGCATCTGTGTACCTGAAACTGGCTGCCCTTAGGCCATTTATTTATTAATATGTATTTATTACATTTATACCCCACCTTTCTTTTCATGATAAAAACCCAAGATGGCTTACATATGGTTCCCAGGTGGTCTCCCATCCACACACTGACCACACCTGACCCTCCTTAGCTTCAGCAGAGAGCTGGCCTCATGTGCCTTCAGACCATAGCCTGGGGCCATGTTGAGACACTGTTCAGAAACCATTGTTTTGTGAAGCTCACTTGCACCTTTTTTTTTCTTGCAGGATCTTGGAGTTCCAATAACAATGGATGGTTCAGGGCATATTTTAATCAATAAAACGAACCTTGATTCTCAAGTATTGTTTACTGCAGGAGAAAATAGTTTACGTGGATTCCTCATATTAAAAGTCCTGGATGTGAGTAATCCTATGAATTAGTGCGGGGGTGGACAGTCTTTTACAGCCCAAGGGCCACATTTCCTTCTGAGTGGTTTAACAATCATTTCCTCTTCCCTGGGAACTCTGGGCATTGTGGTTCTGTGAGGGGGGAATAGGGGTCTCCTAATAACTGCTCGCCCTTAACAAACTACCGTTCCCAGGATTCTTTGGGGGGAATTCTGGCCCAATCTGCACTATGCATTTAAAACCGTATGATACCACTTTGAACCGTCATGGGGACTGTAGTCGGTTAAGGGTGCTGAGAGTTCTTAGCTGACCCATTTCCCCCTCACAGAGCTACAACTCCCAGAGTTCTCTGGGAAGAGGGATTGATTGTTAAACCACTCTGGAAATTTTAGCTCCATGAGGATAATAGGGGGTCTCCTAACAACACCCAGCACCCATAACAAACTGCAGTTCTCAGGATTCTTTAGGGGAAGCCATGACTGTTTAAAGTGCTATCATACTGCTTTGAATATAAGATGTGGCCTCAGCAAATGTTTCAAAGAATAAGGAGAATCGATGATGAAGCAGCATTCCGAGAGAAGCACATCTGGCCTCCTCCCTGCCAGCCTTTCAGTAAAGAACGTTTTGAATTAACTGTTTTCAATCCTCTTTTGCCTCTCCTCAGGAATGTTTGAGCTGCAGCAATTTATTGCTGTAATGCATTCTGGCTTCTCTGTTTTTGTATTTTATTTTATTTTTGTATTTATGAATTTGTTTAGTGTTAACACTTTCTATAAATGCATGTTTTTCTATTTTTGAACATAATGCTTTCATATTTTTCCCCTCTCTTTGGCATTCTGTTCTATAACTGATTGTTCTCATTTTCCTATATGGATCCATATTGACTATCAGCCCATTATACGTCTTGTATACAAATAACAAATTCGGAGAATGACTATGGATCCTTGGGTAGACAAAATCCCACCATACACACTCAAGAGGGAGATATCAGCAGACTCAGAGGAACCCCCAAGTTTTGCAGAAGTTCAAAAAAAGACTTCAGGGGAAAAAATATCAAGAAGGGGAATCCCGAAAATAAACCATTAAGAACTGAGCATGTTTGGTGGCTAACTGAGCAGACTGCACCCTGGACTGTCTTTGCTCAAGGTCTTTCTTTTAAACCAGCTGGAAAGGGGATAAGCCACCTTAATGACCTGGTTCATACATAACACTAAGCCATGGTTTATTTAGCCAAACTATGGTATGTTTGAATGTCTGAACCCAGCCAAGCAGACTAACCATGGTTTGTTTTCTGGCAATAAGAAATGATGCAAGGCTTCTTGTTCACTTATATACCATGGCTTGTTTAACTATGGGTTGGTGTTATTTCTGAACCCAACAGCCCGGTTTAACCATGCTTTGCTTGGCCACACTTCTCCAGGCGCTTACTGAGCTACAAAGGTGCAAGGCAAGAGCAGGCAGGAGACAAACCAAGCTTTGGAGAAGCAACCCATGGTTTCTTTTCTTGTCTGTGAGATGACCTATGGTTTATTAAACAAACCACTCTGTGCTGTCCTTTTTTGACATTCTTCACCTTATCTTCTTTGATATCATTTCTCACAGACCAGGCAAGAGTTGCATGCCTTGCTGGCCCATAATATCAAAGGCATCCTTCATTTTGGCATTCCTGCAAGGACGGTAGTAGATTTAATTTCAGAAAAGAAGGGTGGTATTCGTAAAAGGCTGCTTCAGTTCAACGCGGACGGCAAGCAGGTAATCGCATCTCTCTTTTTGTAATGCAGAAATATGATAGCATACTTTATTTTTTGGATGTTTGCCATGCTTATCATCATCTTATTTACATACTGCAGGGGTGGAGAACAGGATTTGGCTCGTGTGCCAGATCCTTCCCCCGCAGGACGTTTTGACAGGTGGGTAGGGTCACTAACCTGTCAATCAGCTGACATCACAATAATATCAGGTGACCTGCCAAGGAAGATCCTTTGCATTATTGACTTCAATTCAAGCTGGTGATGCAAAGGAATATTTGTGCTTGTAGTAAGTCTTGCTTACCTGTGGCGGAAGAGGGTGCCCACTCACCAGCTTTGAAGTAAGAATCAACTGAAGTCACACAACCCATATTAATACATTTCTCCTTCTGTCCCTGTCTTTAAAAAAAAAAAAAGATCACAGAGGAACTGAGTTTTACACAAAGGCCGGACCACATCGCTCTTGACTACAGGCTCACACATAATTTAGAGACTTTGCAGGCACTGTGGATAGAAGACAGGATAGAGCTGCAGGTAGGGTTTTCTTTTATTTATTTATAGACATGCTTGTTCAGCTGCCTAACCTTGCCACCTGGTACAAATCAGGTCACATTCACAACCTCACATTTAAAAGACGTGGCTTCCCCCAAGGAATATTGGGAACTGTAGTTTGTTAATGGTGCTGGGAATTGGAGGTCTCTGAGGGGGTAAACTACAGTTCCCAGGATTCTCTGGGGGAAGACAGGTGCTTTAAATATGCTTTAAATGTATGCTGTGGATGTGACCTAAAGCATCCTTTGAATTCTGAAGGTAGAGCCTGAAACAGATTTTATTTTTCCCCCTTTTTAGTTTTACCTCTTTAGAACCCCTTTTAATACCACTCCCCTAGATTTCTTAACTGTATTTTATGTATTTTATCTATTTTTGTGTGGGGGGGTTACTGTGTGATTTTATTGTGAGCCGCCCTGAGTGCCCTATTGTAGGGTGGAAGGACAGGGTAGAAATATTTTAAATAAATAAATCTCATGAAATTGCAAAAAATAAACAAACAAAAAACCAGTGTGTATGTGAAGGGGAGAAGAGAGCACTAGCATAGTGGCAAATTTAGAAGTGCAGGATCCCTTCATGATAGTCATGCCCTCACAGCCATGCCCTCTCTCCACTTTTCCTCAGCACCCTTGCTCTCCGTGTCGTCTCCAAGTCTACAGTCCACTACAACAGATCTGCCTAGGAGCCAATCAGCATGAAAAGGGAGACTGTGGGTTAGCTACTGAGAAGAGTCTTCTCAGCAGCTGACTTGCCTCCTTTCACTACAATTGACTCCATTGAAAGAGTCAAGAAAGGACATGAAAGGACAAGAACTCTTCTTGGTGACTAGCACATTCCCCTTCCATGCTGATTGGCTCATACGTAGGAACCTGGCTGGACCCCCGCTCCCTAAAAACTAAGGGGTCTGCAGTCCCTCGCAACCCTGGACTACTACACCCCTGGGAGAGAGAGAGGGTGTGTTTTGAACCCTCCACCCTACCCTACCCTACCCTTTGCATGATATGATTATTGTTACATACAGGCTGCAGCGAGGCTAATGGATGTCAAGAACTTAAGGCTGAAGATTCAGTATAGTTCATGCTGGATAATTGTTGGAGGACAAATGCAAGTGGATGAAGCAAGGATGAATTTAACAGGGAACTTTAATCATAAGTGGCCATGGCTGCTAGGCTCACATATACCAGAAACCATCCAGGTGTGTGTGGTTTGTTGTTGCTGCTGTTTTCACTTAAAATGGATGGATTGGTACACAACAGCATGATCGTATTTTATTTGCAATTGGGGGGGGGAGGAAAATATTTACTGTAACTATATCTTTTCTTTTTGTTTGCCTTTGAATTTTATAAGAAAGGCAGGAGGCTTGCGTTAGGAAGGGGGGACAAATTTGATTCAGTTCACATTCGAATCTATCAAATTTGCACTTTCCAAACCAACATGAGAACTGAAACTCACAGCCATCCTTAAAAATTCGTATTTATCCAAATTTGTTATGCAGTTCTCCAAACTACCCAAGTGTGCAAAAATGCATATATTAGGGGAAATGTTCAAAAAAAGATGAATAGACTAGTGAAAATAACATACAAGAATGCATTACATTTGGAGAAAATGCTTGCAAAAATGTGTACATGAGTCAAAACTGCCTACAACAGTGTGTTTAGTAGGAAAAATTTGCACTAAAATGCTGAAGAATTTTCATGAGAATTTTTTTTAATTAAAAAATCCCAAATTACTGCAGGAATGTGGAGGACTGAATTTAAGATCAGAAGGATGAGAAACAGAGAGAACCGAAATTGACAGACCCATCCTTAGTATACATGAAATTGACAGACCCATCCTTAGTATACATGAAATTGACAGACCTATCCTTAGCGTACATACACAGACGGCCACAATGAAAGAGAATTGCAGTAATCAGACATTTCCTTTTCATTGTTGGCACCATACTTTTCATGGCTCTTGAGTTACTTTGGAAGATACCATCTAATGCATGTATCTCTCTTAGATGATTATGTCCTTTGAAATGAATACCACTCAAGAGAGACGGATCCAGACCATGAGCGGACAGACACTGATTACGTTTATTGTGAACTCTCTCCATGTGGACCAGCAGCACAATACCCCCTGCTGCTGCCTGCATAATGTTACAGCAGTGATAACATCAAGACACCCCGAAGCCATCAACCTGACCTTCTTGCTTCAGAAACTACGTACGGTCCTTGTCCTTCATATAGTGGTTAGAGGGGCCTTTCCCAACCTGGAGATCTCCAGGTGCTGATGGGCTGACACTCCCATCATCTCAGACCATTAGCCATGCTGACTGGGGCTGAGGGGACTCAGAGTCCAACAATATCTGGCAGGCCACAAGTTCCCAATCTCTGCTTTGTAGGTTCAAAGGGCAGATGACCTCATTTCTGGAGTGCGGCAACAGCAGGGAGAGCAGCCTTCATAAATGAGTGTGAGGCACACAGTAACATAACAAAACAAACTAAGGAATATATAAAAGTATATTTGTTTTCACTAGCACATTACAGAGCTAATAACAATTGAACAAGGTCAATAGAGGACCATAATTTATATAAACCATGAGGTCCAAACTATAAGCATTGATACAGGCAGAGAACTTTGCAGATCATTTGCAGTGGCATAAGTTATAAAATGGTATAGGAATGTCCCAGGTATTCAGATTGTTTTGAGACTTTTAAATTGTCTGTTACTTTCTCCAATATTGCCAGATTCCAGATATTATTATACCATAAAGACAAATGTAAATCATGGAATGTCTTCCATTTTTGAGCGATGGGAATTCAAGCCGATGCCAACAGCCACATTAATCATTTCTTTGAATGAATACTTGCTGCTTCATCATCTAGCACATTAAACAGTGATAATTGTGAAGCTATTTGAATAGCAGTCTTAATCATCTTATCTATATCACCTGATATACCTCAATCCAAAATTAATAAACAAGGGGACACTCCCACCATAAATGGAGGTATCTGCCCCTGGAAGCATCCATACAGTTAATCAGGTCTACCTCAACTCAGTACAGGAAACAGCATCCCCAAATCATGACTGTCTAACTGCTGCTTGGAGACCTGTAGGGAGGCAGAGCTCACCAACTTTCTAGCCTGCAATGTTTGCTGGAGATCTCTAGGTGTTTTGATAATTATTAACCATGCTGGCTGGGGCAGTTGGGAGCATCTGAAGGACCAGATTAGGAATGGCCGGGCTAGCATGTTGGACTAGCACTGGGCTTCCTGGGTGAGTTTGGGCCAGTCGCTATATGTTTCTGCTTAACTGACCTCATAGTGAGAATCAAAGAGGGAAAGGACCATGAATCCTGCATGCTGCCCTGAGCCCCATGGAGGAAAGGGCGGGTATAAATGCAATATTTGTTGTCTAATAAGATTTAAGTTACTTTTGATTCATTGGGAGTCTCTTAATCCATGTTCTTTTGGCATACTTTATCATCCTCTTCTATCTAAATAGAATGTTAGCTAATTAAAAAAAAATCCCAAGGAGTGGCTGGTAGGGGATCATAGATGTATGTGTATTAGGGATGGGATCTGTTGACCAGTATTGATTCTGTTTCATTCTTGGCCTGCTATCCGTTGCTCTTACTGATCCATTTCCCCCCTCACAAAAAATATTGATACTGCTGTCAATATTTATTCATATTTTAAAAGGAAATATTGCTGAATGAAATGAAATCTTGATATCATACGTAATATCGATATTTCAGAGGCGTATTTTTTTTTAAAAAATCCATTTTTGAAAATAGCCTCTGAAAATTGCTACATAAAAATCCAATCTGCAATGATAGTGGATAAGTGAATTAATGGAAAATTTAGTACCAAATCCAAATTGGGTGGAATTCTAGCACATCCCTAATGTGTATGCAAATACACAGAGAGAGAGAGAGAGACTTTAAACAGTATTTAATCAGTATTTTTTTTAATGATAAAGAGAGTATAAGATCAGCCATCCATTTAGGTCAACTGGAGAGGGCTTTGCCAATGTCCTGTTCATCCATGAGGTGAAAGATCAACAGGGTCCCAGAACATGGTATTATTGAATGGTAATCTCAAGTGCAACCCTGCAAAGCTTCAGGAAACAATATAAAACTTTTTTTCTGCTTGAATGAGATATGACGAAATAATCTGGATTTCAAAGAGTTTCACACTAGGGATAGCAGTTGCGTTGCCCTCTAGATGATGAGGGAGTATGTTCTGTTGCCCGTAAGGTGACAGAAAAAGGTGGCAATTATTATTTTTTTAAGTTCAGGCTTTTTGATGTAAAGGAAGAATTGGGAGTGCACTTAGAGTGTGCTCCCTATTCTTGCTTTTGCATGCACAACTTTGCATGCCCATTTTTCCTGTGAACTCAAGCCAGACTGGAAAGGAAAAATCTCACTCTGCAGGCAGAGCTTGCCAGCCACGCTTGCAAAGGGCAAAGGAAGAATTGAGAGCATATTGAAAACGTGCTCCTGATTCTTTCCTTTGAACTTAAGTTACCTGATGTCATGGTGAAGACAGATGATGGACAGGTGGGCGAATTCACTCACCTGCCAAAGTGGCTTGTGGGGGTAGAAGAGCTCAGGATTTGGCCCACCAGTCAGATCTTGTTCCCCATCCCATTCTAAAGAAATCGACAGAAGCACATTGTCCAGCCTTAAGTGTTGCACTGGAAAACAATGGTGGAAATGTTTTGTTTTATTTCAGAAAACAAGGCTAGAGTAGCATTTCAAGGACAGTATAATAACGAAAGTATGACCGTGGCTGTCTTCACTGGCTTTGAATTGTATGGCCCCTTGGAACTCACCGCAGAAGTAAAGCACTCCTTAAGTCATCTCAGGCATCTTGGGTTCCCTTTCAGCCTTAAGGTATTTTATTTTAATTTATGGATTTCTTTTAAATTACAGGATAAAGTTATCCTCCCAAGGTAGTCCATCACACATTCTACACAAAACAGCAACCAAGAACCCAACAACATTACAGTGTTGAAATAACAGCAGCAAATAAGTGTGCTTCCATATGGGAGGCTTGATATTACAAAAAGGTCGTTGAGAAGTTAGTTGTTATTTTTTTTCTAATTTATTGGACATTTTGCAGAAAGGGTAAAGCCAGATGAAATGTGGGAATGGTTTCCTCTGGTGCCCCATATGGTCACATCCACATCATCCATTTAAAATACCTGGCTTTCCCCAAAGAATCCTAGGAACTGTAGTTTACCTCTCACAAAGCTGTAATTCCCAGCACCTTTAACAAACTACAGTTCCCAGGATTCTTTTGGGGGAAACCATGCATTTTAAATGTATGGTGTGGATGCGACCTAAGCTGGCAATCCATAGGGAAGAAGGGAGTATGGGCTCCCCAGAAAGTCACATGCATGCTTGATTTCTGTGGGTCAAAAATGAAACACACTGAAATCACTGTGATGTAGGATTTATGTGTACTTCCTCTGGGTCAGCCATTGCTGACCTGACGCCCTCCAGATGTTTGGGGCTAAAATTCCCATCAGCCTCAGCCCACACAGAGTTGTTGTCCAAAACATCTGGGGCATGGCAGGTTGCTGAAGGCTCCAGGTCTTCATCTGTGTGTGTGTCTGCCCAGGCATTAACACAACAGAAGACTGTGCATCAGCTGAGCTGAATGTCTGAAGCTGTGGTCAGCATGAAACAGTACAGGCTTTCAAGAGTGGAAAGGTCTTGCAGTCCTCTGGTTAAATTCAACTAACTCTCCATGTGAACATTTTTATTTATTTATTTAACAAAATTTCTATACCACTTGATTGTGAGAAATCTCTAAGCGGTCTGCAAGACACATTAAAATTATTGATACAAACAGTTGAAAACAAACATGATTAAAACAGTAGACTATGGCGTTCCCGCCTTTGCGGGGGGGTGTTTGCCGCTGCCTCAGTTTTCTAGAAGACTCGTGCAGGTTCTTGATGTTTCTTGATTGAGCCACATGAGATCTATTCACCAATTAGGGAAGGGTTCGAGCAGTCATATATAAGACTGCTCCTCCCTTCGCACTTGCCTTTTTTGCCTTGTGGCACCCTCCCTCCCTCCCTTGTCAGTATGGGCTCTGCTAGTCGCCGAATGGGGCTGAGTAGGAATTTTTTGGGGGGGGATCCTGATTTCAGAATCCCTTTGGTTTTGCCTACTCCATATTGCTTGGGTTTAATTCAATTGGCCTGTCGGGTAGGGTTGAGGTGTTTCGGCTTTGGCTGGCCTGGAATTCGGGCAGGTGGGGTATATTGGGGTTAAAATTGAGGCGGTTGAGGCATTCTGGTAAAGGGCACTACCTAGGGAACCATCAGGGCTTAATGTCTGGTGGGGATCTGGGGAGTGTCCTCGTGGGACCAGCTTGCGCATCATGGTCAACACCTGTACGGCGGGGCCAGGATGCGGAGGTTGGAACCACATACCTGACTCCAATAGCAAGGAGGGAGGATTTCTCCCACATCCTTGACTGGGGAGTTACAGTCCGAGGAGAATTACTTGCCTTCAGAATGGGAGGGAGAAGTCCCTCCCACTTAGGTTTAGCCTCACCTGCCCGAAGTATTTTATATTCGATTAATTGGCTGAATTGAATTTTATTTAGTGTGTTATATTTTAATAAATATAACATTATTCCATATTTGTGTCACGAGTCTTCTTTTGTGTGGTGGCAAAAAGAGATTAGAACACATCAGCATCTATGTATCTAGATAGGGCTGCCTAATCAGAAATGTTTTAAGCAGGAACTGAAAAGAATACAGTGAAAGTGTCTGCCTGATGTCAATAGGCAGGGAGTTCCAAAGTGCAGGTGCTGCCACACTAAAAGACTGCAAGTGTGGAACTAGTATTATGTGGCACCCTGTAACAGTGCCGGTTTTGCAGACTGAAGCAGTCAAACAGGCACGTGTCCAAGTTGCGTTTTCTCTTTTCCCTTGTATTACTTCAGCTGACGCTCCTTGAGATCTTGTCTGAAAACAAAACGGAAGCATCCCTGAAACTGGCTTGTGACCCAAACCTAAATCTGTTCTTTGTTTTCAGGGCTAAACATAAGTTGCAAAGGTAAGAGGCTGGTCTTGGCCAATGTCAAGATGGTTCTTTTGTCCCAGGGTTCGGGGAGAATGCCAATGACATTTAACAGGTCTTGGTGGTGTGTGTTTTTTCCTTTTAAAATAAAAACCACTGGGGTTAAGCTGATCTGAATTGGGACCATATCATATGGGATATGGGAGTTAACCCTTTCCCCTCTGTACTATGGGTGCATACATGCCATAGATTTAAAGCACCTTTAAAGCACATTACCTCCTCCAAAGAATCCCAGGAACTGAAGTTTAAGGGTGCTCAGAATTGTAGCTCTCTAAGGGGTAAACTACAGTCCCCAGGATTCTTTGGGGAAAGACATGTGCTTCAAATGTATGGTGTGAACATAGCCATGATCTCATTGAAAATCCTCCCCCCTCCCCCAGCTACTATTTCCACTGGACTGAAGCTCACATGCTGCAGGCATGTAAAGTCCAGAATCAGGGATGGGTTAACGACAGGTTGCACAGGAGCGCCAGAACAGCTGTAATTGTGCGACCTGGATTTGCTGGTATGTGAAAACAGGGACAGTCTGCAAGCTCCCTCAGAGTCATGGATGATCTATGAGTTTGATCTATTCATTTGATTAAAGATTGTCTCTTTTTCTCTAGTGAAGAATTACATACCAAGTTGCTCCAGAACCTGCCATATCTCCTTCAGTATTTCCCCAGCATGGCTGAAGTTTCCTCAAAGGTAGCTGCTCCCAATTAAGCGTCATTTGGAACAGGGGGGGAAATTTGATTCAGTTCTCATTTCAAGCCCAATCTATTAAATTCGCACTTTCCGAAACAATATGCACACCGAAACTCAACCCTCCCTTGAAATTTGCACTTATCCGAATGTTGCAATGCAGTTCTCCAACCAAAGGATGTTTACAAAAATGCATATGTTAGAGGGAAGTGTGCATAAGAATGAATAGATTTGTAAAAATAACATACAAAAATGCATTGCATTGGGAGAAACTGCTTGCAAAAATGTGTACCTTAGTCAGAGCTGCATACAAAAATGTGTTTATTAGGGGAAATTCACCCTGTGATGCTGAGGATTTTTCATGAAGGTTTATTTTAAAAAACATAAATTTCTGCAGGAATGTTGAGAACTGAAGAACGGGAAAATGAGAGAATCTGAAGTTGACAGGTCCTTCCATCCCTGCTCCTGGGAATCTATCAGCAGTAGTATAGTGTCAAATTCAGAAGTGCAGGGCTCCTTCATGATAGCCACGCCACACCCCCTCGTAGCCGTGCCCCCTTTTCCACTTTCTCTCATTTGCTCTCTGTGTCCTCTCCAAGTCCACACTACTACAAGAGATGTCCCTAGGAGCCAATCAGCATGAAAGGGGAGGCTGTGTTTTAGCTGCTGAGAAGAGTCTTGTCAGTGGCTGACTCGCCTCCTTTCTTTCTGATTGACTCCAATCAACATGAAAGGACAAGGACTTTTCTAAGTGGCTAACATGCTCTCTTCATGATGATTGGCTCATACATAGGGACTTGGCTGGGACCCTGCTTTCACAAAAGTCCCCCCATGACCCCAGGCGACTACACCCTTGGCTATGAGTGGCTTAGCAAAGAATAAATTGGAGGAAGGTAAATTACATGGGTGGGGATAAACTCTGTCCCCCTTTCTCCATTTCAGAAAGCAAAATAATTGTATATGTCACATTAACCCTCCTATCCTTTAAAACGAAAATTCTGAAAAAAGTCTTATTGATTTTAGTGGCATTAAAGTTCAAGTAAGCAGGATTGCAGAGTTGTTTTACTTTACAAATTTATGCCGACATAATTTGTCTGTGAAAAGTGCATTTCCTTCAAATACCTGTGGAGATAACAGCAATGGGAGGGAACTACATCTCTGGGCCAGCGGTGCCTGGTGCCTGTTGGGACTGGTGGGGCAGAATGCAGGGAGCCCAACAGGAGGTGGCACCAGAGCCAATGGCACTGCACAGAGCCAACTCATTCTAGCTTTGTCCCCATCCTCTTCCCTGCTGAGTTCCACGAAGGCAACCCTGAGATTAAGAAGCAGGAAGCTAACAGGCAGTGTCACCATCTAGACGGGTTGTAGGTACGAAAGCAGGCAGGTGGGCTTGGCTGAGGGCAAACTGAGGTTGGTGGGACAGGTCCCATTCACCCTAATGAAGCATCCTCCATTGATCTGGAGGTGGGGCTTTCCTTCCTTTCAGTCCCTCCCCGCCCTTGGCACCAACACCTTTGGGGGCTGCTTTGGATGGCTACAGCTGAAATTGGTCCAAGACATCAAGGCCACACCAGAACTCAAATAAATAAGGTCTATCGTGATGCAGAATTAGGCTGGGGTCCAAGAAGCTTAATATGGAGGGTATGGGGAAGGGCTTCTAAGGCTCAATATAGAGCGTATGTGCAAGGGCATGCAAGGACCCCATTTCTATGGGAACCCAGAAGAGGAGCACTTCACACTGCAAAATTTTGTTGCAGGTGTCTTTTTTTTATTTATACAAAATATTTGTATACCGCTATTCATTTTTTAAGAAGTTTACAAGAATCTTATACATATACACACATTTGTTGTTGTTGTTTAAATCTCCTTTGTACTTCTTTTAGGTGAATTATTTGACCAAAGAAGCAGAAGGTAAATTTTCCATCCAAATGGAAAATAAGGATTTCCTTGTTTTGACAAAATTAGCATTTTCTGCAAGCAACCACACACACATTCTTGAATTGATGCACACCATGCCTCAGGTTGGTATGACCGCTTTTGAATACTTTTGTTATTTTTTAATCTATACACACAAGAAAACTAGGAGGTGGGAAATAATCAAGCATCATTCATTAAAAAAATAAGTATTATAGAACAAAAATTATAAATTAACCAGCGATGTAAGTGGCATGCAACCTGAGTCTAACATACAAAATTTACAGTAGTTCTATATGTGCATTTTCTCTGGCATGCTTTTTAATTCAGTACAATGCACGTTTTATCCATTGCACTCTCTCAGTGCAGTCCTATCCATGTCTACTTCAGAGATAAGCCCAATTTGTTTTTTAATTGAATTTTTTATTATTTTATGTCCTATAACGTCTTTTATAGTATGGCACTTGAATTCTATGGAATGAAAATTGTAATACAATAAGATATAAGAAATGAAAGAAGCAGTATAAGTGCAATTAAAAATTATACAGCATCGAGCAATTGCTACAACAGATAGAGAAATTGTTAAGTGGTCCGAGACCATCAGCAATTTTCAAGTGGTCCATTGAAGGGGAAAGGTTGGGAACCACCGATCTCATTTTTATACACAGGATAAAGTATGTGGTATGGTGACCTAGGGAAGGGTCTTTTCAGTGATGACTCTGCACAGAATGGAAGCTTGGGAAGTGCTCTGTTACTGGCATGGCTGGACTGACATTTCAGTGTCTACAACTAGGAATGGATGTGACTCCTCTCTTTTTTATTATGATTTCAGTTCACAGTCCTTCCAAGGCGATTTGTTCTCACAACAGCTTACCAAACAAGCAAGAGAACTAGAGTACTGAGTTGGGTTGCGTTATGGGACGGCAAAGAGGTAAAACTTGCAGGCAGTTACAGCGGACTCTTTCCAAAGATATCTGGAGGTCACGAACTGAAGGGTAGGTTTCTATAAAACTGTTATGCAAGCAATGATCAGACAAGAATGGCCATCGTTCAGTGGTAGAGCCAGACCTGTAGCCAGGAAGGAGTAAATGGGGGCACTGCCCCCCAGTATTTGTTTGTGAAAATTGAATAGAAAATATGTGAAAAGTGAAAAGGAATAATTTAAGAATAGGTGCCTCTGAAAAATTTAGTGAATAAGGCAAGGCGAGTGCACAACAAAAGCCTCATCTGGAAGAGCCCCCAAAAGTCTGACCACTCAAGACTTTCCCTGACCAAGGGTAGATTTTTCACCAATCACCCTAGAACTACTTAAGTGATTCTGAAAAAAAACAGCCTTTATGACACTTGAAGAGTTAAATATTAGAACTTTGTATTATGGGTGGACATTCCTTTGCCCTGCTTTTCAGTTTCAGTTTCAGTTGTGTGCTCTATCCAGCCAGCAATAAAGAAGCATCTTTGTTTGCCTACAGTAAAAATAAGAGTTTGTTTATTCTGCAGTTTTATAATGAGTAGAACAGGATTGAATGCTTATTGCTAAAAGGTGAAATACAGAGATAACTTCAAGTGATCTGGAAAAAAAATGGCTTCCCTAAATTACCCCTTACTCTTTTAAAGCACTCACTGTACTCACAGTCATAGTGGCTATTTTGTCTTATTTTTCTTGAATACTTGATGGCAAAGAATGAAAACAGCCTAGAAGAATAGAACTATTGTTGTAATCACTACAGAGCTAGCTGGCTGTCTGGCCACCAAGGCTGTAACTAGGGCCTCATTTCTGATTTTCCCAGTATGTGCAGCTGAGCATGATGCCTTTTCTGGTTTCTATGCAGAAAAAAAATCAATCCAGGGACCAGTAAAATAATCCCAATCACTTTCCACAATTAGTTTCCACTTTCTTAGTTAGTCCTTTATTTAACAGCCACTTAAAAAAAATTCCCTTGATTGTCCAACAGGAAGGAAAACCTAAAGGTCAGGAACAAGAGTAGTTGGAGGGACTCTCAAGGAGGAATTAACAAACACACCCTAAAGTATTTGCTTTCTCTCTGCCATTCCTACACTTGTAGTATGGACAAGTTTGGGTTTTGTGTGGAAGCTAAAACTGAGATAACTAATGCAGCATCAAAACCAAGCTCAGGAGCCCCCTGTCATTACCAAAGTAGTTCAGTTCATGAAGAATCAGAACACAGGGACAGACCACAGGCGAAAGAGGACTGTAGCTGTAGGCAAAGTCAAGCTTTTGAGTCTGGTATTCCTTGGGATCTCTCAAGAAAGGGTGAGACAAGTCAACAGATGAAAGTTCATTCATGTTAAGTTAACACACTCTCTGGACAGAGGAGTGTGAGGGAAGGTCACTGCCTTTCCCTCCCCCTGGCCTGGCCCTCATGTCTTCTCTGCCAGTTGGGGGCAATTGGCTGGTACTATGCCCAAATGTCCCTCCTAGAAACATGGTTAGCTCCACCTAGAAATGTGGCTGCCCCATCTAACAAGGAAGGCTGGCCCCAGGGCTGGATAGAGAGCACTGGCTTTGCATTCCTAGGATCCCAGGTTCAACCCCTGGCATCTCCAGTTAAAAATATCCAGGTTGCAAGTGAGATGAAAGTCAGATGGGAAAGAGCTCTAAGCTAGGGGAAAGGCCATAGCTCAGTGGCAGAGCACCTGCCTTGCATGCAGAAGGTCCCAGGTTCAATCCCCGGCATCTCCAGGAAAGCTGGGAGACCGCCTGTCTGAAGCCTTGTAAGTGATGTCCATTTGAGCACCCTTATAAGATTGAAGTAGAACCCCTTTCCTTGGCAGAGGCTCTGTGTCTTTCACACCTGTGTGATGGGCAGAAATTCATTCAGGGCATCTAGTTAACATGGAGGTGGGGCTGGGGGAGAGAATGGATTCAGTTCACCTTCAAAGGCGAGCCTATGTCATGTGCACTTTCCGCAACACTATGCAAACCGACATGCAGCCACGCCTCAAAATTTGCACTTCAAACTACGCAATGACATTCTCCAGTGAAATAATGCGTACAAAAATGCATATACTGCAGTAAAGTGTGTGTGTCTTTGTGAAAATAACATACGAAAATGCCTTAATGAAGGGGATTTGCAAAAGATGTGTACTTAATAAGGCAAAATTGAGGTGTGCATATTATGAGAAATTCACACTAAAATGCTGATGGATGTTCGTGAGGACTTTTTGGGGAGGGAAAGAAATTGCAAACTAATGTGAAAAGGTGGAGAACTGAACAGTGGGAAAATGAGAAAATAAGAGAACAAAAATTGACAGATTCGCCCATCTCCTTAGATGTAAAAATAATGGGAAATGTTGCACTTCTTATGTTGCAGTTGCATCCCAATCTTCCTTCAAGGAGCTCAGGGCAATGTCCCTGGTCCCTTCCCTCACTCCTTCCGACCCTTATGGGCAACCCACAGCCTGCAGGCTGCATGTAGCCCATGAAGACCTTCAGTGTCCCCTGGAGTACTTTCTTCTCATGACAGTGGAGTATCTCATTAAAGGAAGTGTGAAAAGAGTCTGACAGATGCTGGCACTCCTCATTTAACTCAGTGGCTGAGCCGGCATACAGCTGAGTGGGAGCGTTGGTAGATATGCTGGTAGAATGCTGAGAGCGTCCTTCAAGAGATAAAAGTTCAGTGTCTGAGAAGAGTGGGAGAGAATCTCAGAAGGGAGGAGGAGGAGGAGGAGGGGTCTTGGAATAACAGAAGAGAAATACTGACCAAGAAATCAGGGCAGTTTGGAGACTCAGGAGAGGAGGAGATGGAGGGGAAAGAGGTGAGCCACAAAAGGAATTTGGGTTGCCCCAGTGAGGAGACCCAAGAGGGGGAAGAGGAAGAATGATAGGACAGAAGTCTCTAGGGTTATCATCCCTAGTGGCAAGCCAGCAAGAACAAGAAGAATGAAAAAGTAGACAGTAGAGGGCACAAAATAAATATAGCCGAGTCTGGTGATGAAAGGGGGCAATGGAACTCTTTGAGTAAGTTCGCTACCAGGGGCTGCTCTGAGCACAAGTGACCACCTGGGGCTCTGAGGATTAGAGATGGGGATAAGAGCTGGCAAGAGGGTCTAGTTCCATCTAAGGATGGAAAGACCTGTCAATTTCGGTTCTCTCCGCTTGTCATATCTCCAGTCTTACCTTCAGTTTTCCCCATTTCTGCGGCGATCGGCAATTTTTTTAAAAATCCTCATGAAAATTCTCCAGCATTTTTCTCCTAGTAAACACACTTTTGTAGGGAGCTGTGACTAATGTACACATTTCTGCAAGCCATTTCTCGACATATAATGCATTTTTGCATATTATTTTCACTCATATATTCTTCTTCTTTTGCACACTTTCCCCTCGGGTAGGCATTTTTGTGAACATTGACTGGTTGGTGAGGTGCACTGCAAAATTCAAGTAAGTGCAAATTTTGAAAGATGGTTGTGTTTCGGTTGTCGCATTGTTTTCATAACGTGCAAATTTGATCAATTTGGCTTGAAATGTGGGCTGAATTGAAATTCTCTTCCATCCAGACCCAAGACCAGCATGTCTAACAGGAAACGTGGCTTGTTTTCTTTTTCAGTGGAGATCGGTCATCCTTTCTTGATCCCTTTTCCTCAGTGTTCAATGCTCAGCCTACTTGCGGAGCATTCTGTGCGGAGCCACAGGGACAATATTATTGTTGGCTGGGACACAAAGGAGCAGGTAACAGAGGGCGCAGGGCAGAAATGAGAGTGAGTTATTTATTTATTTTATTTTATTTTATTTATATACCGCCCTAAGCCTAAAAGGCTCTCTGGGCGGTGTACATCAGAAATAAAACAAGCACAATATATAAATACAATAGATATAACAGAATCAAAAAACAAACAAACAAGCAGGGAACCAAACTACACCAAAATACAACAATAATGCAATACTGTTAAAATACACTATAAAATACACATAAGATACAGTTTAAAATGCCTGGGAGTATAAAAAAGTTTTCACCTGGCGCCGGAAAGATAACAGCGTCGGCGCCAGGCGCACCTCATCAAGAAAAGTATTCCACAGTTCGGGGGCCACCACTGAAAAGGCCCTAGTTCTAGTCATTACCCTCTGAGCTTCTCGATGGGATGGTACTCGGAGGAGGGCCTTAGATGTTGAGCGCGGTGTATGGGTAGGTTCATATTGGGAGAGGCGTTCCACCAGATATTGCGGTCCCATGCCGTGTAGGGCTTTATAGGTCAAAACCAGCACTTTGAATTTAGCCCGGAAACAGATAGGAAGCCAGTGCAGACGGGCCAGAGTTAGAGTCTCAGTTCGTACAACACTACACAGCTTCGGCCCTACAAAGGAAACAGATTTCTTCCTCTCCTATATCGACCAATATGTCAAGTTCAGACCACACAGAAACACAGAGTGTGTGATTTGCATGCAGAAGGCCTCACATTCAGTTGCCAGCATCACCACTTAAAACGGGTGGGGAACGTTTTTTCATCCCAAGGGCCACATTCCTTTCTGGGCAACCTTCTGGGGGCCACATGCCAGTGGTGGGTGGGGCCAGAAGCAAAAGTGGGAGGAGCGGTGAATGTAAATATTACCTTTTGTACAGTAGGCGAGCTTCTTGACACACTCACACACCCCTCTGTGATCCATCCAGCAAACAGGATATTCAGGATATCAGAATTTCTTTCTGCACATACCGTCCCTTGAACTGGGGCATGGGACAAGGATGAGGCATCTTCTCCAGCCATCTGCTAGCCTTCCTGTCATATCCCTATGAAAAGATATGGCTGGCACACTTTGTCACTGGCTGCAAACACACCATACATTTAAAGTACATGGCAATTGTTCCCTCCCCCCCCCAAAAAAATCCTGAGAATTATAGCTTACCTATCCCAGAGCTACAATTCCCAGCCCCCTTAACAAGCAACGACTCCCAGGATTTTGGGGGGGAAGTCATGCGCTTTCAGTGTACGCAGCCACTGATGATTAAGGAGCACGAAACAGCCCTTCTGGCCTCCTAAGCCCTTTCCTGTCTAACCCTCCCCAACTTTCCAGAATACAAAATTAATTTTCTACCCCATTTGTAAATGTAGATAGCTGCGGAGAGTGCTATTACCACTACTTGCATAACCTCTCTTTCTGATGATGACAACAGGTCTCAGTATCTTCATCCCTCAAGTTGGGGAAAGAACGGGTCCATTACTGCATTGCTGTAGCTCACCCTTTTAACTTCACCATGAAACACATGGAGGTGCGTTCCCTAACAGAAAGCAGAAGAGGCACATACAACCAGCAGGTAAACAGACAGGATGGGCCACGCAAATTGGTTAACAGTGCAATCCTATAAATCAGTGGTTCCCAAACTATTTTTCCCTACAGACCAGTTGGAGACGGCTGAGGGCCTTGGCAGTCCACTTAGTGGGTTTTTTGCTGCCTGTTGTAGCAATTGTACTGCACTGTGCTAGGTGCTGTATGATTTTTAATTGTATTTTTTGTTGATTCTTTTATTTTATGGTGTTGGCATCTGCATTCCATAGAATTCAGACTGTCTCGCAATAAATTACAACGGAAGAAAGAAAAGAAACAATAAAATTACAATTAAAATCAACGTGAATATTTAATGCGAGCTTGCTGCGGACCACCTAAATGAAGCTCGTGGACCACTGGTGGTTGATGGGCCACCGTTTGGGAACCCCTGCTGTAGATGACTGTTCAAAAATTCAAAACTGAAGACGTTCACTTCAAAGGAGGTTATTCCCAAGAAGATGTATATAGGAAAGCAGCAGTATGCTTCTAATAATGTATGGGCACCATTTTCAATTGACCAGGATCATGTAAGGCAAGGATGGGGAAACCTGTGGCCCTCCAAAACTTGCCGAACTACAAGTCCCATAATCCCTGACTATTGGCAATGTTGGCTCGGACTGATGGGAGAGCCATAAGTTTCCCATCCCTCACGTAAGGGCTGGCACATGCATTGCACTCAACTTCAAACCATGGCTTCCATATCCTGGGCTTCTTGGGAAGCTGCTAACCATAGTTTCCCAGTTCAGACATAAGGGAAAACTATAATTAACTATGGCTTCCTGGATTGTTTCAGCACTTCTGCAAAGAGAACCTACAGCGTGGGAGCAAATGGTTCATATCTCAGTATGGTCATGCAAACACAACCTTTCTTTCTTTTGATTTATATCCCACTGTATTCCATACAGGGCTGGGGAATAAATTTGATTCAATTTGCATTTAAAGCCCAAATTTATCAAATTCACACTTTCTGAAACATGAGAACCGAAACACAACCATCCTTCAAAATTTGCACTTATTCAAATTTTTTAAAAAACAGGGGGGTTCAAAACCCAAAATGACCAAATATTGCAAAATGATTTATTTTGTCTTCTTTAAAATGCCCAACTTATGTAGACTAAGAAAAGTGTAAGTAAACAATTTTTATAATTATGTGTTTTCTTACTGTTTATTTAGAAATTTGAGTAAAATGTAAACAAAATATAAATCATATAAATGTATATATGTGTTTGTATTATAGCCCCTGACGAAGGCTGATATACAATAGAGCCGAAACGCGTTGGGCATTTTAAAGAAGACAAAATAAATCATTTTGCAATATTTGGTCATTTTGGGTTTTGAACCCCCCTGTTTTTTGTAATCAATATTGACCGCCACTCTTTCTTATTCAAATTTTGCAATGCAGTTCTTCAGCCCAGGAATGTTTACAAATATATATATATATATTATATATATAATATATAAGAAAATGTATGTAAAAATGAATATATTAAGTGAAAATATACAGAACGCATTCTATTAGGAGAACTTGCATGTGAAAATGTGTACAAAATGTGTTAGAAGAAATTTGCACTAAAATGCTGAAGAATTTTCAAGAGGATTTTTTAAAAATGCAGATTGCTTCTGAAATGTGGAGAACTGAATTTAAGACTGGAAAAATGAGAAAGTGGAAGAACCAAAATGATTGGATCCCCTAAAGTAGTTGACACCAGTTTTTTTCTGAATGCTAAGCGCCTTGAGGGGCTCACAATCGAAGGGCTGTAACTTTCATGTTAATGTTTCTTTTGCAGCGTTGTTGTTTTTTCATGCTGTGTCTCAAACTTCGCACATTACTTCCTTTGCTGGCTTTAGGTGTGGCTGGCTTGGAATGACGGGCACCCTTCTCATCTTAAATTTACTTTTGGAGACAAGTCCAAGCTCAACATCACCCTTTGGGATGCTTGTGTCATAGCTTCCTTCGGCCAGGTAAATGTTTTTAACTGGTATTTCTAATGAATATTTTAGATCGCCTACTGCAAGAGTGGGCCTCCAGATGTTGCTGAACTACAGCTCCCATAAGCCCCAGCAAGCATGGCCAACAGCCAATGATGTTGGGCAGTTCAGCGACATGTGGAGAGCCTTCCACAAATCTGGTCTACTGCAAAGAGCTTAGAGGTCTATTGTTCTAGTAAGCAAATGAATCATAAAAGGGGCATCACCCCCTTTAATATTGTACTGTTGAGTAGAGAGCAAGTGATGTTGTATCATTGGGTTATAGTTAAATTGTGCATGTGCTGCCCAGAGTGAGAGTCTGGGTTGTCATGTTTTGGTATGCTTCAAAGATGCTCAATACCACCCAATATGAGAAACTGAACTGGTATTGAGGACGGGCAGAGAGTGGTTGCATTGGCTGCTATGTATTTTTGTAGGCTAAGTGTTTGTTCCTTATGGTGGTTTGGCTGCAGATAAGTTATCTGTATGGTTTGTGGGAATGAATCAGAGTGGGATTTAGACATGGAAGACGGTAAGGACATATTTGGGAGGGATTATTGGGGGGGTGCAGCTCCTAGTATAGTTGTTTTAATTAATTAACTAATGATGCTGTTTTGGGAGTTTGTATTTTGTATTTGATTCCTAATTCCTAATGTTTATGTTTGAGAGAATCTTTTTATTTTTCTGTTAATTATTGTTTTGAATGTGTCTTTTATATTGGCCTGAATTTGTAATGTTTTCTTTTAATATTTTGTGATGTTTTGTTTAATGTTTTGATCTAGGTTGTAAACTTTGAGATTGTTTCCCAAATAAGTGGTATAGAAATGACTTAAATAAATAATAAATGTTAAATAAATAAAATAGTGCACTGCATAGTGTTATCGCAGCTGTCCCACTCAATACAATGAGCAGTGCTTTGTATTCCTAATTATGACAGGTTCAGAACATTCTAAGTGTGGTGAATCTCCAGGCCTGTGGGTCTCTCGAGCAGACCGCAGCCTTGTTCAATCAGCACTTAGACCTGAAGTGGGATGGCAAAAGATTCATGCAGAATCTGACCTATGAGGTAAGATGGTTGCTATCTTGTTGCATGTCCATTCTAGTCAATGGAATTTCTATGTTTTCTGTCTGTGGGGGTCCTTGAATGGCAATTACAACTACTTTATGAAAAGTCATTCAAACTACATAGTTAAACTACTTTTATTAGTAGTTAATCAGAACTAATCATTACTTTCATCTATTAAGAAAAGAAACAGGCTTGTGTCTCATTTCATTCTTAGTTTTTAATTTTTGGTTTTCAGTTCATACAGAAGAATTTGCACCAGGTATTTTAGTAAAGTAAATGCATTAAAGTCCAGCAGGCTATTTTCATTAACTGTCTAAAGTCTAGTGAACCATAAAGTTTTAAGTTTTAACTCAGGACTGAGAATGTGGGGAGATGATAGTTCTTAAAAAAAAATAGTTCCAATTCCTTTTACTAGAGTGTAGTTCCCTAGTAGTCAAAACTACTTTTTAGGAAGTAGTTAGTGCTCTTCCAGACAACCTGTTTATTGAGCATTCCTCCTGATGTGGGAGATTAGATTATGCTGGCTATTTAATGAGCATGCACTCTGATTTGTTTGTGGAGAGGCTAAGTGATGTTGCGTTCAAGCAAGCATTTCCCAGAGCATCGTTAAGCTATGGAATTCATTCCCAGAGGAGTCAGTGAGTGCCAAAAACGTGGATGGCTTTAAAAGCAGATAAGATAAATTAATGAAGGATAAAGACTATCTATGGCTATTAGCCACTATGGCTATGATCTGAACCCACGGTCTGAGGCAACATGCTTCTGAATACCAGTTGCTGGAAACTGCAGGAGGGGAGAGTGCTCTTGCGCTCAGGTCCTGCTTGTGAGTTTCCCATGGGGCATCTGGTTGGCCACTGAGAACAGGATGTTGGACTAGAAGGACCATTGATGTGATCTTCTTATCTTCACTTTTCCTTTTGAAATCAGAGTAATTTTCTTTTTAAAAAATGAGTTGATCCAGGTGGGCTGTTCTTACGTTCTTATGTGGTCTCACACTTTCCAGTGCATTTTCCTCGTCGCTTCCCTCATTGCAAAAAGTTTGATCTTTTGGTAAAGCGAGTTTGTTGGAAAGGACCTCCCAATCAACTAAAACTGTATGACCTGAATTTGCTGGTGTATCATTGAGTTTCACCCAGAAATAGCAACAGTCTGGAAGCAGCCTTAGTAGCTGTTATTAAACTGCTTCAAAGTAGTACTTGTTAATGATTGCGGACATCAGAAATGTTTTCAGTATATGTTCTATTTTCCCTTGTTAAAAAAAAATGCAGAAAAGCAAGTCATTGCATCTGGATAAAATTCAGGTGGAAGCAATTTTGGAAAACGTCTTTTTGACTTCATGTTCCAGTCAGCACATTCTGGGGAAAGTTGAAACGGACTACTCAGCTTGGCTTAATTATTTTATGAGCCTTGGAGTCTGCGGCCTTCCAAATGTAAGCAATATGTTGTGCTCTCAAATGCATGCAGGCGGTGAAACATTAACACCACAATCCCATGCATGTCTACTCAGAAGGAAGTCCCATTGAATTCAGTGGGACTTCCTCCTAGGTAAGCAGGCATAGGACTGCAGCCTCAAGCTATACAGGCTTACCTGGGTGTCAGTCCCATTGAACTCAATCAGACTTCCTTCTGAGTAGACATGCATAGGATTGTGCTGACAGTTGGGTACTTCACAGGTTGCATCCGACTCATAGTAGACTCAATTCAACTCATAGTAGACTCAATTCAACTCATAGTAGACTCAATTCAACTCATAGTAGACTCAATTCAACTCATAGTAGACTCAATGAAATTAATGTCCCTAAGGGAGTCATGGCCATCAATTTTAATAGGTCTCCTCTGAATAGGATTAGCATTGGAAGCAACTCATGCATCTACTTGACAGAGAAGAGCCCTCTGTTGGAAGGCATCCTTTGTTAGAGGGACTGTCAGATCAAAGTACGGTTTCAAGACAAGGAACCCTAAAAAGGGAGGGCAGGAGGGACCTCAACAATTAACACTTGGGCAGCAGCAAACTGAGCAGTCACACAGGTCACCTGGCCATGGTCTTCTCTACTGTGCTTCTACCTCCACTGTTGGAGGTAGCCTCCCCATGACACTTGCTGGACATCCCACATGAGTCCTCCTTTTAGGCTTCCCATGGAGGCATCTGGTCGGCCACCGTGAGAACAGGATGCTGGACTAGATGGGCCTTTGGCCTGATCAAGCAGTTTTTGTTGGTATGTATCATGGACCATTTCCCACGCAAACCCAAGAAAAGTGCAAATGTGTGTGAATACATTATAATTTTTGCATTTTAGAAAATACAGTACCTAAGGCTACAGCAAACAAAGAAATAAAACCCAAGCAGCTCATACATACTTGTGCGCCAGTCACACAAACTTTCCAGCTAATTTCATCAAGAGGCACTTGTGACCATCAATTCCAATCCATTTTTTGAATAACAGCGTGGCTCCCTAAGAATCTATTGACGTTTCTGCCGCATTAACAGAAAATTAAAGAAAAAAGAATCAACACTTGCATCTTTACCATGGATAGAGGTTTGAAGCGCATTAAAAACTAGGGATGTGTTATAGTTAATAATGCATGTAATAAGGCATTTCAGGAGGGGTTCAATGGTGGCTCTCTCTCCCTTAATATCAGAATGCACTGCTGAGCACATACTATACATCTATAGGGACACATGGGTGTTCCTGTGGAATGAGTGAGTGAGGTTCTCCCTATTTAGGTGGTCGGTCTAGTCATGTTTGAAGAGAGAGGGCACCATGCATGTCATCCCTGCCTCCAGTGTCCCCAACCCCATCCACTCCACTACCAGATTTAAGGTCTGAAAGGAGATTTTGAGTGTGTTTAGCTGCTGCTGGGAATCTTAAGTAGGGAGAGTGCTGTTGCGTTCAGGTCTTGCTTTCAGGCTTCCCGTGGGCATCTGGTCAGCCACCGTGAGAACAGGATGCTGGACTAGATGGGCCTTTGGCCTGATCAAGCAGGGCTCTTCTTATGATCTTATGCTCTATCTAAATTATAGTCCTTATTTTTAAATTTGCGTCGATACGTTAAAAAATTAGCATAGGCAAATATTATGCAAACCTGCCACAGTGGTTTAACAGTCAGTCCCCCTTCCCAGAGAACTCTGAGACTTGTAGTTCTGTGAGGGACAACTCTCAGCACCCTTCGCAAACTACCCAGGATTCTTTGGGGGAAGCCATGACTGTTTACAGTGGAGTAAGAGTGGAATAAATGTCTGGTGTGAAGGTGGCCTTGGAGGGAATATAATAGAGGTATTATTCTTACCCACAGTTGCACGCACATATTTGCTGTTTTTTTCCTTTACTGTGATGGTCACTAGTAACCACTAGGCTCCCACACCTCCACTCTCTTCTAGGCAATTGCGCTGTCTGGGAAACATCAGCTACACAAGGGAGATTTTATCTTGCAATCGGAAGGCAAGCTAAGCCTTGCTGGCAAGGTGGGGTCGATCACGGTGGCCTTCAGGAATCATAGCACACCTGAAATGAAGAACTATTCCACAGAAATTTCAGTAAGTTCAGTGGGGGGCAGGGATGATGAGGCTCAACTGTTCGCTTTTATTTATTCATTCATTCATTTATATAATAGTTGTTGTTTTTTATTGCGAATAAACCCTGAAGGGGTCACGTGCCACAAGCAGGGAATTTACATCCAAGAAAGAATGGAGTCACTTTGTCCTTCTCCTGCCAGCCACTTTCCCTCTGAAACTTCCTGCTGTTCCAAAAGTGTGTTTACTTGGGATATAAGAAGGCCTGTTCTACCCTGTATTCGTTGCATGCGGCACTGTTTCCTTTCTGCTGCAGTTCACCACCAGCCTAAAACTATGTTGTTCGTCTTGCTGCATGCTGTGGCAAAATTACGTAATCTATGTTCCTAATTATATAAATTACATTGCCATTACCTTATTCCACCCCATTCATTTCAACGCAAAGGGAACACAATGCACATGGTGAAAAGAATGTAATCAGTTACATATTGTTTGAGGACTGTAAGCATCAACAACAGCAAATACCGATCACATTCATTGGATTTGACTTCCATTCTGGACATGGGACAAATAAGCGAACTTCAGCCATCTCCACTCCCGTTTTGGTTTTCGTCCCTAATGTGTACTGCAGAGGCGGAGAACCTGCGGCCCTCCAGATGTTGCTGGACTACATCTCCCATTCTCTCTGACCATTCGCCATGCTGGCTGGGGCTGATGGGAACTGGGAGTCCAACAACACCTGGGAGGGCCTAGGGTTACACAAGCAAGAGGCCTGGGCAGGGGCTAAAAAAAAATGGGGAGGGGGTAGCAGTATTCAGAGAAATTCACAGACAAAAAGTATGGAAGATAAAGCTATCAATGGCTATTAGTCATGATCTGACTTTCTTATCACCTTTAGATCTCAGCTTTCTTCCAAAGAGCTCAAGGAGTCATATATGGTTCTTCCCCTCCCCAGTTTATTCTCGCAACACCTCTGTGAGGTAGGCTAGGCTAAAGGATAGTGACTGGCCCAAGGTCACCCAGTGAGCTTCACAGCTGAGTGGGGGTTTGAACCTTGGTCTCCCAGGTCCCAGTCTGACACTCTACCCGCTATACCACACTGGGTCTCAACTTCAGATGGAAAAATCTGTCCATTTCAGTTCTCTTAGCCTCTCATTTTTCCAATCTTAAATGCAGTTCTCCACATTTCTGCAGCCATTTCCAATTTTGTTTCACTCCTCATGAAAATTCCTCCAGCGTTTTAGTACAAATTTCTCCTAATATACACATTTTTATGCCGTTTTGACTAATATACACATTTTTGAAAGCAACTTTCCTAACATAATGCATTTTGCATGTTATTTTCACTGCCCTATGCATTTTATGCACACTTTCCCTTAGCAGAGGCATTTTTGTAAACATTGCTTGGTTGGAGAACTGCATTGCCAAATAAGGGCAAATTTCACAGGATGGCCGTGTTTCGGATATTGTTTCGGAAAGTGCTAATTTGATAAATTTGGCTTTAAATGAGGTCTGTGTCAAATGTCTCCCCCGCCCCTAGTTTCAAGGATGGCTTGGTTCAGCCATCCAGTATCAGAAGCAATGTTCCTCTGAATGCCAGTCCCTGAAGACCACAAGAAGGAGAAGGACTATTGCGTTCACTTCATGTCCTGCTTGTCACCTTTCCAAGAGGCGTCTGATTGGCCAATCTGGGCAACAGGATGCTGGATGAGATGGACCTTTGGTCTAATTCAGCAGGATTGTTCCTTGTGTTCTTACAGCAGGGGAAGGGCGAAGCACTTTCTCCTTTCCCTGCCCCTCCTTCGGTACAAATCTCCCCCTCCTAACAGCACGTTGCAAGAAAAAAAGGGCTGTCAGGGGGGCTTTAAAACAACCCAAAAAGACATGGTGCTGCAATGTCACCAGTCATTTGGAGAGCCACTTGTCAGGCATGCTTGAAGTTGGATTCCCGCCTTGAGCAGGGGGTTGGACTAGATGGCCCTAGAGACCCCTTCCAACTCTACAGTTCTACGATTCTAGGCTCCAACCCAAGAGTCTAAAGTGCTCGAGTGCAAAATGATCTGCCTTACCGCTTCTTTTGTTGATGAGTGTGCACTGCCACCTAGCGGTCGAGATATTCATGTGCATATAGATCAATTGAAGACCCAAGGCTCAAAAGTAAAGGGACTGGAAGATGACTCCCCCCCCCCCGTTAAAATCAAAAGGAACCATGGTGGGGATGAGCAAAATTGGATCGGGGCCATGGTGCCTGCTCCTCAGCCATGCCACGTTCCCAATCCAAATTACCTCCCTCAAACCTGCTATTGGCCTTGTTGTGTAGGAACGCATACAGGTCCCCTTTAAACAAAAATCTCATTCCAGCAAACTTTTTATTTTGGCAGGCTTTTTGTAGCTGAGCTTTCTTCGCTTGCTCTTGTTGACATAGTTTTGGGAGTGCTGGCCGGCAGGGTTTTTACCTGCTGTTTCTTGTTCTCATTATTAAAGTTTGGGGTATTTCTGCAGAGTGCAGAAATGAATCGTCTGATCAAACCATTGGTTGAAAGACCAGGAGTGTAGTGGTCCAGGGTCTTGTGGGGTCAGACCCTTTTCTTTTTGGAGAGCAGAGTCCCAATGTCTCCAGCATCCTACAAGCCGATCAGCATGAAAGGGACACTGAGAAGAGTCTTCTAACATGCTTCTAACATGGTTGTGATATATGTTATATATGTCTTTATCGAAAGCCAGCTTCAGTGTGGCTCTCCCACTGAAAGCTGGCATAGAAATGTCCAAATAAATCACTGCCAGACCCTTCCATCAGGCACAGTGAGGCAGCTACCCAGCGGCGGCAGATGGCTGCATGTCAGTCAGGCAGTGGAATCTGGACTAAAACCCGGAGCAGATTCCACTGCCATACTGACATGGAGCCACCAGCCACCAGTGCAGCTGCCTCATGTTCCAGGGCATGGACTGGACAGAGCTGTGTGTGCCATGTGGCCTGCTCTGAGCTAGGATTGTAGTAGCTCAGTGGCAGAGCCTTTGCATACAGAAGGTCCCCAGTTAAATCCCCGGCATCTCCAGGCAGGGCTAGGAGAGACCCCCTCCCTGAAGCCCTGGAGAACCCCTCAGTCAGAGTAGACCAGGTGTTCCCAGCCTGAGGTCTGCAGCCCACTAGTGGCCCATGCATTTCTTCCAGGTAGCCTGTGGCATGTCAGTACAGTGCGCACTCTCTAGAATTCCACAGAATTCAAATTGCAATACAATAGAGTGCAAGGTATAAGAAATAAAAGGATCCATAAAAATATAATTTAGTATCATCCAGCATCTAGCACAGCACATGGCAACTGTTTCAACAGGCAGGGGAAAACATCACGATGTGGTCCCCCAAGATCCTAGGTGGCAGAGCATCTGCTTTGCATGCAGAAGGTCCCAGGTTTGATCCTCAGCATCTCCAGGTAGGGAATGTACACAGTCTGGAGTCCTGGAGAGCTGCTGCCTGTCAGTGTCGACTGTACTGAGCTAGATGGACCAATGGTCTGACTCAGTATAAGGCCGCTTCCTATGTCCAAGTGGCCCGTGGGGGGGGGGGAGTTTGGGAACCACGGGTGCAGGCAAGATGGCCCAGCGACATACCAAGGCAGCTTCCGATGTCTTTCACAAACGTTTCTGCATTTCTCTCTCTCTTCTCCCAACAGCTCAAAGCATCAGAGGCTGTTTGGCTGGCTGTGACGGGGGGGTGGACATCCTCAGGTGGTCAATGTCAAATCCTGGTGGAGGCCAAGACTGACCTGAAAGAGAAAGTGAAATTAGCAGCTTCAAAAGGAAAGGAATGCCTTCAGTATTACATGGGCTATCTGAAAGGTCAATGCGCTATGGCATGGGGTATTTTACAGGGATCTGGGACGCACCAGGGTAGCTTCTTCTAGATGGATAATGGGGGGGGGTCCAACAGTGCATGGAATCCCTCTGCTGCCAGGGGTGCTGTTGTGGTTGGCCATGGGTGGGGAACCTCAGGCCCACAGGCCGAATGGGGCCCTCCAGACCTCTCTCTCTGGCCCTTGGAACTCACCCTACCCCTTGCTGGCTCTTCTCCGTGCCCTCCTTGAGTCGTTTTGTATGGCAAGTATGTGCCCTTGAACGTTTGAGTGTGCCCCTTGCTCAGAGCTTGGAAAAGTTACTTTTTTGAACTACAACTCCCATCAGCCCAATCCAGTGGCCATGCTGGCCAGGGCTGATGGTAGTTCAAAAAAGTAACTTTTCCAAGCTCTGCCCTTGCTTTCCTGGACAGGGGGAGCTGCATATAGAAAAGTCTGACTTTTGCACAGCTGAAATGTCGCCTGCTGGACAAAGGTAAGAATCGTGCCCACTTTTGCCTCTGCTCCCCACCCACCATGGATGCGCAGCCCCTGAAAGGTTGCCCATGAAGCAATGTGGCCTTCAGACCAAAAATACCTAGTGGTTCTTCCAGGTGGCCTGTGGCATGTCAGTAAAGAACAGTTGAACTCTGCAGAATTCCATGAAATTCAAATTGCAATAAATAAATGGTATAAATAATAAAAGCAATAAAAATACAATTTAGTATCATACAGCATCTAGCACGGCACATCACAACTGCTTCAACAGGTGGGGGGAAATCATGAAGTGGTCCCCCAAGATATCCTAGGTGGTAGAGCATCTACTTTGCATGCAGAAGGTCCCTGGGTAGGCAACTTCAAGCCCCTGCTTGGTCATCCTGATTCTTCATGCATGGACATGTACCTGACAGCCCTTCAAATTGAGGAGTGTCCTCTGAAGAGGTGGCAGGTGGCTTCAATGTCAGTGGGGCAGTGAATCCTCTCTGGGTTTTAGTCCAAACTTTCGAGGAGCCGTCCACAGTGCTGAAAGCTATAGGATTCTCTAGTCAGACCACTAGGTTTCAGCATGTTGTGCAACTCGGACTCAACCCCTGAGTGGATTCACTGCCTCACTGACATAAGAGCCACCACTCTCCACTGGTCCTGGGCAACGTGGGACACTTGTAGTGGAGGCTGGACTTTTAGGGGAAAAGGAGCGCTGCCCCACCAACCTGAGCCTTGATTTCTGCAAGCCCATCTGCCTTCCTTCTTACAATCAGTGGCACTGCCAGTCAGCTTTCTCCTCCAGTCTCAGGGTTGCTCCTTGTAGAACTCAGCAGGGAGGAGGAAGATGGGGCCCAAACCAGCATTAACTGGCTCCGCCCATCATTGGCTATGGCTCCCCCTACTGTCAGCCTCCTTGCCTTCCGCCCTACCAGCCCCAATGCGCACCAGCCACCAATGGACACACAACCACCTTAAACCCAGAACATGAAAATAACAGTGATGACAGTCAGGCAGTCCCTTTGCACATATATTTTTTCCCTAAATTTCTCTGTATTACCATTTCTGTCACTTAGCAACTGCTGCTTCCTTCCTTTTATTGATTTTCACAGTTTCTCTTCCCAAGTGATTGCAGAAGGCTTAAACCTCGGGGGGGGGGGTTATTCTTGTAGACAACACTGAGGATGGGCTGGAGCTTGCAGCTTGCACAGATGGCCGACAGCACGTCGCTCTCAATGCCTACCTCGTTGGTAACGGAGCAAGGCGAGAGGAAGTGGGGCGCCTGGCCCTAGAAGCCTCTAACCAAAGCTTGAGCATCGAGGCCTATGGCTGTGGGGATCCACTTATTAAGACAGAGGTGTGATGCTTTCAAAAGTCAACGTCCTTTTTAGTGTGCTTTCATGCTTCTTTCTGCTCATGATCGTATCAGGGTGGTTATACGCAACCCCGCTTTCAATTCTGTTTGCGCTTGCAAAGGTTTTGGGGTGAACGTACTGCTTTGTTTCCAATCCAGCATCTCCTGTAACTTCCTACTGAAATCCTGTAACTTTCTATACCACAAAAGTGTTCCAGGTGTGGGTGTCCTGCTTTTGTTGTGCTGTTATGCAAGCGTGCGGCAGCAGACACCAATAATTGGGAAGTGTTGCAGAACAACTCATAAAGCTTGAATGATGTGTTGATGGTCCAGTATGAACCAATGCACTATTGTTGCATCAGTGACATGTTGCAGAATACACATACAGAAAACGGCAACGGTTTGGAAGGGCCCTGACTTTTATATGGCTGTGTCTACTGTCACAGAGAAGGGCAACATAGCTGTTGCCTCATTTTGACTTCAGGGGCCACCTCAACTGCTTTCCTGTGGTTCCCAAATCACATATATCTAAGTCATCTTCTCTCTGGCTCTCGCAGACAAAACTGAATGAGATTACATCCAATCTGCAGCACAGACTGGTGGCAAAGATCAAAAACCTAGAAGGACACCTTCGGGATCTCAGGAAATCGGTAAGAAGCTGACACAAATGAACCTTCACAGACGTCCAGATGTTGCTGGACGACAACTCCCATCAGCCCCAGCAAGTGTGGCCAGCAGGACCACAGGTTCCCCAGTGTTCTCTCTGTACATTTCAGCCATGTCTCCATTCTCCAAAAATGTGGTTTTTCAAATCCTCAGCAAATTATGACGCCTCTTCTCAGTTTGGTGCTAACTTGCAGGTACAGCACATTGACTCTCTGTACGATACAGTTGGGTGGCCCTTGAAAGCTTCCCAGGAAGTAGCCGGGATCCTCCAAAGCAAGATGAGAGGAGCCGTCCAGTTGTGGAGACAGAGTGGAGTCAAGCAAGTGCTACAGGACAGCCTCCCACTTTACCTGGGAAAGCTTCAAGTCATCATACAACAAATGCAGATGGAGTTGCAAAGTAAGCCTGGCTAGTTGAATTGCTGAAAAATGCTATGGGGGAAAAATAGCTTAGCAACGTTAGACTAGGCTACGGCTGGGGAACCTCAGGCCTGGGGACCGAATGTGGCCCTCTTGGCCTCTCTGTCCAGCCCTTGGGACTCTCTCCAGGATGGCCACACCCATTCTCCCCATACCATGGCCCTCTCTCCTTGAGTGTTTTGCCTGCCTAGAATGTCTTTGAACTCTGATAATGCTGTTCTGCTTGCTCAGATGGAGGATAGAGAAGAACCTATGCATAAACTAACTTCCTTTGCTCAGCTGGGTTTTTTCCACCGCTGGCTTTGCCCACCACTGGCATAAGGCCCTTGGAAGGTTCCACAGAAGAGAATGCGGCCCTTGAGCTGAAAAAAAGTTCCCTACCCATGAGCTAGGGAATAAATATCAGCTTAGGTAAACAACCTGCTGAACAGATTACATGTGTTTAAATTCATTTGGTTATGACAGATTTGAACTCCAGAGGGTCATAACTAGGGATAGATCTGTCAGTCTGTTTCCAGCCCATCTCAGTTTCACACGTGTTCATTCATAAGTCTGTTCTGTCCTATTTCCACCTCGATCTGCAATTAAAAACAAAAGTAGAAAAATTTGCATCATTTTTAATGTTCTTTTTACACAGAATATGTATTTTTGCATGCAGTTTCTCCTAGAACATGCTTTTTAATTGATTTTCCCTTTTAAGAACAAAACAACTGGATGCATTTTAAGCCTAAAATATGCAACTTTATAGAATTTTGGTTCATTTTTTAGCAGAGAATTGTACTGCAAAATTTGGAGAAGCGCATAAAGGAAGCCACAGACCTGAACTTACAAGATCTAAATAGGGTGGTTCACGACAGATGATATTGGAGGTCGCTGATTCATAGGGTCACCATAAGTCATAATCGACTTCTGGTTCAATTTGTTCTAACACCCAATTATTTGTCTTTTTTGTGGATCATGTTATGTGCAAAGCTGCCCTACCCAGTCCTAGCCTTCTTCTGATTTCTTGGCTATTGTCTCCATTTTGGATAATGACTGTGCCAAGGTATTGATAATCCTTGACAAGTTCAATGTCCTCGTTGTCAATAAAGTTACATAAATCTTCTGTTGTCATTACTTTAGTCTTTTTGACGTTCCACTGTAGTTCTGCTTTTGTGCTTTCCTCTTTAACTTTCATCAGCATTCGTTCCAAATCATTACTTGTTTCTGCTAGTAGAATGGTATCGTCTGCATCTCTTAAATTATTGATATTTCTCCCTCCAGTTTTCACACCTTGTTCAGCTTGGTCCAATCCCGCTTTCCGTACGATATGTTCTGTGTACAGATTAAACAAATAGGGTGATAAAATACACCCCTGTCCCACACACTTTCCGATTAGGAACCAATCAGTTTCTCCATATTCTGTCCTTACAGTAGCCTCTTGTGCAGAGTATAGGTTGCGCATCAGGACAATCAGATGCTGTGGCACCCCCATTTCTTTTAAAGCATTCCATAATTTTTCATGATCATTCTACACAATCAAAGGCTTTGCTGTAATATATAAAATACAGGGTGATTTCCTTCTGAAATTCCTTGGTCTGTTCCATTATCCAACATATGTTTGCGATATGATCTCTGGTGCCTCTTCCCTTTCTAAATCCAGCTTGGACGTCTAGCATTTTTTGCTCCATGTATGGTAAGAGCCTTTGTTGTAGAATCTTGTGCATTACTTTGCTTGCATGGGATATTAAGGCAAGAGTACAGTCCCTGGGGATCCCCTTTCTTTGGAACTCGGATTTATATTGAACACTTCCAGTCTGTGGGCCATTGTTTAGTTTTCCATATTTCTTGACAAATTTTGTCAAAATTTGGACAGATTCAGTCTCAGTAACTTGTAGCAACTCTGTTGGTATGCCATCTGTTCCTGGTGATTTGTTTCTTCCAAGTATTTTCAGAGCAGCTTTCACCTCACATTCTAAAATTTCTGGTGCTTCATCATATGGTTCCTCTGTGAATGAATCTGTCATCCTTGCATCTCTTTTATATAATTCTTCAGTGTATTGCTTCCATCTTCGTTTTATTTCATCTCGGTCAGTCAGTGTGTTCCCCTGTTGAATATTCAACATCTCTACCCTTGGTTTAAAGTTCCATTTAATTTCTCCAATCTTTTGGAATAGGGCTCTTGTTCTATCCTTTTTGTCGTCCTCTTCTTTCTGTACAATAACTGTTGTGATAATTCTTTGTCCCTACGTACTAGTCTCTGTTGCATTTAAGGTTCTAACCGTGTTTCTGTCTCCTTTTGCTTTTGCTTTCCTTCTCTCTTTAACCATTTTAAGAGTTCCTTCAGTCATCCATTGAGGTCTTTCTTTCTTTTTAACTAGAAGTATTGTCTCTTTGCATTCTTTCCTGATAATGTCTCTGACTTCATAGTTCTTCTGGTTTTCTGTCAACTAAGTTTAAAGCCTCAAATCTGTTCCTTATTTGATCTTTATATTCTTCTGGGATGTTATTTAGACTGTATTTTGGCATTATGAGTGCTTTGTTGTTCTTCTTTAGCTTTACTCTGATTAGATATTACCAGATCATGATCTCTACCACAGTCTGCTCCTGGTCTTGTTTTCACAGAAAGTATGGAACTTCTCCATCTTCTGTTACCAATTATATAATCAATTTGATTCCTATATTGACCATCTGGTGATGTCCACGTGTACAGTCGTCTCTTTGGTTGCTCAAAAAGTGTGTTTGCAAGAAACAAATCATTGGCTTCACAGAATTCAATAAGTCTCTCTCCTGCTTCATTTCTGTCTCCTAAGCCCCATTTCCCCACAATTCCTAGTTCTCTGTTCCTTACTTTTGCTTTCCAGTCCCATGATTATCAGCACATCTTGTTTTAGTGGGTGATCAATTTCTTCCTGTACTTCTGCATAGAATTATAAAAGAAATAAAAAGAAGCAATAAAAATGCAATTACAAATCGATATGAATACTTAATGTGGTGGATGTGCCGTCTCCCGTCTTCAACCACAAATTGAAAGACAAGTTGCAAACTGCCTGAATAATAAATAATAATAATAATAATAAATTTAATTTCTGTGTCGCCTATCTGGCCGAAGCCACTCTAGGCGACGTACACCTTAAAATTCAATAAAATACAATATAATACAAAATAAAATACAATGCAGTCAACACTAATGCAGCAGTAAAATCATGTAGGGCAATTAATATACAATTATAAGACACTCACAGAAAAATTAGCCCACCCCGGAAATCCCAAAGGCCTGTCCAAAGAGCCAGGTCTTTAAGGCTCGGCGAAATGTATCCAGGGAAGGGGCATGGCGGAGATCGAACGGGAGGGAGTTCCAGAGAGTGGGGGCCGCCACTGAAAATGCCCTCTCTCTAGTCCCCACCAACCTAGCTGTTTTCGTTGGGGGGACTGAGAGAAGGCCTTGTGTGGCTGATCTAGTCGGGCGGCTTAATTTGTGGTACTGGAGGTGCTCCTTCAGGTAAACTGGGCCGAGACCGTATAGGGATTTAAAGGTTAACACCAACACCTTGAATTGGGCCCGGAAAACAACTGGAAGCCAATGTAGATGAAATAACACTGGCGTGATGTGATCGCGGCGGCGGCTGTTTGTAAGCAACCGAGCTGCCGCATTCTGCACCAGTTGTAATTTCCGGACCATTTTCAAGGGTAACCCCACGTAGAGCGCATTGCAGTAGTCTAATCGAGAGGTGACCAGGGCATGTACCACCACTGGGAGCTGATGAATAGGGAGGTAGGGTTGCAGCCTCCGTATGAGATGTAGTTGATACCAAGCTGCCCGGCTCACTGCCGAAATCTGAGCCTCCATGGACAGCTTGGAATCCAGAACAACCCCGAGGCTGCGGACCTGATCCTTCAGGGGTAGACTCACCCCATTAAGCTTCAGGTCAACAACACCCAACCTTCCCCTGTCACCCACCAGTAGCACCTCGGTCTTATCAGGATTGAGCTTCAGCCTGTTCCTTCCCATCCATCCACTCACGGATTCCAGGCACTTGGACAAGGTCTCCACAGCCAACTCCAGTGAAGATTTGAAAGAGAGGTAGAGCTGCGTGTCATCAGCATATTGGTGACACCGCAGCCCAAAGCTCCTGATGATAGCTCCCAGCGGTTTTATATAGATGTTAAATAGCATGGGAGAGAGGATAGAACCCTGTGACACTCCACAAGTGAGGGGCCAAGGGTCTGAAACCTCATCCCCCAATGCTACCTGTTGATGCCTGTCAGAGAGAAAGGAATGGAACCGCTGTAAAACAGTGCCTCCTATCCCCAATCCTTCCATGCGATCTAATAGGATACCATGGTCAACGGTATCAAAAGCCGCTGAGAGATCGAGGAGGACAAGAATGAATGAAGCTCACAGACCACTAGGGGTCCACAGAATACGGTTTGGGGAAACCCTGTTCAAAGAATCGTAGAATCGTACAGTTGGAAGGGGCCTAGATGGCCATCGAGTCCAACCCACTGCTCAATGCAGGAGTCCAAATTAAAGCATACCTCACAGGTGGCTGTCCAGGTGTTTCATGAATGCTTTCAGTGTTGGAGAGCCCACCACCTCCCTAGGCCATTGGTTCCGTTGTCGTAACGCTTCCACAGTTAGGAAGTTTTTCCTGATGTTCGGGCAAAATCTGGATCCCTGTAACTTGAGCCCATTATTCTGTGTCCTGCACTCTGGGATGACAGAGAAGAGATCCTGCCTCCCCCCCACCGTGTGGCAACCTTTCAAGTACTTAAAGAGTGCTATCGTATCTCCCCTCAGTCTTTTCTTCTCGAGGCTAAACATGCCCAGTTCTTTTAGCCTCTCCTACCAGCCGGCCCTACTTACCAGGGACAATGCAGAAGTGGCCTCCATCCCAACAGATGTTTAACAAGGTGGTTCCTCTCACACACTTTTTTTTCCTTGCTACTTTTTAAAAGAGCCATTAACAACGCTGAACGATGCCTATTACGATGTGACCTTGAAACCTTTGGATGAGGTGTGGCAGCAGAGGACTGATGAGTATCTGAAGAAGCTCCAGGCTTTGGTGCCCACTGTGGTGAAGGACGTGTGGCTGATGGAGCCAATCCAAGTTTCACTGAGAACGTTGAAAACTGGATTAGATATGGTTGGTGTTGTTGTATTTTAAATCACTTGCCTACAGCTCCGGGCCCAATGGCCTAATAATTGGTTTCAATACGGGTTTGTGTGCCAAATTGGCACAGACACATCTGTGCTTCTCTGCAGGTCAGGTGTGGGGAACCTTTGGCCCTCCAGATGTTGCTGAATGACAACTCCCATCTGCCTCAGCAAGCATGGCCGGTGGCCAGGGATGATGAGAGTTGTCATTCAACAACATTTGGAGGGCCAAATCAACCCACACCTGCCATAGGTCCAGCAAGAGAATGTTCAATGTGTATAATATTGACGTTCTGTGTGAATGTGGCATGTTGCTATGCACTGAGAGTTTAGGAACCCTCTGTCAGTGCCAGCTCCAGTTTTTTGGGGGTAGGGGCTGGGCAAGATGCCCTCAATGAACCCCCCTCCCTCAGTGAGTCACCAGCATGGCATTGGTAGCCACCAGTGTGCCCGCCAGTACCTCCTATAGTGCCCATGATAGATCTAGGTAAATGCTTGCTCTTCTGGCTCAGCTCCTGTTTGCATTGGCTCAGCCTCTCTACATTAAACACGCCCTCTTCAACATGCCCACATTTCATTGGATGCCAGGATTGGACGCCCATCCTCCCGATGGTTCTGAACAGAGGAGAAGTTGAAAGAGCTTCCCTCTGCCAGCGAACGCAGCAGTGGGGGATGTAATTGTCTCTCCCCCCCCCAACGATGGGTGGATATGCCCACACTGCTTTGTCCTCCTGTCTCTTTTTCTGCTTTTCTAGATGTGGCAGCCGTTTTGTATTCTGCCACACACCCAGTAGCAACTCTTTTGCATTATGCCAGGACCCCCAGCAGCCATTTTGTGGCTGATGCCCGTGGCACTTTCTCAACGTTCCACATGTGCCCATTCACTGGCCCAAAAATATCAGCGACCCCTGATGCCATCATAAAAAAGGCTAGTGTCAAGCGCTCAGCACCGTCTCATCCCAAAGCTAAGTCGAAATTTGTTATCGCCAGGAGTCATCTCCCGTTAGGGGCGGGGTCTTGCCTCTAACCTTGTGCTATATCTCTAGAACATAGCATGAGGTCAGAGGAAAATCTCCTGGTCCTCTCTTCAGCTCTAAGCTTACAGCTGGGGTGTGTGCAGAAAACAAGCCTTTGCCCTCAAAAGTTCAAAACTAGAGGAGGTGGCAGTGGCTTGCTCTGGCTCTGCGTGTAATGAGCACTCCAAAATGCAGAGCATCTTTCTAGAGCAGAGTAAGTCCAGGCACGAGAGCCTCCCCAGTCCAGCCGCTGCTGCTGCTGTTGTTATTGTTGTTGTCACTTTTCTCACCAGCTGGGACGACAAGCATAATCCATAAAGCCTCAAAACATCTCTGACAATTTAAAACCATACAAATAAAGGGCAGGTATACCAGTCCCGCCCCACTAAAAAAGGTCATCAAAGGCCAAAGGCCGGGATGTAGAAGAAGGTCTTTGCCTGGTGCCTAAAGATGGTGCCTGGTGTGCCTCCCTGGGAAGAGTGTTCCACAGCCAGGGGACCACCACCAAAAAGGCCCTTTTTTTGCGTTGCCACCCTCCAATCCTCCGATAAAGGGGGCACACAATGAAGGATTGCAGGGTCTGGGTTGGGTCATGTGGGGAGAACTATCCAATGTAAAGCCTTTTTAAAAAAAGAATGTTAAAGCATTCGGTTGTTGTTTTAACCTACCTTGCAAAACAGGTGACACAGCAGATGCTAAGCTGGGCAGAAGCAAAGTTCTCCAGAACAGTGACCAAGCTTCTGCAACCTCTATCAAGCCTGTACAGTTTCTCAGCCAGGTGACATCATGGGATTATTGCTTTGGATGAATTCTTACAATGCAGCGTTATAGCTGCCAATGCCCATTTCTCTGAGTTCGGTCCAAATAATTAGGGCTGCCACATGGCCCTGTTGGCTGGGTTTTGCCTGCATTTCTGGCCTTGCCTGGTGGTGCCTTCGTTTGAGTGATTAGCTGGGTTGGATTCCTAGCTCAGAAGACTCTGGCTGTGCAGATGACAGGCACCAGTGCAGATCAATCCCTCTCTCCAGAAAATGAGATAGATCTGTCCCCCGAGCCCAGTAATCAATAAAGTAGCGATGGATACCAAGAGCACATCCACACACCATGCATTTGAAGCATTCTTATACCACTTGAACAGTCATGGAGAATCCTGGGAACTGTAGTTTGTTAAAGGTGCTGGGAATTGTAGGTCTGTGAGGTCAGCACCCTTAACAAACTACAGTTCCCGGGACTTTCCATGACAGTTGAAGTGGTATAAGAGTGCTTTGAATGTATGGTGTGGATGTGACCCTACTTGGATGGCATCGCTCCAAAGAGGATTAGGCAAAGTCATGGAGGATAAAGCTTTCCATGGCTACTACCTCCAATGGCTATGTTCTACCTCCAGTGATGGAGGGAGTGTTGCCTCTGAATAGCAGTTGCTGGGAATCACAAGCGGGGAGAGTGCTGTTGCTCTCAGGTCCTGCTTTCAGGCTGCCTGTCGGCATCTCGTTTGGCCGCGGTGAGAGCAGGATGGTGGGCTATGACAGGCCTTTGGCCTGATCGAAGGGCTCTACTTATGTTCTGATGATGCCTTGCAGAAACTGCTCCATGGCAGTGAGATTGCCAGTGAAGCCTAAAGGAGAGCCCACACTGGGCCTGGCCAGCATCACAAACTATCTCATTGAAGAAAAACTTATGAAGCCTTTCCGAGACCTGTACAGCATCAACCCAGTTGCAGAATATTACAGGTTTAAGCAAACTATGATGGAAAGCCCATTTGAACGTAAGTCCTTTGACTGTCCTGATTTTTGTTCTGTCGCTTCCTCTTTCTTACCAAGTTCCAGGGAGGGAGGGAGGGAGGAAGGAAGGAAGGAAGGAAGGAAGGAAGGAAGGAAGGAAGGAAGACATGTTATGGAGACATGCTTTATTTGCTTAATTTTTCATATCGTAGAATTTGGGGTTTGGCTGCAGAACTGGAGGATTTGATGGACACGACTCTAGTGGTCTGGAGGCTGGGATTCCACCCTCTCATTGCCACAGCTTGGGTTTGATTCTTAGCCAGGGAGGGACCATACCTCAGTGGTGGCACATACACTCTGTACTCCAAAGGTCTCAGGTCCAGTCCCTGGCGTCTCCAGTTTCTAAGAAGCACCCAGTAGCCGGTGATGGGAAAGATCTCTTCCCAAGACCCTGGAGGGCCACTAACAGCCAGAGCAGACCAGCCTTCACTAACCTGGTGCCTTCCAGATATTTTGGACCAGAAGTCCCATCAGTCCCAACCATCACACGGCTGATGGGAGATGTAGTCCAAAACATGTGCAAGGTGCTAGGTTGGTGAAGGCTGGAGCAAACAATGTTGGCCTGCATGGGCAAATAGTCTGACCTAGTAGAAGGCCACTTCCTATGTTCCCCTGAGATAGCACAGTGAGTCTTTGTGCATAGCTGCAGTGCGCATAAAGAATCTCTGGACTGAGGCACTAATCCAACTTCGGGATTACATCGGAAGCTGCCTTAAACTGAGTCAGACCTTTGGTCCATCTACCTCAGTATTGTCTGCGCTGGCTGGCAGAGGCTCTCCAGGGCTTTTGGTGAATACCCTGCAAGTAAATCAGAGACAGCCAGTGTAACAAAGGGGTTACACTGTCGGCCTGGGACCTGGGAGACCAGGGTTCAAATCTCCACTTGGCCACAAAGTTCACTGGGTGACCTTGGGCCAGTCACTGCCTCTCAACCTAACCTACCTCACAGGGTTGTTGTGAGGATAAAATGAAATGGAGAGTGGGAGAACCATATACGCTACCTTAAACTCCAAGGAGGAAAGGTGGGACATAAACCAAATAAATTGCCAGATTAGAACATCCCACCCCTCCCTCCTGAAACAAAATAGCTGAGAAGGGAGGAGGGACCTGGAGGAGCTGGTGTGGCCACCAGATACTCCCACATGTTCCCTGCCCCTCTGCAGTTTCTAAGCCCAACTTTTATAGCTTCCAAGCTAAAGCATTGTGGCTGGATGGAGCACATCTCTTGTTCTAATCCTTTTAATGGGTCTCATCGTTATCAAGCAATGGCAGTGAAGCAGGCTGGATTGCTGGCCCTGCCACTGCTAAAAGTCCATATATGGGTGTGGGTGCTTGCACTGAGGCACACAAGAGTATCTACTTGCGCTCAGGCCTCCACATGCCCAGGACTCCCAATCACTCTGCTGTGCGGAAGCCTGTGACCAGCTGGTCACATGTAAACTCTGCCAGGAGTCCTCCAGATGACCTGTTTATTGCGCATTCATCCTGTTGTGTTTGCACAAAGCTTACAGGGAGGTTAGCCTATAGTCTTACTTATACCACATTCACACCTTACGTGTATTCAGTTGTTATTGTTCATGGCTTCCCCCAAAGAATCCTGGGAAGTGTAGTTTGTGAAGTTGTTAGGAGATTGCTATTTCCCTCATAGAGCTACAATTCTCAGAGTTCCCTTGGAAGAACTGACTGTTAAACCACTCTGACCATTGTAGCTCTGTAAGGAGAATAGGAGTCTCCTAACAATTCTCAGCACCCTTCACAAACTACACTTCCCAGAGTTCTTTGGCGGAAGCCATGACTGTTAAAGGTGGAATAATTGTGGAATAAATCTATGGTGTTAATGTGACTATGTTAAGTCATTTTGATCTGTTTATGAAGTGGTTATGAAAAAATGAAATGGACTGCCTTCAAGTCGATTCCGACTTATGGGCGACCCTATGAATCGGGTTTTCATGGTAAGTGGTATTCAGAGGGAGTTTACCATTGCCTCCCTCTGAGGCTGAGAGGCAGTGACTGGCCCAAGGTCACCCAGTGAGCTTTATGGCTGTGTGGGGATTCGAACCATGGTCTCCCAGGTCGTAGTCCAACACCTTAACCACTATACCACAGGCAAATTTACAACCAGGAAAATTCATTCTGTATTCAACCTGATTTGTTAACTGAAATCCTGGAGAGGCACTACTCCGTATGTGGACAATACTGACCTAGCTAGACTAAGAGTTTAACTCAGTTTAAGGCAACGTCCTGAGTTCAACTTGGCCTGTTTCATAATTCAGGAATGGCTGTGCCACAACAGGTCATGGATGATTTACTGACACCACTTTCCCCATCCTCCCAGATCATGCCTTGTTGATAGGGAACAAGCACCTGCAGACATTTGATGGGAAAATATACAGTTTGACCTCTGAATGCAGCATCCTGCTGGCCAAGGATTTCATTCATGATGCATTTACTGTAATATTAAACCTAAGCAAAGGTAGCAGAAGATCACTACACGTCGACATGAATGGTACTGCTGTTGTTATCTACCCAGAACAGAAGGTAACAAGATGGCTCTCTCTGTTTTTAAATCTGTGCTTTAACTTTGGGGCACAGTGAGTTTTGTTTTTATGGTTTCTATGTTTTAACGGTGTATTTAAATTATTGTTTTTTTACTTCATTATTGTAAGCGACCCAAAGAACTTTTATATTTTTATGTGGCAGCATACAAATGCTATACATAAATAAAGTAAGAGGAAGGAAGGAACTCAAGTTCAGATTTTTCTGTACCATAAATCCAGTTGCTGGCAACAGCAGGAGGGAAGAGTGCTGTTGCGCTCAGGCTTCCCATCAGCAGTTGTGAAGCGGCAAATTCAGAAATGCAGGGTCCCTTCACGATAGCCACGCCATGCCCCCTCACAGCCATGCCCCCTTCTAAGATTATACAACCTTCTTAGATTCTACAATAAAATAAGATTTCACTTTGTTTAGAGTTCAGTTGAATGATGAATGCAGGATGAGGGTATTTCTTTTTGAGGTTTGACAATAAGCTTCTGGAAAACTCTTCTCAGTGGGATGAGGGAACTAGGGGACTCTGCAATTTAGGTGGGAGATGCAGAATTTCTATAATAAGCCACCAACATCATAAACTGCTTTGAGGTTTTATTACAATCAGACAGTACATATATTTGGTGAAATAAAATAAACCTCTTTGCATTCCAAAAACCTGGTCTCTTTGTAACCTAGATTCCCCTTCCTGCTTTTAAACAGCTCTACAAGAAGTACAACTATTCCCTGTTGGCAGAGAACTGCCAACGTTTTGACATTCCTCTTGAAGAAGACGAAGGCCTTGCAATCCGAAGAGTATCAGATCTTGTAGAAGTGTCTACAACTAACGGGGCTTTATTTTCATGTGACCTTCGCTATGACCTCTGCTCTCTTACCTTGGATGGCTGGCATCATGGTTTGTACTCCAAGTTTGGCACCATGGTTTCTACTCAGCATTTTGAGCTATGTGTGATGGATGCTGGGCAATCAGAGTGTCATGTTCCACCTCCATTTAGCTGGTGAGAAAATTAGGGAATGTGTTTTCTTCCTGCTGGATCCAAAGCTCAGAAATGGGACATAGGAAACTTCCCAAATGTGATTTATAATGAGCTGAGCTTTGGATCCAGCTGACCTCCTCCAAAGCTCAGTAGCAGAACATGAGAATCCCGTTTCCTGACTAGGAAAGGAAAGCAGGGACCTCTCATATGGTGTTGATCAACTGCTTTACTCTGATGAAGCGGCAAGTGGATTTGTGGGAGCCTGCTATTTGGCTTCCTTTTTATTTATTTTTATAATTTATATACCACTTAATACTGCAATTTCTCAGACAATCAGAATGCCACACAATCAGTTAAAACTAACCATAAAATCAGGAAAACTTACTTAAAATGCCATTTGAATGTTTTAAAAAAAGTCTTCACCAAGTGCCGCAAGTTCAACAGGGACGGACTTCCACAGAAGTGGGCCCACAATACTGAATGCACAGCGCCTCATGGATATGAGCCATGCATTTGAGCAGTGGGGGACCACTAACAGTGACTGTTCTGTTTCCTATTATAGTAACACAGCCTTGTAAACAAGCACATGAAAGTTACTAGGCTGCCATTTATCAATTTATTTATTTAGTAGAATGTTAAGAGGCTAGTTGCCTGTATTATTATTGCAGCAGTGAAAGAGTAGCAATGTGGAAATGCAGGATCCTAGCTTCTTGCAGGCTACTAAAAAAAAAAATCTTGGACCATGCAGGTTGGTGGAAAAGGGACACATCTGAGAGAGAGAGACTCCCCTTCAGACAACACTGACAAATTCTGTTTGAGATCCGGATTTTATTAAAAACCTACTTAATCTGCATTTTCTGAAGCAATGTGCAAACGGAAACACAGCTTTCTTTCAAACTGTGCATGTCTCCAAGTTTAGCAAAGCAGTTCCCCAAGCAAATACTATGTACATAGTACGTATTTTAGGGGAAGTGGGGAGGCTGTCATGTCAACAGAGCAGTGAATCCGCTCTGGGTTTTAGTCAGAACTCTCGTGGAGCTGCCCAAGGTGCTGGACCTATTTGGGGAATAGTTTCAGCACCTTGGACAGATTCTTGAAACTTCAGGCTAGAATCCGGAGCAGATTCACTGCCTCACTGACATCAGAACCACCAGTCTCCAAAACCACCAGTTTGTGCATGCAAACATGGTTTTAGGATCATTTTATTTATGTATGTATGGCTCATTTTTATGCACACTGCTTAGAAATGTAAATGATTAAGTGTAAGATAAATGTCTTACATAAAATAAATCCATTCGTTAAAATAACATGCAAAAATGCATTTCTGTTCAGGGAAATTGCTTACAAAAATGTGTGTATTTGTAGAAGCGTGTACGAAAATGCTGACAAATTTTCATGTGGTCTTTCAAAAAATTGCAAACTGATGCAGAAATGTAAAGAACTGAACTGAAAACTGGAAAAAATAGAAACTGAAATGGACAAATCCCTCCAGCCCTAATAGAAGTCAAGCAGACTGTTGGAGGAGAGAGAGAGAGATAAGTGTCCTCTATCCACCAGCCTGCTTACTTTACTCACCTGCATGGAATCCCTTGTCACCTATGATGACCAGACAAGTAACGTACTACCATCAGGATGACTTTAAATGCATAAATCAAGCAGGCCTTTCAACCTCAGCACTTCCAATTATAAAATGCCACCCACCAAGAGTTGGTTGATCCAGTAATGCTTGCAACACCAACATATGCACCCAGGGGACTGGAAGAGCACCTCTCAATTTTTTCCTAAAGTTTTGGCCCTTAGATGGCAAAAAGCATCCTGGGGCATCACTCAGTAGTGCTCAAGTTGACCTTTCAGGTTGTTGAGACTTCTTTTCTCTTATATTTTTAGGTGTGTCTGCTGGCCTTTTTGGTACCAATGACAATGAAGCTGGCAACGAATGGATGCTTCCAGATCATTCCTATGCAGACAGCGTGCAAGAGTTCATGGAGTCATGGCAGGTAAGTCTGCTATGGCTTTATTTTACAAGGAACTACTGAAGGTTGTGGGAAGGACCATAGCTCAGTGGCAGAGAAACAGCTCTGCATACAGAATGTTCCAGGTTCAGTCATCGGCTTCTCCAGGAAAGGGTGGGAGAGACTCTTGCCTGAAATGCTGGAGAGCCGCTGCCAGTCAGTGTAGGCAGTACTGAGCCTTGATTTGGCTTAGCATGTCGTCTGAACCCGGGCTCATGCTTTAGCTCTCTCCAGACTAATCACAAGCCCTAAAAAAAGGTTTACTCTGTGGCTTACAGCTTGTGGTTTGCCTAGGACAGCTAAACCATGAGTGCGCATTCAGATGGTATGCAGAACCAAATCATGGCTTTGCTCATAAAGCCTGCTGCATCAGGTCCATGGTCTATCTAGTTGAGCATTCTGTACTCACAGTGGCCAACCAGTCACCCATGGCAAATGGCAGCACAGAAGCAAAATGCTCAGAGAAGAGCAAAGCAGCCACAAGCTCCTCTCCAGAAGCCTGTGTGCTTGCACGTTCATGCTAAGCTACGGTTTGGCTTGGCATGATGTGTGAACCGGGCCACTATAGCTAGGGCTATGCTATGAATGATCCCTGACCCTTGACCAGGCTGTCTGGGACTGATGGACTGTGGTGTCCAGTAACATCTGGAGGGCCACAAGTTCCCCAGATGTTGCTGTGCAAAGCCACACTCGCTCTCACCCATCTGTTGTGGATCTGGGCACATGCATGTTTCTATGAAAAGTGAATATTTATTTCACTGATTTATTCATCAGTTTTCAAGGCTAAGCCCACGCAAAGCAACATACACAGAGAAAGCAAACAATGTAAGAGAGAGAATATGAGAGACACGTCCGACTCTCTCAAAAAAGGCCCTCTGCGTACACACGTTTTGCCTTCTCAAGAACAGAGATGCTGTTTCGTATACTGATATAAGTTTCTTCGCGAACCAAGGCTTTTAACTCAGTGCCACCGGTAAAAGAGAATTAGCCACACTTTGTTGAGGATCAGGCTCTCCATGGCGACTAGCCACAATGGCTATGCTATCCCTCCACGGTCAGAGGTAGTATGATTCTGAATAGCAGTTGCTGGAAACCACAGGTGGGGAGAGTGCTCTTGCGCTCCGGTCCTCCCCATTTCGGGCTCCCCATTGGGGCATCTGGTTGGCCACTGTGAGAACAGGATGCTGGACTAGATGGGCCACTGGCTTGATGCAGCAGGGTTCGCTGTTCCTATTGAAATCAGCCAGGTACCTGCAGTTCTGATATTTGTCAACTGCTGAAGCCATATTTGTTTCCCCAAGTGTTTTGAGAGAAACAATTTGATTCAGTGTTGGTCATGCGTTCGGAATGTGATTATCTTATAATTTTGTGATATTTTATTGTACGCCACTGTGATTTTTTTAAAAATAAGTGGATGGTTTTAAATATTCTTATAAATAAACAAATAAAATACGACCCTCCCTTCCCCCCCCCCCCGGGCAAGGTGAGCAACCAGTGCAGCCCGGTGAAGAGGACCGACAAGGCATGTCTTGATGCATCTGGCCCCCAAATCTGCAAAACTTTCTTCCTGGATTCTGACTCCCTCTTTAGGAACTGCTTCAGAGTTGTGAGTACCACGTGGCAAAACACTCTTCGTTAAATTGTTTATTTGTTTATTTATTACATTTACATCCTGCCCTTCCTCCCAAAGGGAGCCCAGGGTGGCAAAACATGGCATGTGCTGCATGCACACCAGACTTGCAACTGGCATGAATCCCTGTAGAAGTACAGGTGGAGAGCCTGTGGAAGTTCTCAGTCTCCAACTCCCATCGTTCCCAGCCAGCATGGCCAATGGCCAGAGATGATGGAAGCTGAAGTCCAGCAACGTCTGGAGGATCACAGGTTGCCCATCCGTGCTGTAGAAGATTACCAGGAAATCTTTCCTACCAATAACCATTTTTAACCATTAGAAAATCTGAAAATTCACCTCCTTGCCTCTAGCTCCGAGACCGTTTAAGATGACAGGAAACTGCCCTGTTACCATGGTCACATCCGCACCTTACATTTAAAGCACACGGCTTCCCTCAAAGAATCTTGGGAACCGTCGTTTACTCCTCAGCACGATGGTTCCCAGCACCCTGAACAATCTACCGAGCTATTGACAGGGCCAGATTCAGACATGCTGAGGCCCCAAGCCATGTCAAGAATCAGAGGCCTCATACTGTAAAAAATAAAGAGGGGGAAATGGGGGGAAAGTGGCAAGGAGCGGATTAGAAGAGATGATGCCTGGCCTGAAATGCAATTTTAGAATGTGTTGGTAGGCCAGCTCCCATTGTCTTCTCGAGGCCTGAGGTGATATTGGGCAACTTCTGGATGATGCGGGTAGCCCAGCAGCCCTAGAAGGGGATGGGATTGGGTCAGGGTTTGGTGGGGAGGTCAGGACTCAGAATTTTAGTGGCAGATTTTATATGAAAGTTTATTTAAACCAAAGCGATTTCAATTATAATAAATCTTCTTGGTTATCTTCAACCTATTTAGAAGCCACTCTTAATGTGAGGACCTAAGCCATGGCTTACTTGGCTTGTTCCTAAATCCAGCACTGGCCATTGATGGGTGTGGCCTGAACAGAGCCCTAAAAGTCAGATAGAGAAGCACGGAGGGCCACCTTTAGTCCCTGGGACTGACATTCTGCACCCCGATGTTGATCACTGGGGTCCTTGTGATAAGAGCTGTCTGGCCTGTCGTCCTTGTTCTAAGTGTTTGGGGGGGGGCTTTTTTTCAAATTGACATGGGAATCAGAGCTCTGGCAAAATTGGGTGCACCGTGTTAATGGGCAAGTTGACTTCTTATAAACTTTTAGGGCAAGGAACAAATCAAACAGGAACGTGACCAATGGCAACTCTTTATTGATCACTGGAACTTGAGTAGACTCAATGGGAATGGCCAGCGTGAAGAGGGGAGGAACTGTAGAGCGGTGGTGAAGCACCTATTTTGCATGCAGAAGGTCCTGGGTTCAATCCCTGGCTGGCACCTCCAGTTTCAAATGTATCCGGTAATACCTGATGGGAAGGACCGCTGCCTGAGACCCTGGAGAGTCACTGCCAGTCAGAGTGGACAACACTGGACTACATGGGGAAATGATGTCAGCTTCCTATGTGATATCTCTTTGTTGTTTCTTATTCATTCTTACTTTATTTTGGTTGGTAGGTAGGTAGATAGATCAGCAATATTTTCATTCTTTTTTAAAATAACAATACTAGCCCTATTCAAAGTAGACCCATTGACGTTAATAGGCACGAGTAACTTGGGTTTATTAATTTCAATGGGTCTACAACTCTGAGTAGGACTTTGTTGACTATAACCTAATGCCTTCTGTACTGAAGGAAGAGTCAAAGTTAGACCAAAGCAGATTGGTCTAGATGTATTTCCATGCACTTATTTCCCCTTTCTTTTAAAGGTGAATCCAGAACCATTCTACAGCCTATGCACAAATGACATGTGTGAACTGCAGAGTGTAAAACCAGCTTGCTCCTTGGCTGCAGCATTTGTGAACTTGTGCAACAGGAATTTTGTTCCCTTAGAGATGCCGCTTCAATGTGGTAGGTGGTGGTGGTAGTGGTATGTTCATCTTCACACAGATCACCTAGGACAGGAGTGGGGAACTGTTTCAGATCAATGGGCCAAGACCCTTATCTGCCCATGTCCCATGTCAACCTGTCAAAAACAATTTGACAGTTATTGTTATTGTAGACAGGTGTTATTGCAGTGAGATGCAAAAATAACTGGTCTACTGGGAGTTGAAATAATAAAGAAACTTAAGTCTTATTACAACAAAGAGGCAAAATCACACATGCTTAAGCAGCCATGCAGCTTCCACTCAGGGAGCCATTGCTAACTAACTGATAACAAAGAGAGGAAGGGAGGGAGGGGATGAGCAAAGCCTGCAAAAACAACAAACACTTTAGAGGAGGAATCAGAAGAGGGAATATATTGCCTTTCTCTCTATCCCACCCATTCCCCCACTGGTTCAGGTCACTTGTAACATGTGCTGGTGTTTTATTCCCAACAGTTGTGGCATCAGGCAATAACAATTTTTTTGTAAGCCACTTGGAGGTTTTTTACAACTGAGGGGTATAAAAATTTTGTTAAATAAAATAAATAGAACAGTGCCTTTGAAATGCATTTCCAAGCAGTTTCTATTGAAAAAGCTTCAAAACACACTTCAACGTGCTGTCTCTCAGCATGCATCAGCTGATAGGCACTGAGAGACCTTGCCTATTCCAAGTGCACTTCAAAGTGAAGGCTATGCCTTTACCTGGCTCCCATCTGACATCACATGTGATGTCAGGGGCGGGGCAGGTGGGCATGGTTTTATGGAAATGGTCCCATGGGCCAAATTAGTACCCCTGCCGAGCTTAATTTGGCTGCTGGTCTGGAGGTTCTCCACCTCTGACCTAGGGATAACATCAATTTTTGTTTCCAGCCAGGGTCAAAATCAGCACTTGGCATTCTTGGGAAACTACCAGGGTAGCACCCTTTCCTAATGCCTGACCTGGCCCCTATAGTGAACTTTCCCTGGCACTCTGATCAACTCTTAGTCTCAGTGTTGCCCTTGTAGGATGTAGCAGGGAGGAGAATGGGGACAAAACTAGAATTAGTTGGTTCCGCCTGTCATTGGCTAGCTCCACCTACTGTTGGGCTCCCTGCATTCCGCCCTGCCAGTCCCAATACATGCCATCCACCACTGCAAGGAAGGACTGGATCCTCCATTGCCCACTGATAAAACAAAGCCCAGAAGTGTCAGTGCTGTGTTTGGATGCTGGGGAATGTGAATTCAGGATTTTGAGGTCTGAGGAAAGTACTGGGAGCCACAAGAGCCCCACAGTAGACACTATGAGTGTTAAGGCTAATTGTTCTTGCCACATAGTCTATCTCGCAAGACAGGAGCCTGGCAGTGATCCCAAGTTTATAATCTTTCCTCCTTTTAAAAGACAAGTAGCTCTTTGCCATTCCTGAAATAGCAGACCACATGGGGTCATTTGTGTTTATAATTCTTTTCTGCACCTCAGCAAACTGTATACTGTATAGCTGTTCTTTCTTCTCATGCGCAATGGCCAGTGAGTATTAATGATGCAAATGAGTTACCGTCATGCACCAGCAAACCAAGCAGGGACAGATGGTACAGTCTGTGGATAGAGAGGTGATGTACAAAACAATAAATGGGATGCGTGTGTGACACACAAATACTTTGTTATGGAACAGGACTTGCTTTTTGCATGGTTGAAGGGATGGCAGTTTCAAAGGTAACCCAGTGAGTTCAGGCTCTCAACAGTAACACCATCCAACAACTAGGGGTTTGCTGATGTGTTTAAATAATCTAAAGCCCGCTCTGCCTTTTTGGTTGTAAAACAAAATCCTCACTGAAGGAGTCAAGTCAAACAGAGAACAGTGGAGAAGTATCAGTCTGTTAAGTAATGTTAAAGTTAAAGCAGAACATTTGGGTCTGGAGCTGATCTGACTTTATTATATTATTTTGATTTGATTGTACTTTCCTGTAACTTTCACCATTGACCTTGTTTTATTTCAATATTACAGATGGAGAACTGAGGCTGAAGGACAGCAGCTTGCCTAAGACCATAGAATGAGTCCATGGCTGAGGGAGAGATGGCACTCAGTTCTCCTGTATCTCAAGGCCAAGTCTTGAACAGAGGGCTACACACAGGCTCTCAGTGTACTTTATATGTCTGGAGATTCTTTCACTACATTGCTTTACTAGTCCTGTCTCCTGCCAGTTGTAGTTTTTGATTTCACATTTTCCGAAGATGGGCGAGACGTCCCTTTTCCTGCCTAGAACACCCTCACCATGGTTTTATCGTAAAACATCCTGCTTGAAAAGCGACAGCATCAACCAAAGCAGGATTTACAATTAAATGAAAAATCAAGCTTGCTAGGGTTGCAAGCCAAAAAATAATTAGGAGTCCTTGTTTTAATTGAATCAAAGCAACATCTTGGGGTTTGTTTTTTTTTGCATATCCCTAAGCAACCAACTAGTTCTGCTCTTTATATCACATGTCTTTATCGATCACATTACAAATATGTGTCAGAATTGCTGGCAGTGGGCTGGCCAATGGGATGTGCATTTTCATAGGAAACACAGAAAGGTGCCTTTTACCAGGTCAGACTATTTGACCTTTGGGACCCTTACTATCTATCCAGGCTGGCAGCAGCTCTCAGGCAGAGGTTTCTCACATCACCTGTTATCTTAATCCTTTTACCTAGAGATGGAATTGGGGGCCTTGTGCGTACTAAGCATGTGCTCTTATCATTGACATTTGTATAGTCCCTCCCCAATTGTTCTAGATGTTTGCATGATCAGCACCATTTGTCCACAACACAATCATCACACGGACATTTTTGACATGGTGGTAGATGAATGCATGCAAGATTAAACTGCCCCTTGCTAAGCTGATCTAAGGCGAGTATTGGTCCTGTGTTAATACTCTTGAACAAGACAGAGTAAAACGCTTCCTTTGCCTGTTGCAGATTCTCACTTTTATTTTGTGTTCCAACCCAACATTTCAAAAATTTTACACTGAAAACTAATGGCTAGATCGCTATCGATGGACTGCCTTATAGCCGAACATTATTCAAGGCACATCCTCTCTTCTGTCTAGTTGGGCGATGGAGGAATTTGCCTTTTGTATGCAGTGAGAACTAGGCTTAGCGGAAAGGCAAGGGACGCTTGATACAATGGGTGTGAAAGCAACGGATTCTGGGAGAAAACGTGAGCTATCTAGGCTGCATCAGGGCTGAATGGGCCATAGTCAGTGGCAGAGCATCTGCTTTGCATGCGGAAAGTCCCAGGTTCAACACCTTGCATCTCCAGGCAGGGCTGGGAGAAACCCTTGCCTGAAGTCCGGGAGAGCCACTGCCTGTCAGTGCAGACAATACTGAGCTAGGAGCAGCAGTAGTCTGATTTAGTATAAGGCAGCTTCCTATATCTGCTCCTTTGGGGGAAAGGGCCGTAGCTCAGTGACAGAGCATCTGTCTCGGATGTAGAAGGTCCCAGGTTCAATCTCTGCTGTCTTCAGGCAGAGTAACTTGGCAGAGACTCCTGCCTGAAACCCCAGACAGCAGCTGCCAGTCAGTGTGGACGATACTGAGCAGAATGTGTATGTAATGGCATGTTAGAAATCACTGGATGAAATATCTCGCCTGTTATACGATTTTAGGTCTTATCCGTTAAATAGTTTGGAATATTTTGATCTAACAATAAAAAGCAATACTGGGAATATCATGCTGTGAGATTGTTTTTATTTACCAGTGTTTGTGGAGGTGGGTGGGTGGTATTCAACAACTTCCCAATTATGGGTGCTCCAAAAAAGTTAAAAGAGTGAACTGGAATAACAAGTATTTTAACTGTGCACTATGTTGATTCAAACACATTTTCATTTTTCAGTAATGTACTGTGTTCTGATTAACAGAAATCAACAGAACAAATAAACAGCACAAATCCTTAGTTACGTGGGGAGTAGTTTTCGCCCCCACTCCCGTTTTGTATTTGCAATTGTAACAGGAAAAAAAGCAAAAACTGTTATTATTATCAGTTTTATACTACAATAGAGGGCTCATGTGATGTTTTTTACTGCAACCCATTGGCAGTGCAATCCTAATCATAAGTAATCCCCACTGAATTTATTAGGGCTGGCTCTGACGTAAGTGAGCCCCCAAACACACTGACCCTGAAGAAGAAAAGGCTTGGCAGGAGAGTAGAACAGAAAGCGGTCTGCACATGCTCTGTATCCCTCTCTCCAGGGAGTAACATCCACACCATGCATTTAAAGCACGTGGCTTCTCCCCCCCCCCCGAATCTTGGGGACTGTAGTTTGTGAAGGGTCTTGGGAATGGTGGTTCTGTGAGGGGTAAACTACAGCTCCCAGGATTCTTTGGGGGAAAGCCGAGCGCTTTAAATATACGATGTGGCGGTGCATAGTCTCTCTCTTTTACTCCATGGGGCTTTACTGCGTTGAAGGCGTTGGTAGGAAATGCACTGTAACACGGGGCTAAAACGATCCACCGCGGCTTGCAGCCCAATAAACACACTGCTAAGAACCCCTGAGAGGGTAGAACTCGCGCCAGCGTTCCAGGAGGAGGCGGGAGGGGAGCGTTGCGACGGGGGGGGGGCTTTTACGACTGCGAGCGGGTTCTTCTTGACGGCAGGAGGCGCCGGAAGGAGCGGAGCCGAGGCGGAAGGAGGAGAGGGGGAAAGAAGGGGGGCAGCAAAACAAAAAGGAAGAGGCGGCGGCGGTGGCGGGACGCTGGTGGCGGCGGAGCGGAGCTGAGGAGGAAGAGGAAGGTGCTGTGATATGAGGAGGTGAAGGAGGGAGGAGAGGTAAGGCGGGAGGGGGGCACATAGCTGTGGCCAGGGTGGGAGCAGTCAGTCACTCCGCTCGCCTTTTTGGGACGCCTTTCATCCAAAAAGGAATGCTTTGTGGAGAGAGTGCTTTGTACAGGGAGAAGACGAGGGGAAAGCGCTCTGTGCATGCTCAGAGGCCCCTTTTCTTTCTCCTGCTATCAAGCAAGACCTTTCCCGGGAAATACTCGTTTGTTTCCTTCCCTTTCCCCGTCTGAAGTATATTGCTCTAATTCTGTGGTTCCTAAGCTTCCCCTCCCCCCCGCGAACCGCTTGAAAACTACTGATGGTCTTGGCCGACCGCTTACTGGTTTTTCTGCCAGTTACAGCCATTGTTGGATGCTGCATAATTTTTAATGGCTCCTTTTATTTTTTGTGTTGCGTTTTATTGCGTTGAGGTGTGAATTCGATGGGAGGCAAATTGTAATACGGCGGAATGCAATGTAAGGAACAAAAGAAGCAATAAAGATACAATTAAAAGTAAGAATAGTTAATGTGGAAGCGCTGTGGGCCACCTGAATGAAGCTTGCAGACCCCGGCCATGGACCACAGTTTGGGAACTCCTGCTCTAATCCCTTTTGAAGGGGTTGCCTGGAGGACATCTTTGCTCAAGTGCTTTCCCCAGTGCGTGGCTTGTTGCTGGAGGGAATGGGAGGGATAGTGCTTCCTCCTCTCCTTTCCCCTCTTACCCATATTTAAATTATTGGTATTTCGATGTTAAATATCTGTGAGCCACTTTCCCATGAGCCCCGCAATGTGGACTGTAACCAAACATTTACAGAACGCACATTTAAACTTTAAAAACCTTATTAGATAACTTAATAAATTGCATAACAAATAAAGTAACCCTGGAAACGAAAGAGGACCTATGAAGGGGGAGGCACTGATAAGGTAGATAAAACATGTTGACCTCCTAACTCTGCAATTGCTTTCCTTCCCCCACCCCAAGTAATTACCTTTAATACTTCCAGGGGCCACTGTACTGACCCATAGTCACCCCCTCACTGCTGCATTAGGTTCCTGGTTGCTCCAGGGTATTTCCTTGGTAGCCTTTGCCCCCCTCCCGCTTAGTCTCTTGTAGCCCGTTCACTCACTCACCTCCTCCAAGTGTGTTGTAGTCTGCTTTCTTTATTCCAGAGGATCCTATGGGACCAAAGGGAGAATCAATTATAGCAGTTTCCAAGGTGATTCTCTACTACACTTGTGAACCGCCTTGCTGCCAAATGTTCCCAAGGCAGTTCATAATGTTTAAATCACTTAGTAGTATATGTATGTTAGCAATGACTTTAGTGCATACTCATCTTCCTTCCTCTCCAATTCTCTCTGTGGCCTTGTGGAAGTAGTGGGGTAGGGTTGGTACAGCCAAACATAGGCCCCATCCACGCTATACATGTAAAGCAGTATCACTCCATTTTAAACAATTGTGTCTTCCTCCAAAGAATCCTGGGAAGTGTAGTTTGTGAAGGGTGGAGAGAGTTTTTAGGAGACCCCTATTCAATTTAACCATCAATCCTTTCCGGGGAACTCCGGGAACTGAAGCCCTGTAAAATCAGTGGTTTGGTTTTGTTATGGTGATAAGTAGGGTTGTAATAGGTTAGAAGTCTTGCGAAACTTTAGAGGGGAGTTCACGGAAGAACATTAGTAGATATGGGGGATGAGAGAAGTAACAGGACTGGTTTTTTTTAAAACCCTATTTTTAATAAACATTTGTTTGCTGTAAGCCTGGGCATTCTAACAAATAGGGAACCCCCTCTCCCCGAGTAGGCTCATAAAACTTGCTCTTTTTTATTGCTTCATGCAAGGGCTGTATTTCTGAAACATAAAGGTTAAAAGCTATATATCAAAAAAGAATTTTCAGAGTGACTTATTTTGAGTAGAGGTGGTAGCTTTCTGCAAAACAAATAGGCAGCAAATATGGGTGGTACCATATTTATGGAAAGATTCCCCAAGAAGTACATATGGTCCCTCAGTTAGTGACTTTTTTAAAATATCTTCATGGTGTTTTTCTTTCAACCCACTTTTAATGTTTTTCAGAGCTTGGAAAAGTTACTTTTTTTGAACTACAACTCCCATCAGCCCCAGCCAGCATGGCGCTGGCTGGGGCTGGTGGGAGTTGTAGTTCAAAAAAGTAACTTTTCCAAGCTCTGGTTTTTATTAATCGCTGTGTCTTGCTGATGTGTTTGCTGCTTATTTTAAAGGGGTGTAATAGATTTTAAATTGTTGGCTTGGTATGTTTCCCTGGCTTAGTTTATATGCTACCTTGCAAGGATGCTTGCCTTGAAAGGCAGCTTATAAACCTTTTAATAACAAATAAATAGGGTAGACTTGGAGTATCTCAAGCATTTTTTTAACAATAAAGGTAGTGGTGGACTATTAGAATTGGCCAGAATCAGGAAATCAGTATGCTTAAGTTTAGTTTTGCTGCTGATCTGCTGCAAGCCTGAGGGCATGTTTAACAAAAAAAAGCAGGGGAAAATCAGTGTTTGCTCATTTGTGCTGTGTGCTAAGAAAACAATGGGGGTTCCTTCCTCCCCCCCCCCCTTGCTCACATACTCCTATCCTGGTTTACAGCCTACTTGTTGTGTTAGTGATACGAAATCACTTAAGCAAATATTCACAGGAGATACTCTGTTTCTGGGCAGCATTCCTTGAACTCTTTCAGTTTCTACTTTTTTGACAACTGTATTGAATTACAAGAGAAGATAGGTTTTGGCCAGGTTTCTTTAAACAAACAGAAGAAAAGATTGCATAAACGCAGAAGCTTGGTTCCAAGTTCAGCCCTTCAGGTTTTATCCAGTGCTAGTCCTACTCAGAGTAGACCCATTGAAATTCATAATATGTCTAACTCAGGTTTCATTTCAATGGGTCTACTCTGTGTATTACTTAAATCGAATCAACCATACTTAGTATTTCCACTTAAAGTTTCTGTGCCTGTTAACACAGTAATTTTAATGCTCATATCTGGATTTTGTGGTTTTAATATGCATTTTTTTAAAGCAGGTAGAGAGAATGAAAGAAAGGAAAGATGTCAGAATGTTGACCTCTGTATGGCTGTATAATGGAAGGAAACATAACGGAGGACGTCTGCACTAGATCGCTTGGATGGCTTCAGCGACAAGATAATGATGCTAGACTATGGCTCTGGAAATTCTCTAACTGTTTTTCAGCTACTGAACAGAGTTTTCCACTCTGTGCAAAAACGGTAGGATTTGGGCATGAATTTGCTTAGTGGAACATTAGTACACCAGTGACCTATTTAAGTCGATAAGTGTCCTCTTTGTGTCATCTAAGAGGAAAGGTGTAATGTATCTGGATATATTTAGTGTTCTCTCAAGAAAAAAGCTTTCTTCTACCCCAGAAACTGATCATAACGTTGTCCCATTAACATAAGAACAACACTTCTGGATCAGGCCAGTGGCCCATCTAGTCCAGAATCCTGTTCTCACAGTGGCCAGCCAGATGACCTAATGGGAAGCCCTCAAGCAGGACCTGAGCGCAATATCACTCTCCCTTCCTGTGGTTTCCAGCAGCTGTTGTTCAGAAGCGTACTGCCTGTGGAGGCAAAGCATAGCTGTCATGGTTAGTAGCCATCGATACTCTTATCCTCCACGAATTTGTCTTATCTTTTAAAGCCATTCAAGTTGGTGACCATCACTGCCTCTCGTGGGAGTGAATTCCATAGTTTAATTACGCGCTGCATGACGAAGTATTTTATTTTGTCTGTCCTGAGTCTTCCAACATTCAACTTCTATGGATGTCCACGAGTTCTAGTGTTATGGGAGAAGGAGAAAAACTTTTCTGTATCTGCCTTCTCCATGCCGTGCATACGTTTATGCCTTTCTATCATGACACCCCTTACTTTCCTTTTCTCCAAACTAAAAAGCTCATAATGTTGCTTCAGGGCTGGGAAAACTGTAGCCCTCTAGAATTTTTTGTTTTTAGATTTCAACTCTCACCAGCCAGCACGGCCAATGGTCAGGGATGATGGGAGCTGTCCAACAAAGTCCAGAGGCACACAGATTTATACCCTGCATAAGGAATACCATTCTTATTTTTAATGTTTAACACAGCTACAGCTGTGACTTACCTTCTTTGAAGTCTTGCCAGCTGTGTTAAACTGTTGCAACAGTCTCTGTCCCTATAGTTGTCCTCATGGTCTAATAAGGCAGCACCTTTCCATCTCTGCTCTGCTGCTGCTTGTGAAGAATTTCAGGGTTTATGGCTTCAGCCTGCTTAGTTTTTCTCACTACTAATGGGTCCCCATATGTCATCAACTTTAGAAAGGCTAACGTACCTAGCAACTCTAACACTTTCCTAGTAAGCCATAAAGCAGACTCATCGGAAATGAAAGATGTGATCAGTAGAAGTGATTGATGCCATCTTTGGCTCCAGGTTAGGCAAACTCAAATATAGGGAATGCGGTAGAATTTGTATGCAGCGTTTGCCAGCCTGCCTGCCTGCTTGCTTCACATTGGTAACTGATTGATTTTAGCTTATTTATATGCTGCTTTTCCACAGAGAGCTGTGCCTGTTATGGCTTAGAACAGGCATCTGCCTATTAAAGTAAAGAACATTGGGGGTGGTCGGGGGGGAAGAGCGCCGTTTACAAAACATAGCAATCAAATAAGACAATTCAGCAAGCATAGAATAAAATATGACAAAATAAATAAGGTAGACCCAAATACATAAGCACATCTGGTATAGCACACTGGGGAGGAGAGCCTGGCTGGGAGTCCAAAGTCTGTGAGTTCAAATCCCCGCTCGTGTCTCCTGGGTGTCAAGGGCCAGCTAAAGATCACCCCCACAGGGAGTGGCTCAGGGGTTACATGTTCTGCCACCTGTGCAGCCGTGGGCAAGCTGCATGGTCCCAAGGAGCCCAGTTGCCCCCCAACTGGCAGTTGCAGACAAGGAAAGGTCTGCCTTGTGCAGCTGTGGCAAGCTGAGCAGGCCCTAGCCAGCTGGGGAAGACTAGCCTCAGAGGGAGGCAATGGTAACCCTCCTCTGAATACCGCTTACCATGAAATCCCATTCATAGGGTCGCCATAAATCAGGATCGACTTGAAGGCATTCCATTTTCATATACGTAAGCACAGAGCATAAAGAAAGTTCACAGGCTGGTGCTGGTCTTATGGCATTCCAAGGAGCCTCCTCGGCCTGGCTTAGGCTACGGTTCAAAGGCAGAGTGGTCTTGTTGCCAGGCTAAATGATTTCCAGCTGGCTTCTTCATCGCTCCTCTTGGCTATTGGTCACAAATGTAAACTAAAATACATTTGCTAACTCCTAGGAATATAGGAAGCAGTTTTATACCGAGTCAGACCATTGATCCATCCAGTTCAGTTTGTCTACATGGACTGGCAGTGACTCTTCATGATTTCAGGCAAGAGTCTTTCCCAGCCATACCTGGAGAAGCTAGGGGTTGAACAGCTTCTCTGCTACTAGCTGTGGCCCTTTCTTTGCAAAGCAAATGCACAGCTGGCTTACCTGCCATGAGTCCGTGAACTCTTGCATGCTGTCAGTAGATGCCCTACCACTGAACTGTGGCCCTTCCCTCAAACTTTTTTTCCTGTTTTCTACTTCTGGCCTCGTTACCTTTCTCTAAACCCATTTTTGCTGTATGTCTCGTTTGCCAAAGAAACATTTCTCTTGCCTAGAGGCAGGTTCCAGATGAGCAGTCATGGTAGCCTGTTGGAGCAGAAACAGCAAAGTTTGGGGGCAGCTCGAAGAGTTAACAAATTTATTGTGGCATAAACCTTTGAGGATCAAAGCCAACTTTCCTTGACATTCTCTGACTTGAAAGTTAACATACAGAGGCTTCAAAGGGGGAGATTCCAGTGTGAAGCTGCTCAGTTTGAATTAGTTTGAAGACAGAACAGAATTGGGCTTGGGTTAAGTAGAGATTGGGTGCAATTGTCCTTTTATTTATTTATTTATTAGATTTATATATCCTGCCCTTCTTTTCCCTGTTTAAGTACAATATTCTTATGTTGCTGATTCATTATCAGTTGAGAGTGGATCACACTCTGCCAGATGAGATTTCTGTTGTTTTGGCTGGATCTTGCTTTTATTTGTGCTCAGTGTAATAATGGTTTGCACCAATCTCTAGGTATCTGCTATCTGAACATAAAAATTCACGCTTCAGACAAAGCAGGGTTGTGCCATGAAACATATCTGTAATTTTCATTGTTTAGGTGCTGTCATGCTCTTATTTTCTGCTATGAAGGTAAAGCTAACCACACAGAACACCTTTTGGTTATCTTGAGTCTTATTTTTAAGTGGGTTTCTTGTGTTTTCTAGTGTCGAAGAGACCTGGAGACTCACAAGGAGTGTCTGGTGGCTCAGATTAGATGAGGGGTTAAAGTAGCCAAGTAGTTTTCTTGAACAGCTCTTATCTTGCTTCCACAGCATCTGTTTTCTACCATCCATCCTCTACTCCTGCTGGCAATTGTAAACAAATCTTCATTCTGTTCTTGCTCCATTCCTTGTGTCTCAAAAATCCAAATAGGTTGAAAACTCCAGATGCTTTGAAAAATGTCTTGTCTTGGATATGAGATAATGCAATCCAGTTTACGTATATGAGGATCTTGTTTCATACTCCCACAGGATTCTCTTTTGTGACCACATTCGCAACATACATTGCTTCCACTATTGTTCCACTTTTTTAAAAAAAAGTACAGATAGTAAAAAACCACTCAAATCATACACAACCTGAGAGTGAGAAGGTATGTCATATACAAAACAGATTTTCCTGCACTTAAACATACAAATAAATAATCTATTATTATTATTTAGTCACTTTTATGAAATCCCTAGAGAGTTGTTAGGAGACTCCTGTTTCCCTCACAGAGCTACAGGTCCCAGTTTAATCACTGTTAGACAACTCTGGGAACTGTAGCTCTATGAGGGGAATAGGAGTCTCCTAACAACTCTCGGCACCCTTCACAAACTAGACTTCCCAGGATTCTTTGGGGGGAAGCCACAACAGTTTAAAGTGGAATACTGGTGGAATAAATGTATGGTGTGAATGTTGCCTGTCAAAGCTGTGGGCTGATGTGGCAAGCCTAAATACATCCACTGATCTTCTTTGTAATGGCTCTTTACCCCTCAGAACGAGTCCATGGAGAATAAGAAAGCAGCCGGGGAGTTGAAGGATGCTCCATCCCCTCTCCGTGCCTCTTTGAAGCAGCTTGCAGCTCTCCCCCTTCCCGACAATCACACCTTTCAGCAAAAGCAAATACAGCTTTCATCTGGTTCCAAAGTAAGCTGCTGTACTCACGGCTCTGATTCTTCCCTCCATGCTCCTCAGCTGCATTTTGGTGGCGGCACCACTGGTGGCGGTAGTTTGGTTCACCCTGGCACAGTATTAGATGCACAAGGCACCGGGACAGTCACCTGTCAGATAGGGTCAGGGTTTGCATATCGGTCTGCATCCTCACTCAAGAACGTTCCCGCTCGAAGTGGTGTGACCAGCGACTTGTCTGGAATGGGCCTGGAAAACGACATCTCTTCCTGCCCACATTTCCCCTGCTGTGGGAAACTCCACTTCCAGTCCTGTCACAGTAATGTCCACAAACTGCATCAGTTTCCTGCCCATCAGAGCTGCACGACATCGGGTTACTTCTCCTGTTCTGAATTCACAAGCGGGGCTGCGGGGCTTTTGGAGGAGCGCGCTGCACAATCGGAGAGAGGGCCTTGTGTTTGCACCAACTCGCTGCACCTAAAAGTGGCGCCTTCGGTTTGTCTAAAGGGCTCTCACTACTGCACTGAGTGTTTAAGCAAGGTTTGTACTGCAGACGTTCACAATGTACTGTGTGTAGTAAAAATTTCAGTCAGGTATTTGGATACTTTATAGCTTTAACCTTGTAATTTGACAATCATTTGAGGGCCAGAGATAGCTTCTGTTGGACTTGGGGTGCATGGTTTGGTTCAAATCGAATATGTTTATTGATCCAGTGACCATTGCAAACAATTGAACAAATATTAGAATCAGTTGCTCTATAAACTGCTAATCAGCAAGCATTTTAGCCCTACTGGCAATAGCAGTGCTTAAAAATTTGGCAGCATGTAAAATGACAGGGACAATTGTAGTTTAAGCATACTTTCAAAAGAACTCCATCAGCTCAACCAGGATGGTTTGTCTTTCGATGGTGGCCAGCCTTGTGGACTCTCATTCTCTTGAGCAGGTGCGGGGAATTTGTGGTGCCATGTTACTGAACTGCACCTCCCATCAGCTGCAACAAGCATGGCCAGTTGCCAGGAATCATGGGAGTTGTAGTTTATCAACATCTGGAGGGCCAAAGGTTCCCCACACCTAATGCTGTTCTTTTGTTTCTGGAGGAACAGCACACTTCTCCTAGAAGAGTAAACTTCTGCTGACATGCAAACTCAGTTCAGATAAAGTACCAAGCCACAGTTTGATGCTAATGTGAAGTAACCTCAGGTTTACCTGCTCCTCTTCCCCCTTCCTGCTTTTTGGCACGCCATAGTTTGCCTGGAAACCACAATTTAATTTCTAATTTCCAAGCAACTATGGTTGACTGTCAAATGGGGACAGTGGAGGGGAATTTTTTATTTTATTTATTTATTATTTGATTTATATCCCGCCCTTCCTCCCAGCAGGAGCCCAGGGCAGCAAACAGAAACGCTAAAAACACTTTAAAACATCATAAAAACAGACCTTAAAATACATTAAAACAAAACAACGTTAAAACATTTTTTTAAAAAGGGTTAAAAACATATTAGTTTTAAAAAAAAAAATATTAACAAGCAGTTCTAACAGACGCAGACTGGGATAGGTCTCAACTTAAAAGGCTTGTTGAAAGAGGAAAGTCTTCAAAAGGCGCCAAAAAGATAGCAGAGATGGTGCCTGCCTAATATTCAAGAATGCAAGGGAATTGTAGCATGCAAGGGAAGCAGGAATCATGTAGCACCAAAGCATGATGTATTATTTCATCTGGACTCAGCCACTAATTTTGTTGTCTTTTTTTTAATAATCGCTGTGCTACAGAAATCCAGGTACATGTGTCATCACCAGCAACATAAAATTGAGCTTGGGTGACTAGCACCTTGGTTGCTGAAGGGGGCAGAAAACAAGCTCTTTTGCTTCTGTGTTTGCTACTGCATATCGAGCCTGGTTACTTTTTACGTCGTCCTTTTCCCATGCGAACCCTGTCCCCCAAAACATCCTTTATTCTGCCTGCGCTCAAAATATTCTATTCCCCTTTTTCACATTCATTCCTTTATTCCTTTTCTGTCCTTCTGCTTTTCATTCTACACTTTTTTTTGGAGGAGTTTTAATATGATCTCCCCAAGGCACAGCTCCATAGCATCTCTCAGTGCTGGAGCTCTGCAGCAGACAGAGCTTGTGAGCATTTGCTGCCCCTCTTCCGAGCAGGAGAATGAACTATCAAGAAGAACCAGATTCCTCCTCTCGCTGGTTCAGTTCAGTGTCCATGTCTTTCTTTGTCCAGACAGGCTGCTGTTTCGCAAAGACATTTTGCCCCCTGGTGTGTCTGAAGCCATGAAGGGTTTTAAAGTTAATGCAGGAAGTCCCCAGAAACCCGAGAACCAAGCACATTCCTTGAGTGTACGCATTTTTTTCATTTTTCTTACGGATTTTATTTTTTTCAAATATAACAAGAAAAATGTCGGCTGGCATTAACAGTAAAAATATTCCATTGCTTCTGACTTCAACATATAAATAAATACAGGCAGTTCAAATAGGCGTCCAAACAAGATTGATTATAAGCTATATGTTCAGTCGTAGAAAGGCAATGAGACCTTTAGACCGCTGTGTCGGAGATGGTGGGTATGTATCATTCTAGTCTTGCAGTATATATATCTGCATGACTGGGGTTCTTTGTGTGATTTTCATCAAACATTATCACTGAAGGAAAGGTATTTCTGTGTCTTACCCCAGATATGTTATTATTTGGACACATACTAACAGAACAGGAGCATATTTGGGGAGGGGGGGCTTTTCATAGGTGAGTCAAGTTGGCTACTGAAACTAATGTCAAGGCAAAAGAAATACACCAGAGTCTAAGCTCAAAAAACAATATTAAGGTTCTTTTGTTAAAACAGTTTTAGGTGTACTCTCATAGCATGGATGGAAGCAAATGTTTCTTCAGCATCAGATTTTTGGCACTTGGACAACCAGGCATTTAAGACTGAAAGCTTGCAGTGAATTACCACAGCCTTTCCCAACCTTTGGGTCCCTAGATTTTGTTGGACTACAACTCCCATCAGCCCCAGCCAGCATGGCCAGTGATCAGGAATGATGGGAGTTGTAGTCCAACAAAAATCTAGGGACCGAAAGGATGGGAAAGGCTGAATTATTACATCTTACGGGTTCTCTGCACCCAGGCCCTGAAATTATAGAGCAGGGTGGGGATTGGCTACTTGCAGCCTATGGTCTGGGCTACTTTTACTACAGATGTATTTGCAGCACAGTTGGGATTTGTCCCTTGGGTTAATGTTGTCATCTGGTCACTCTTTTTCTATATTCTGGCCTTGTCAGTGGCAGAGACTAAAGTAAATGAACCTTGGTGTGGATTCAGTAAAGCAATTGTGTCCTTAATGTCTCTGTGCTGTACTCATCTCAGTTTGTGCACCCTCCCTTTGACTCCTTGTACCTCAAGAAGCAAGGGTGGTGGAAGCGGCTGCAGAAACAGAAGAGGGACACTTGACATGAAGTTCAAGGTACTTGTGCTGATTCACAAAGCACTAAACAACTTGGGCCCAGAGTACCTTAAGGACCATCTCATTCCTTCTGCTCCATCTCAATCACTGAGATCCTTTGCTTGGGAACTCCTGGTGGTTCCCAACATCTCTGAAGTTTGGTTGGCCTTCACAACCAAGCCTGTAGTGTGGTGGGGCCTGCCCTGTGGAACTCCCTACCAGTATAGTTCAGCAGGAACCAGCGCTGCCTTCTTTTAGATACCTTCATGGGTAGGGCTTTGCAGTATATTTTTTTCTTTCAACCAACCAACCAGTATTTATTGGTGTGTTTTTATAGATGCTTTTACTGACTTTATTATAACTTTGTATGTGGTATGCTGTCTCTCTCACAAAAGCGTATCAAGACACCACCTCGTACCTCTTCAAAGTGTGGAGCCTTTTTTTAAAAAAAGTTGGCAACCCATGTTGAAAGAAATGTGTGAGCTTGACTTAAGTAGCCATGCAAAACCACAGCAGGCCTCCTAGTCCACACAGAATATAATACGAGTGACTGTATTTATGTCTCTCTTGACGTAGTTAATAAGTGATGCTGAACATTTTCCCAGCAGCCATCCAGAGAGAGTTTGGTTGATGCAGCTAAAATATGGCCAAATGTGGCTTCTCCAAATGCTCAGGCCGCACCTGTCTCCCTCCCAATATGTAATGGCTGCGGAACCAAAGGAGCAAGAAAAGAGAAGACTATACTCTTGGCAAGCAGCTTTGGTCCGTTGCCACAGAAATACGGTAAATTAGCAGACATGCTTTTAAACAATCGTGACTGTTCCACATTCTGTGTAATCTGTTTTAAGAGTTGACTTATTGGAGTTAGTGTTATTCTCCCAGAAATTTGTCTGTCGATGGGTACTAGTGATTATGGCTATATGCTGCTACCAATAGGTGGGGAACAACGAGTAGGGAATTATCAGTTACTTGGGAACAGCGGAAGGGGGCTGTTGGGATCCTGTCCTGTTTCTGGACTTTTTAAAGGCATTGCATTAGTTACTGTGGGAAATCGGATGCTGGATTAGATAAGCCATTGTTTTAATCCAGCTGGGCTGCTCTTGCATTCTTAGAAGAAGATGGAGAAAATATATTTTCATTGAAAAGATTGATTATCCTGTTAGCATATTGGCCATGGCCGTACCCTGCACTGTGAGAGGAAAAGGAATCAAGCAAATCACCCAAACCAACTCGTCCTTGTAAACTTGTTAACACTGCTGTCACTAAATGGATATCTTATTTTTCTCTGGCTGCCTCACTAAACAACCCTTGAACCTTCTAAACTTTAAATGCCCCGATCTACTCCTTACCCTGGGTAGAGTGGTCTGGTCCATTGCAATTTGCCATTGCATAAGGTTTGAGACAGAGCCTTAGTTAAAACCTGAAAAGTTTCAGTTCTACTGAATTTCTTCGGGTTTTGAAACAGAAGCCTCATTACACCATGTTTTCCTTAGTTCTGCTTAGTGAAATTAAAGGTCTCAGTTTGTCCCAGGTGGAGCAAAATGCAATGCCACCATTTAAATGACAAAAAGTGTCTTTGCTCTGGAGCAATTCCCTTGAACATAAAAAGTTGGCTTCGAAATCAATGCATGGATCACAAATTAGATTATTTTTTAAACGTAATGGTATTTAACTGAACACTTTTCTTGATATAACACTTTTATACTAGATTGCTTTACGACCAAAAGGGGGTAACCTGCAGCCCCCCAAATATTGTTGATCCAGACTTTCGATTAGCCCTAGCCAGCATGGCCATTGATCAGAGATGATAGGAGCTGTAGTCCAACAACATGGGGAGAGCCGAAGATTAGCCACCCCTGATTTAAACAGTTGCCTGTGTAATTAATCCCCTAAATATAGATATTCTAACGTCTGGCAAACTTGTGAAACTGCAGCAAGGTTTAACAATAGCACATGGAATGGCTGACCACTTGTTATCTTTTTCCAATTACAGCATCTCCAGAAGTTGCTATAACAGGCCAAGTGCTAGAAAATCTGCCTCCCATTGGAGTTTTTTGGGATATTGAAAACTGCTCTGTTCCTTCTGGCCGTTCAGCTGTGGCAGTGGTACAGCGAATTCGTGAAAAGTTTTTTAAAGGCCACAGAGAGGCGGAGTTCATTTGTGTGTGTGACATTAGTAAGGAGAGCAAAGAAGTTATTGAAGAACTGAACAACTGCCAGGTAAGGTTCTGCAGGGTTCAGTTGCTTCCCCAGAGTCTCTCGCCGGCTTCAACGTTGACCTGGGCCAGACAAGATGCTGCTGCATCACATTGCTGCATTTACAGGAAAGTTCTCAGCTGTTTATTGGGTCCTGCTGTGTTTCCCCGTAGTAGGAATGTCCCTTGTATTTCTTTAGGTGACGGTTGCACACATTAATGCGACAGCAAAGAACGCAGCTGATGACAAACTCAGACAGAGTCTTAGAAGGTTTGCCGATACACACGCTGCACCAGCCACGGTGGTCCTCGTATCAAGTATGTATAAACAGTGCTTTTTTAAAAAACGTGGTAATTTGATTAGTTTTCGCCTGGGTTTAAGAATAGGTCTGCTCAGTTTTACTGGAAACTTCAAAACTATCCTGATCACAGTAATAGTATGTATTGTACAGCTTTTGCTTAAAATTGTTGTCTGATGGGCTGGAAAATGTTTTTTCTATTTTGCTTAAATGGTCATGACTCTAAACGGGAGTTAACCTCACTTTTAATTTGTCTTGGCCATACAGCCCACTTCAGACTGGTTGCATTGACTCCAGTTGTACTGTAGAGAGCAGACAAGCTGGACGTTTTGATTTTGAAACAGCGATGTGCAGCTGTGTTGGAAATATCAGTTAATACTCCTTCTGCAAGTTTCTAGGCTTTGAAAAATACCGATTGCTAGTGCCTTGCACGGGGATGGAGAGAACCTTTTTCAGCTCAAGGGCCACGTTCGAGCAATGGGAACCTTGTTGGGGCCGCATACCAGTAGCGGATGGGGCCAGCATCAGGTGCACGTCTCTTCATCTGGACAAGCATTATCACAGCTCAAGGACACATTCTGGCCAAGCAGAAAAACACTTCAGAAGGGCACAGAGCAGGCCTGGAGAGAACCCACAGAGAGGCCTGGAGGGCTGCATTAGGCCCTCAACCTGCAAACACTTCCCCTTCCCTGGCCTGCTTCTCTTTGCAATGCTGGCTGCCTTGCCTCATTTTGCTGGGGGAGTATGGCACTGCTTCCAGTACTTCTCCGCCTCATCACCACCTTGCAGTGCATCATATGCTAGCACGCATTAGAAAGGGTTGCTACAAAGCTTGTTCTCGTGACCCTTCGGTGTTCCTGCGTGAAGATGCTCTGAGTAGCATCTTGCTGAGAGTCTTTGTTTCCAAGCCCGTCGGTGAGGAAAGATGTCAGAAGGGGGAGAGATAAGAAAGTGACATTATGCATACAGCTACAGAATGAAGGTGGACATTCAGGGACCTGTGAACTCAAATTAACTCTCTGATCTGGAGAATTGCCATTGATCTGGGTGAAACTGCCTCTTTCCCGCAGACAGTAATACAGTCTAATAGCCTCTCAAGGTTTACACTAGGAATGGGGAACCCTGGGGTCCTCCAGACATTGTTGGATTACAGCTCCCATCAGTACTAACCATTGGCCATGCTGGCTGGGGCTCATGGGAGTTGTAGTGCGATAACATCGCCTGGAGGGCTGCAGGTTTCCCCACCTCTGCTTTGCACTCTCAAGCACCACCTGCTCAGCCGCTCTGATACTTCTGTATTTTATTTCTCCTCAGTTCAGGGAGTCATCGGAGCCATGGCTCAGTTGAGGAAGAAACACGTGAAGCAACAGGCTGTCCTCTGAGTGTGCACAGAGTGATTTTTTTCCTCCATATTAAGTAACTACAGCCTTCGCTTAACATGTCCAGCGTTTGGGGGCTGCAATTCTAAATGAGAAAATGGCAGGAGTTGGTGCCTCCTAGAGCAGCCTGCAGTTGTTAGAACACACACAGCGGCGTTGTAGTAGCGAGTCAGACCATTAGTCCATCTAACCCACTGTTGTCTACTCTGACTGGCAGTGGCTCTCCAAGGCTCAGATGGAGGCTTTTCCCAGCCCTGCTACCCGAGATCCCTTTAACTGGAGCGGCCAAGGGACCTTCTGCACGCAAAGCATATGTTTGGCCACTGAGCTGTGGCCCTTCATGTGAAGGTAGGCTAACTAAGGCTAAGGGAGGTGTTGTGAACTCCTGCCTTTGTTATTGGTCTCTTTAAGCGTGGGTTGCCCAGTTGTTTTTACTAAAAATCACACTTTACAGTTGGGAAACTGCAGCTGTCTCTCATGGACATCAGTTCTGTCCCGCATCTCTTCAGTTTCTGGCACTCTGTCCCCATCCCCCTCTCTCTCTTGAAGAGCAAGATAAAAATTGCCTGCTGGCAGATCCCTTTTTTTTTTAAAGGAAACATGGCAAGAGCCTGAAGCTTCTGAAATAATCAAAACAATGTTTTTCATCTCAGCGGGAGTGCAGCAAGACTGCTGGGCTTGAGTCACAATGAGAAATTCTTCTTCTTCTTCTCAGTTGTTCTGTGCAACTGTGCCCTTATTCATGGAGCAAGGATGTGACCTGATTCTTCAAACAAAATTCCCCTTGCGGGGATTTTTTTAACAGATTCAATGCACTGCTTAACGGTGAGCTGGCGAGGAGACAGGGTCTCAGCTCCGTTGCCCCATCCCTATATACTTTGACATTCCCAAAGAATTGTTCTGCTGATATTTGTGAATAAAATGGCCAGCAAAAAAGTGAACTTCTCAAAACCAATGTTGTATTGTTGCTCTTGGTCTTGTGTTTTTCAGCTGATGTTAACTTTGCACTAGAACTTAGTGACCTGAGACATCGCCACGGTTTCCACGTAATCCTGGTGCACAAAAACCAAGCTTCTGAAGCGCTTTTGCATCATGCTCATGAGCTCACCAGGTTTGAAGAATTCATTTCAGATTTGCCTCCAAGATTACCACTAAAAAAACCAGTAAGTGATTTCTTCTGTGTGGTTTTTATGTCAATAGACTAGAGTACTGACTTCCATTCAGCCAAAATAAGGCATTCCTGGATGTAGCTTAGGCTGGTACTGGGCTTGACACACAAATCTTTAACCACTCGTATGCAAGCTATACATGGTGAAACAGCTAGGTCGTGGGTCCTTGCCTTGTTATATCATGCAACACCCCAACTTACACAACTAGGATCTCCCATGCTTCATATAGGCCCCGTTTTAGAATTTCCTTTTAACCTGCTGGCTTTACTGCGGAAACAGTAAGTGTTACGTTTGTCAAAGCAAATGTATAGCTTACCTGTTTTTGTGACCCTGCAAGATCCAGAAACCGGGGCAAAATTTGGGGCTCCCATTGCAGATTTTCCATGAAAGTTTTGAAGCTCTCTTGATCATGGGGAGAAGCTTGCAGTGATGCTGGCTCCCAAGTTTGGGTGGTCCCTTGACAAGACGCCCTTTATAAGACCCTCTCGTTGCAGCAGGTGCCTTAGTGCAACTGCAGGTGGTCTTCCCCTCTCATGTACTGCATGGCAGCGTATTGGCAGATGGATGAACTGACAGGTGGAAGGAGGAATGTAGCAGTAGCGCTCCTTCAATGAGCATCAGGCAGCCACTATTGTAATTACCCACCCCACTGCCCTAGAACATGGATGGACATCCCAAGTGGATGCTACATTGCTCCAGGGCAGTGTGGGTAAGTTACATTGTCGGAAGAGGGGAACCCAGGCCAGCAGCATCAGCTGCTTCCTCAGGATGCTGCCTGGTGATACCAGACCCAGCTTGCAGAAGAATCAGCAGTGCTTGCCAAAAGTTTAATCTCTGGAGTCTCTGTAAGCCCGTTTTGCAGGTTCTGTTGAGCACAAATAGTTCCTAAAGCAGGGGTTCCCAAACTGCCCTCCGTGGACCACTGGAGGTCTGTGAGCTTCATTCAGGTGGTCTGTGGCATGTCTGTAAAAATAAAATTCAAATTGTATAGCAGCTAGCACATTACAATTGCTACAAGCAGAAAAATCATTAAGTGGTCTGCCAAGGCCCTCAGCACTTCACAAGTTGGGGGTTGGGAACCACTGTCCTAAACGATGGGTTTTCTATTTTTTTATAATGTATAATACGACATACTTTGCTGGGGTGAGACTGCTGGGACCATCAAGGGGCAGGCTTTTCCACCTGCTTTGCCCGCTCACCCTTGCTCTCAGTGACATTTTTCTGGGGACTGTCCTTTACCAGGAAGATGAATGCTTTTGGATAGCCGTTGTTGCTTTTTAGAAATGCTATAATTTTGTTAGTTTGATTTTTTGTAAATTGTATTGTTTTTATTTGTATTCGTGTTTTTTATTTGTGTGTAAGCTGCCTTGGGGGCCTTTTTGGCCAAAAGGCCGGCCTAGAAATAAAACATAATATAACATACTTTGTTGGTCTTCAGCTGCAATTCTGTCCCGGTTTCTCTGAAAGCCAACTAAAATCTGTTTGTTCTCTCTAAATTAGGCATGCCATACCCTACTATATGTTTACAATTTGCCAACCAATAGAGACAGCAAAAGTGTCTGCTGTAGGCTCCGGCGTCTGTCCGATAACTGTGGAGGCAAAGTACTGACTATTTCCGGCAGCAGCGCAATCCTCCGCTTCTTAAGCCAAGACAGTGCTGAGCGCGCTCAGAAGCGGATGGAGAATGAAGACGTCTTTGGCAACAGGATCATTGTGTCTTTCACCCCAAGAAACAAAGAGCTTGCTGAAACTAAGAACGCCAGTTCTACCGGAGCAGATAAAGTGAAGTCTCCCAAAAAAGTGAACAAGAACACAAAGCTGTGCCTCATGAACAGAGAGTCAAACGATGAGTCATCCACCACCAAAGCGGTTGTGGAGAAAGGCCCTCCAGCACATGCATCTGCTGCAAAGAACACAAGTGTGAAGAGCTTACAGGTACTAACTTCATAATGTACACCTTTCAAAATCTTACTAAAGCAGTTGGCTGTTACTGATCACGTTGCATCTTCACTAAAACTATGAGGTAGATGAAACCAATTCAGCCTTACAGGTTTTTTAATCTACCAGACTACCGTGCCTGTTGTCACCCCCTTTGTAATTATTGTGGATCACATCCACTAAGTCAGAATAGATTTATTATTTAATTTATTTTATTTAATTTATATACCGCCCTAAGCCCAAGGGCTCTCTTACAGTAAGTTAGTCAAGCCCACTGATTAATATGGTATATCTTAACCTACTCAAGTCCATTGATTTCAGTGGATCTCTAAGTGTGACTTGGACCACATTCACACTGTACGTTTATTCCACTAACAGTCGTGGCTTCCCCCAAAGAATCCTGGGAACTGTCATTCACGGAGGGTGCTGAGAGTTGTTAGGAGACCCTATTCACCTCAGACGTACAATTCCCAGAGTTCTGTGTGAAAAGGAACCGACTTGTTGTGTGTTAGCCGTTGGACTATGAAACGTGGATATTTTACGACACATTTAAAATGAAAAAGCTTTAAAGCCAAATACCCAAAGCACACTTCAGCCTTGGAGAAGTGCATACAAGACTTTAAGCTATCGTTTTTGCTATCGTTTGAACTTAATGACTCCCCACCCAAAACTAACTTTTATAAAAAATAATTATGAATAGAATTTTCAGTTGATCTGGTTATGTTCTTATCTCAGTTACTGGTCACATTTAACCAACTACACTAAGGCAACATCTTGAATGCTTGCTTGCTGACCTGCATTGTTGTTGTTGTTGTTATTATTTCTTTAAGGAACTTTGTCGCATGGAGTCGAAGAACGTGAAAATTACTGAGAACCACAAAGACCCACTGAAAGAGGATGTTGCTTTATTGCAAAGTAACTCCAACGCAGCAAGTTCTATAACCTTGGCAAGCAAAAAGATAGGAGCAGGAGAATCTGTTCATAAAAACAGTCAAAAGTACGTTGGGAGCAAGCCTGAATTTTGTCGAAAGCAAGAATCAAAATCACAAGCTAATGATTCCGTTCTTTATGCAGGAAAGATTTGTTTGCTGCCAGGAGCATCAGCAACTCCCCGGTCGAGAGAAAAGAGAAAGACGACGTCTTCCAAGTTAGCTACCCATCTGCTTTCAGTATACTCACAGCATCGAGACAGCTCAGTCCTGTTCTGATATCTCAAAGTTGCTGGTCTTCTAGGTAAGCATCTCTTGCAGTCCAAAACTCTGTGGGCATCCTTGGTGAGAGCATGGAGACCCTGGGCTCTAGGGTTGGGGATGCCCTGAATGCTTGGGCAGTGATGAATCCGCCCCAGCACTGAGATCAGCAGGGAAGCCCTTCCCTCTGAGGTCAATCTGGAGATGCGTGGGGAGCTTAGATGGGGTTTGATCTTCTTTCTCAGTTCTGTGTGTATAAGCATTGGATTAGTGCAGGGGTAGCTAATATGGTGCCCTCACAATGCTGTTTTTTTTTAAGATTGTGGTCACTTCAGTCACCCCAGTGTTGAAATGGTTGGAGAGGAGGGTTTAATAAAAAAAAAAAACAACACATTTTTACTTAGCCAAAACTTACTTTCGTCCTGAGCCAGTCCTACTGTCCCCCAGAGATACATTATACTGAGGTCCCCACTCAGCTGTGGGGCAAGTCTCTGCCCGCCTCCACAGGTGAGAAGAGGGGTTGGGAGCACATTCCCACTGCCCTAAGCCTCAGGCACTCAGAACGTAGCAAGACGCATCTCCCAAGACTCAATGCCGCATTGGGGAAGAGCCCATTCTCAGTTCGGGAAGAACAAGGCATCCAGCAGGAGCGGGTTAAATCTTTTACATGCAAAGCTGTCAGTGTCTAGAGACACACACACAAGATTTGTACAATATACAGTAGAATGATTCTGTATGTTTCTTCCTACTTCATTAGGAGCGTGTCTCCAACCCTCTCAAACAGATCTTCTCCACTCACCTTCAGTGTCATCAATCATGCTGGTAGTGCAGACTGCCCGGATCCTTTTGCAAATGGGGCAGACATCCAGATCAGCAATATAGACTACAGACTGTCCAGAAAGGAACTGCAACAAACCTTGCAAGAAATCTTCTCTAAGCATGGCAAGGTAAACATGAAATATTACTATTTGTCCCGTGTCCGCTTTTGCGGATATATGCTTTAATGCAGTTCAAGAACAGAAACTCACAACTTAATATTTATTTGTATTCATGAAAATCATTCCTATCCCACTCTTCATTGCAGACTATTTCACAGTGGGTTCCAAGTTAAAACACATCGGCATAAAGCCCGAAGCAGATAAATTACAGCCATTGCCCCATCTGCATTCCAGCCATTATTTGACTGACTTAATTGTCCACAGCTGCCCAGAGAACTGGAGAGTATTGCGACCTCTTCTGTATCAGAGTTGATTGTGTTGATGGCCCATTTCATCTCATCATTTCCTAGTGATCCTAGGCTAGGGCCTCAGCAGCTCTCTCCACCCACAACTCTCCCAGAGCATTCAAAAAGCCCATCAGATTCCATGAGTCTCCAAGAGCAGACTAGCTTAATGGGTGTCCCACCCCTGCAGGAGGGTAAATGTTGCCATCAATCCAAACCTCCCTAGGAAATGATCTGACCATGGCAATGGGGTAATTGAGAGAAAAAGGAACAGTCCAGATCCAGTGCAAGACTATAGCAAGGGCATTCCTTCCTCTGTGTGTCGGGTCCCTGATCTGTTGAAACAGCACCATGGTTGCTGTGAAGTCCTGGGAGGTCCAGTCAAGATGGCCTTGACATGTATGTTGAACTCCCCCCAGAACATAATACCGGCTGGCCGGCCAGCTCATAAAGGCTGCATATGTTACACTTCCACAATAGTAATAAATTCAAATGAATTAATGCCTTTAAAAATCTGTGATCAAAGAAGTGGTGTGTTACACTGCCTTCTGCAGGGGCTGAAAGACTGTATGCATTACTCGCATTTCTCAAAAGGGTTTCTCTTAAAAGCATTAAATGCCTAGAAGTCTGAACTTGCAATGTTTGGGTTTATCATTGTTGCTGCTTTAGTACATACACAGATAACCATGATGTGTCAAATTCATCTTCTGCCCCCCAAAAAAGGGGGGGGCCCTGAAATTTCTGGTCCTGGGTCTTTTTTTTGTGCTGATTTGATGTCTTCTTTCAGGTAAAAACTGTAGAACTCAGTCCTCATACTGACTACCAGCTGAAGGCTATAGTACAAATGGAGAATTTACAAGAAGCAATCCGTGCTGTGAACTACCTTCACAGATACAAAATTGGCAGCAAGAGGATCCAGGTTTCACTCGCTACAGGGGCTACCAACAAATCTCTGGCGCTAGTTAGGTAAATTTTTTAAAAGTTAAATCTCTTAGGTGGCTGACTTTTGAAGGCTGAAGACAGGCTGTGAATTGAAAAGGGTGCGTGGAATACAGGGAAGATTACTTGAGGGACGCTGCTGTCCCTCAAAGAGTTACCAAAAGGAGTATGGAGGGATCTGTTTTCTTTGTGTGCTGGGGTAAGATGAGAAACCATATATCGAAATTAAAGCCAATATTTAGACTAGACAAAAGCAGAAGAGCAGCTGCTTTGAGAACTTGGTTCTGTCAGTTGAGGTGGAGATCAACCCTTCAGGTGCAGGAATGACTGGCTGACTTAGTTAGGTCACCTTAAGTCAAGGGTGGGGAACCTGTGGCCCTCCAGAAGTTGTTGGGACTACAGCTCCCATAATCCTTGACCGCTGGCCATGCTGTCTGGGGCTAATGGGATTTGAAGTTCCACAACACCTGGAGGGCCACATATATAGCAAAAGGTTATTCATTCCTGGAGGTGAGGGTGCATATGTCCTGGAGAGTTTTGAGTAAGATCCCAACATCCTGCAATAGTTGTACTTGGGTCATGAGGTCTGTACTGCCTCTCTAAGTTGGGTTGTTTGGTACTAATGAAGAATGAAATGCCCTGCTTGTGCTAGGTCAGTGCTGTTGCTTTTAAGAAAATTTGGGTGGGTCTAGGTCAGCCTTTCCCAACTAGTGGGCCACCAGATGTTGTTGGACCACAACTCCCATCAGCCTGAGCCAGCATTGCCAATGGTCAGGAAAGATGGGAATTGTGTTCCAACAACATCTGGTGGCCCACTAGTTGGGAAAGGCTGGTCTAGTTAAACGAAGAAGAGAATGGGTAGAAATACAATGATTCTCCAACGCTCTTCCATTTGCAGTTCAGAAGCAATGTCCATTCTCCAAGATGCTCCAGCTTGCTGTCTACCACTTGTCAAGTTCACGGAGATCTATGAGAAGAAGTAGGTTTGAAACCACACACCAAACCACCTTTAAGAAATCCTGCATGTTTGTAATAGGCTACTTTTATGATTAGTAGTAGTTTTAGAATGAGTATTCTTTGCCAGAAGTAGAACATGGCTTATCCTTCTCCTCTCCTCCCTTCCACTTTACTAAAAGTATTCAACTCTTTTGTTTATGTTTTAAGGTTTGGACACAAGTTAAATGTATCAGACTTGTATAAAATAACCGACACAGTAGCAATCCGCGATCAAGGCAATGGAAGGCTTGTATGTCTCCTACCTAGTAGTCAAGCTAGACAGAGCCCTTTGGGATCCTCACAGTCTCATGATGGCTCTTCAGCTAACTGTAGTCCTATCATATTTGAAGAACTGGAATATCATGAGCCCATTTGTAGACAGCACTGCATAAATAAAGACTTTAGGTAAGCTGTGTCTTCATATTCTTCCACCTTTCTCTGTAAATGGAGTCTGAAATTGACATTGGAGCTTTAGTGTTATTTTGTTGTTCTGCCTTTCAACCTGAAGGTACCTACATATCAATATATTAAAATACACAGATCAGTACAAGAAATGTAAAGCCAGCAATATGAAATGGATATATTAAGACAAAATACACAAAAAATTGAGAAACCAGAAATTCATATAATTAAGCAGCAAAACCATAAGCTTGGGGAAGTAAATGCATCTTAATTCGATGTGTAAAAACACATCTGCCTGTCCCGTGCACTGTGGGGAGGGAGTTCCATACTAAAGCATTGTGCTTTATTAAAAGTGGAAAGTACTTGGTTTTGTGTGTCGGGCGGTTGCTTTTTTTAAAAGGAAGATTCTTACAGAACTGCCTGACGCTGTCTTACGCTTCTTTAATAGCTGTATAGCTACACCTGTTTCGAACTGAGCAAGATCTCTTGAAAGATAGCAAATTCATGCCCATGAGGAAGACAGTTACACTAGAGCAATAACTAATATCTGTTACTGTCCAAGTTCGTAAGACAAATCTTCAACAGTAGCAAGTTAAAAAGGGGGCAGTTTGTGGAAGCTCTGGGCTGTATATATCCTTTCCATACTTGTCCCAGTATAAAACTGTTTTATTGTTTTTGTATTACTCTAGTGAACACGACTTTGATCCTGACTCCTACAAAATTCCCTTTGTGATTTTGTCTCTTAAGACCTTTGCGCCGCAAGTTCATAGCTTGTTGCAGACCCATGAGGGGACAGTGCCGTTACTAAGGTAAAAGGATTCTGTTGCTGCTGTTCAGATGTTCAGTAAGCATCTGCATTTTTTCTTCTTTTTTGGAGAACCGGATCCTTGGATGGGTTGCTCCTCCCACTTGCTCTACTAGGCAGGGCTGTGCAAATTAGAAAGGCATCGTCACTGAGCAGGAGGACACTCCCTCTGCGCTCCATGCCACTTGAGTGTGTCTATAGAACTCAGAGTCTTTACTCTTACATGACCAGGGCAGTGTGTGCAATCGCATTTATAAACATGCCAAATGTCACGCCTATCTGCTTTGTCTCCCGTGATTGTACTGGAACAATAAAGCCATCTTCCCCTTGTCCACTGTGCTCAGTCCCCCAACCCCACCTTCTGTCTCACTTTTCTTTGTCTGACATTGTCCACATGCTTTTGAAGACTAAAAGACAAGACTAACCTATACTAGAGACTGACCATATTCAGATGACTGTTATTAGGCAGCCCATGAATGTCTTCTGAACCCTCCTGAGTTCTGTTCTTGCACAACAAAAATCTGTAACCACAGAGTACATACTGCCCAGTTTAGAAAATCAGAAAGTTAGTATTTATGTTTGGCGTGTACAGCTACAGAGAGAACTAAATTTGAATTGCAGCTTATCGTTTCTCTTTATTTTCTCACATCTCTAATCGGCAGGTGCTTTCCCCTTGGCTGCAGAAAAGCAGGGAGGGAGGCACCCAGTGACTTTCCCCTTGGCTACGTTTCTGGTTACTTCCCTTACTGCATGCATCCATCTGGCATCCACACTGCTCCCCACATTGATTTTAAGCAGTGTTTGAGAATGTACCTTTCCATTGCTAGATACAGCCTACGCATCATTGCGCTCTGCCCCGCCCCTTGTGGGAATTGTGCTTGTAATTCACAGCAGCTGAGCTGTGTGTGTTGCATTCTAACACACACGGGTATGCTCGTATGGTCTTGGCATCAAGGCTGTCTCTTATGGGCAACCAAACACACAGACTGAGAGGCGTTAGATGGTCTCAATAAAGCTCGCTTGGTTTTGTTTCAGAGGACTTCATTTGGAGACTAGAAATGAAAATACTCATCCGTGTCTTAGATACAGGGTTGTATCCAGTGTTAGTCATACTCAGAGGGTATGTTAGTCATACTCCATTAACATTAGAGCATGGCTGACTTAGATCCGTTAATGTTAATGGGTCTACTGTGAGTAGAATTTAGTTGGCTGCAACCTATCTAGCCGTGATACTGCAAAACCACGCAAGTTGGGTTTTTCAAGTTATGAATCATGAAGAAATCCGACTTCAGTTCTTGGCATCTCCAAGGAGGGCTGGGAATGTCGCCAGTCTAAAACCCTGCAGAGCCACTGCCAGCCGTGGGAGACATTGCTGAGCTAGATTGACCAAACGTTGTGACGTTCCTAAATGCGTAGCAACTTCCTTTTTGATCCTTAGGTCAGTGGTTCCCAAACGTTTTGCCCACAGACAACTTGAAAATCCCTAATGGTCTCGGCAAACAACTTAATGATTTTTCTGCCTGTTTGTAGCAATTGTAATCCACCATGCTAGATGTTGCAGAAATTTTAATTGTTTTGTTTATTTATTACATTTATTAGTCGCCCATCTGGCTGGTTGTCCAGCCACTCTGGGTGATGCACAACATAAAAACATACAATTCACATTAGAGCCTTAAAATTGCAACAATAACACTAATTGTATTTTTATCGCTTCTTTTACGTCTTTCGTTGTATTACGATTTGCATTCTGTTAATAAATATTGTAATACAACAAAAGACAGTGTAGGAAATGAAAGAAAGAATAAAAATAGAACTAAAAATCAATGTGAATGATTGATACGAGCATGCCCGCGGACCCCTGGTTGTCTACAGACAAGAGTTTGGGAACCCCAGCCTTAGGTCATAAAATGTGTAGCACCACCTACTGGCCTATGGTAGCCCTGCAACGGTTTTTGTAGACCTGTGGCGCGAGCTGCAAATTTCTACATTCAGAATTCCTAGATGGCTATCGAGTAGCTGGTTATTGCTGACCCAAAGTCAGCCACAGCATACATTAAGTTAAGATCATGACAAGTCAGCTTTAATACCGGGCTCTTCTTCTTTCTTGCAGTATAAACACAGGCTTGTTTCTGACAACAGGAACACCTTTTAAGAGTTTCTGGTGTATTTTTTGCATTTGTTTTGCTACAAGAGTTACCAAATATTTTGTTAAATGAGCAGTCTGAAGTCATCTTATTGTTATTGATCTAATACTTGCCTGTTATATTGGTTGCTCTTTTACAGCTTTGCTGACTGCTATGCTTCAGAATTTAGCCATTTGCAAATGGTGCAGGAAGGCCAGGGAGGTGTTCCTCTGGAGCACCTCATCACTTGTGTCCCTGGTGTCAACATTGCCACGGCACAAAATGGCATCAAAGTAGTAAAGTGGATACATAACAAGCCACCGCCTCCCACCGCAGGTACACACCTCATTCTTTCATGTGACAGTTTTGCCTGTAACATTTCTTGCTTCTGATCTCGGTAACCTGCAGTGGCTGCTGGTGGCTCCGTGTCAGTAGGGCAGTGGAATTCACGTCACATTTTAGTATGAACATTCGAGGAGCTGTCCAAGGTGTTTTTTGCACCTTGGACGGCTCCTTGGAAGTTCAGACTAAAACCTGGAGCGGATTCCACTGCCCCGTTGACACGGAGCCACCAGCCACCGCTGGTGCAAACAATTTGTGGCACAAGGGCAGGGAACCTGTGGCCTTCTAGGTGCTGTTGGATTCATAACTCCCATCAGCCCCAGCCAGCATGGGCAGTGGTTAGGAATGATGGGAGTTGTGAATCCAACAACATCTGGAGGGCCATAGGCTCCCCATCCCTGCCATAGTATATAACCTATAACTTTTTGTCAGGGTCATCAATATGGTGCCCATGTGCAGCAGTGTTCCCCAGAGCACTGCAATAGCACCAGATCACCCAAAGATGATTTTCCTCTGCTGCTGCTCCTCCTCCAGTTGCTCACAGGTCTTTGCTAAGCCTTTATTGCACATGCCCCTTTCCATTCTGATGGATGGCAGGAGGCCTTTGAATTGGCTGGATGGAGAGAGGAGGACCAGCGGTGACTGAGCTGTGTCTGCGTATGCATGGAGTACAGGAGGAAATGGAGGAGTTATGGATTGACTGGGGGGAGGGTGGACAACAAGTGGGGTGGGTGGAGTCTCAGGAGGGGGAAGCAAACGGAGATCAAGTGTGGCTGTGGCAGGGAGAGGGAGGAGGAAGAGCTCTCTCTGTTGGATGAATTGATGTGTTTGTGTTGCGAGAGTGAGTGTACAGGTGGTAATCATAAAAGAGAGTTTGGGGGAGTGAATTCATTTAGAGTTGATCTAGGGGAATTTACTTGCTGCCTTCTGGGTAATTCTGTTGGACAGAGAATTTGCATTCTAAGGCTCAGACTGCCAATTATGCCTTGTGTTCACTTTCTGGAGCAAGTTTTGGCCTCTTTTCATTTCAATTAGTATTTCAACTTGCAGCAAAAACTGTGGGTTTGAAATAGCAGCTTTATGTTGTGGGGTATGGAGTTCATACCCAAGCTCCGCCTTGTATTTTGCAACCTCTGATTTGGATAATGAAAGGGCAGATGGAAGCTGTGGGTCACAGAAAGGAAAACTACCAAGAATGGTATTGAAGCCCTTGTTTCCATTAGAATGGAGGTGACCTTGTACAAGGGGCAGAACAGCATGATTATCAGTGCAATATGGTTAAGATTTACAACTACGATGATGAATTCAACCAATAAGGATCAAGGGATATTTCTCAAGTTTAAATTACTCAGTCATCCTTACTTCCCACCTCTCCCTGGGAACATCAGTAATTGCATTAATTGCACTGAAGCCTCTGTTGTGATGTCGCAAACGTTCCAGGGGCGTAAGATTCAAAGGTAATTTTTTTCTGTAAGCCAAGAGAAAGCTTTCAGTGTCTAGCTAGCATTAAAACCTCACGCAAGCAGAAATACTTCTCAGAAGGGAGATCTCGGGAAGTAGGGAGAAGGAAGCAGGCACAAAGTGGCTGTAAGGAAGGATTTCTACTCGTTTCATGCCAGGTAGTGGAAGATCAGAAGTGAGTGAGAGCTTCTGACTACCTTCAGACCCTAGTGCCAAGAGGGTCATGGTTGCCAGCTACTAGCTGGCATCCACATGTCTAGAATCCTGCCTTGGTTTGGCTGAATCTCAGAAGCTCCCATCAAGCATTTTAACTTTAAAAAGCAAAGAGTCAAGAGGCACTTCATCTTTATGAAGGACCTTTTGTTTGGTCCTTTATGAAAGGACCATAACTGAGTGTTTGCATGCGAAAGATCCCAGGTTCAATCCCTGGTATCTCCAGGTAGGATTGGAAAGGACTTCTGTCTGGCGTCTGTCCGAGAGCCACGGCAAGTCAGTGTAGGTGGTACTGGGCCAGGTGGGCTAAAGCAGCTTCCTGTGTTCTTACTGTGTAATAAATGTGTTTTGTGGAGACAGGTAATATTGCCAGATAATAGTGGCTTAAAGTGCACTGGTATACTTAAATCATCAGTGTGATCCCTTGGGTTTTTTTATAAGGTAAACAGAAAGCTTGGGGCTAGAGCTTTGCATAAAAACAAATGTTAGAAGTTCCCTAGATAGGCTAAACCAGGGGTCACCATAGGGCACGCAGAGGCCTTCATTGGCACCCCAGATAGGGGCCCCAGACTCTGAGCTTTCATTTGAAAAAAGGTTATGAAGCAAAATGTGCAGGTACCCTTCTAAGCAATTTCTGTGAAATGAACCAGCCTGGTTGTTCCATCCTGACAGTGTTTTCAGCCAATGAGTGAGTGTTGTGGGTACAGGATGGCAGCCTGTGGTTTGGTTCAGAATTAGCACTGGGGAAAACCGGGTTCTTCTGCCTTTTAACTGTAACTTTGCGTTATGCCACACCCTTATGGCAGCTGTTTCGTGACTGGTGCCCTCCGCACTCTCACTTCAAAATGTGCCCACCAGTCCATAAAGGTTGGTGACTCCTGGGCTAAACAAAGTTCCTTGTTACAGCAGAGTAGCCAAATATGGTGGGCTACAACTCCCATCAGCCCCAGCCAGCATGGCCAGTGATCAGAAATGATGGAGTCCAACATCATCTGGAGAATGCCATGTTGGGTACCCCTTGTTTTACAGTCTGCAAGTTGTTGCTACGTCTGTTGCGGCTATGATTCTAAGTTTACTTTAGGAACAGAGCTCCATCTGAAAACTGTGTTAGTACTGAGGGGTAAGAGTGCCTCCTATTGTCCGGGATCCAAAGAGCAAACTGCTAGTCCATGCACCCAAGGAGTGGTGAGTTGTGATTGGTTGCCCCCCCCCAAAGGCAGTCTTCCCTTACTACAGTCCATATACTCTTTTGAAACTGAGAAGAGTTTCAAAAGTCATTTGCAAAAACGGCATAGGAAATCAAAAGCGAGGGGAGGAGGTGAGAGAGAAATTTCCAGTGGCTGTCTGAAAACCCTTGGGCATGTCAATATTGGCACTCTGGAACTGCAGCCTGACTTCATATATTTGCTTTGTTGTAACACAGGTTTGCCTTCATTAATTGGTGTTTTTGTCACTTCAGCTTCAGTTTTTAGTCTATAGAGAAGGGATGTTTTCCCCAAATCCATTAGTAGTAGTAGTGGTATCATCATCAACATTTATTACCTGGCCTTCACACAGAGTTCCCAGGGCAAGTTACACTAATTTTAAAATACTGCTTTAAAAACAACCCAAAATCACAGAATAGGGTGGGTCTGAAAAATATACATCTCGGGTGTCAAAGGCCAGGGTAAAGATCCATGGTGTCCCTGTTCTAATTTATTCCTATTCTTAGCCGTAGTGCTCATCTTACTCCATTTGTGTCCCTATCCTCTAAGCAAGAGTGTTTTTTCCCCCTCTAGAGCCTTGGGTTCTCCGTTCCACAAGTCCTGTGGGTAACCCACAACTTATTCAGTTCAGCCGAGAAGTGATCGATCTCCTTAAAAACCAGCCATCGTGTATCATGCCTGTCAGTAAATTCATCCCAACGTACCATCATCATTTTGCAAAGCAATGTCGTGTGTCTGACTACGGGTGTTCCAAGTTAATGGAGTTGCTGGAAGTGGTGCCTCACGTGTTGCAAGTGAGTTTAGTCTCACAGTTGTATCCAAGTGCATGTTTCCCTGAGTGATGAGTGTTAGTTCGCACAAAGGGCTATTTAACTGCAGTAAAAATCCTCACACTGAGTGATTATGTGACATTAACTTTGTGTGTGGGTTTAGGCATAGTTGTGGTGAAGAGTTTGCTGGTGCCTTCCACGGTCTCCAGGGATATTGTAGATGCCCCTTCTAAAAAAAAAAGTTGATTTAATTTATACAGGACCAGAGAGCCTCTCTTGCCTGTTGTTTAGAAGGGATTCTCTGATCCTTAAGTTCTTGGTGTGTAGCGTTACTGCTGCGACCCAAAGATATTTGCATCTTTAAGAGTCTGCATGTTAAAAGATGATTTTGACAGTCCCAATCCAACATTGGCTGCTATGTTGGGCTACTCTCCACCACCTGAAGAGCGTTGCTGTTCCCTCTCCTTGCCAGCAGTGATCTCCGGCTGCTTCATGTCTCTCCCCATTACAGAGCATCAGCTCAGCCTGGTACCCTCTGCGTGTTGTTGGACTCCCAACAGCCTTGGCCAGCATGGCCAACAATCAGACTAGAACCAGCAGTGGCAGACTCAGAGGTGTGGAGTTTTCTCCTCCCCCTGCCTGCATATCTTTCTATTATTTAAAAAAAAAACAGGCCCTTTGTTCTCTTCCCCCCTACTTTATTTAAATATTTGAGGGTCTTGCTCTGTGCATGGTTTTGTCAAACCCAACTTTAAACAAATAGGCTTCTTGCCAATGTCTGCTATCGTGTATTTTATAATTGATTTTGTGTTGTAAACCACTTAGAATCCATTCTGGCATATGAATGGTATATAAATCAATAATTCGGCTATGGGGCAGTATATGAAAGAAAGAAAGATCATGCCAAGTGCAGCTCTAAATGTTGCTTTCCTTTCCCATTTTGCACAATCCAGGCACATGTCAGTGTTGAGTGTGAAATAGTGCAAAAATACGTACATTGCTGCTCTGGGCGCATATATTTGAGTGCGCCCATGACATTTTATTTATTTATTACATTTATATTCCACTTTTCCTTCAAGGAGCTCAGGGTGGCATACAAATATAGTTCTCCACTCCCCCACTTTATCCTCACAACAATCCTGCGAGGAAGGTTAGGCCGAGAGGCAGTGACTAGACAAAGGTCTCCCAGTGAGCTTCATGGCTGTGTCGGGATTCGAACCCTGGTCTCCCAGGTCATAGCTCAGTACCTTAACCATTATACCACACTGACTCTCTCATGTGGTTGTAAATAGCTCAAATGCGGCAGTGTTGTGATGATTTGGAAATTCCATACGTCTTATAAGATGTTGCTGTTTTTGTTTGTTATTCTAGATCCTTGGGATAGGCACCAAGCGTTTGTTAACCTTAACGCACAGGGCCCAGGTGAAACGATTTACTCAAGACCTATATAAGCTCCTCAAGTCCCAGGCCAGTAAACAAGTTGTTGTGAGGGAGTTCTTTCAAGCTTATCACTGGTATGTAAAGAGAGCTGGGGCAAGGGTATACCTGTGTTATAAATTCAAACATCAGAACATTTTTTTAAGTTGTTAAAGGCTTGGGGATTCAGGGAAACAGCATTTCTCCATCGAAAGGGAAGACACAACTTTCTTCTCTCCAAAGTCAAACTAAAGAGCAGAAACTAAAAAAACCTTGGATTGGGGTGGGGTGGTAAATCTGGCTGGTTTTTAAAACGTCTGAAGCCGGCCACGGCTAACGGTGGGTGGGATGCTGCACTTAATGGATTGTTGTCTGGATTCTAGTGGCCAACAACTCTTCCCTTCCTGGGTCCTATTGTCTGTGCAAAGGACTCCTAGGAACAAAGGGTTCTTTTCCCTTGCAGTAAGCATTTGCAGAAGTTCTCTTGCACACCCACAATAAGAAAGGAGAAATCTTGGGAGCTTTTTGACTACCAAAAGTTCTGTTATACGGTATCAGGGAGCATACCTTGCGTAGACATTGGTCACATCCGCACCATATACTTAGCACTTTTCTGTAACTTGAACAGCCATGGCTTCCCCCAAAGAATCCTGGTAATTCTTAGTTCACCCCTCAAAGAACTACAATTCCCAGCACCCTTAACAGACTACCCTTCCCAGGATTCTTTAGGGGGAAGCCACGGCTGTTAAAGTGGTATAAATGTGTTTTACATGTATGATGAGGATGTGACCTTAAACCTTGAGAATGTCCTGGTCTGGTCTTGGTGGTGTCACCTCTCTCATTGTTCATATTTTCATGTGGAGATGGCAGCAGTGAAAAAGACATGGATTTGTGCCTTTTGTACATGCCTTTATCGTGAATACACTACTTTCCATCACATCATCTAGGTGTTTCTCCAAAGACTGGGACGTAACGGAGTACGGAGTCTGTGAGTTGGTCGATCTCATATCAGAAATTCCAGACACAACAATCTGTTTGTCTCTACAAGAGAATGAGATGGTAATCTGTATCCCCAAAAGAGGTACATCCTCATTTTAAGATCTACATACTCTCTCTTCCTTTATTTATTTATTAATACAATTGGCACCCTGGTAGCAGGTACATTTTTTACTTTTTGTGAGTGAATTAAAGCTTACATTGAGCAATGGTAGAGACTAAGAGCAGTGTTTTGTTTAGGGGGTTCATATATCCCCCTTTTATTTTTTAAAAAAAGATTGCAGGACATTTCAACATTTGGACACAAGCAGAACAAGACACAATTTAAGCAAAAGTTGGAGATCTAAAGTCCCTGAAAGACTGGAGAGAATACAGACTTTTGTTTTTGCTTTTTTGTCTGACACTTAAAAAACATAACAGCCCTCCTGGCTCATCTGGGCCTACATTCTGTTCCCACAGCTGCCCTGAGCCTTCTCAGCAAAGACGCTTATATGACTGGATGTAAAATAAAATATTATTGTTACTAATATTATTCTGATTTCTTAACCACTCTTCATCATAAGGTCCCAGGGCGGGTTGCAGCAATTAAAAATAGAACCTGAAAATTAGTTTAAAAAAAATTAAAATAATTTAAATCCTGAAAATTCAGATCATGCATTGGGAAGCAATGCCTGAGCTGTGGAGAGCCCTCTTTTAGACTCTCTGTTTGACAGGGAGAGAGCTAAATATCGGTCTTTCTAGCTTTTACATACCTTCGTTTTGCATTTCTTCTCTGTTTTCAGAACGTACCAAGGAGGAAGTTGAAAGGACAAAGCAGTTCTCTAAAGAGGCAGTTGACTTGTTACGCCATCAACCCTATTTCCGCATGCCTTTCAATAAATTCATCCCGTCCTATCACCATCACTTTGGGCGCCAGTGCCGACTTGCCTATTACGGATTTACCAAGCTCCTTGAACTCTTTGAAGCCATACCAGATGTCTTGCAGGTATGCTACAGATATTCCGGATCAGAGGTGGGCAGTTAGTAACCCCAAAGCTCGTCACTGAATCCTGCTAGTTGTTAGAATTTTTTTTTTTAAGAATTTTTATTTAAGATAAAAGTAGATACAAATATGTAACCACACATGCCCTGTCTGGCATTGTATAACAGACACTGTACAGGTATGAATCAGTGTACAATCTCAGTACCCAGATATCTAACTTCATCCAGCAAATAGTCAGTCCAATCTTGGAAAGTGCTTGCAAGCTAGTCAAATGCCGTTCTCCCCCCCTTAAAACAAAGATTAGTGAGCAAGGGGAGGTCTATGTTCTCCTGGATTAGGATTAATATAGGGGGCGGGGAGGAATCCAGTCTTCTAGAAGATGTGAAAGATTGTCTTGCCCTTTATTTACCCAATTGTTCACTGCGCTCTGAAGGCGAGGGCCTTTTGCAGATGCCATCTCATTAGGAAATCCATTCTGCATAATATAGGAATTGGACCTTTAGTGTGGTGGCACCTACCCTTTGGAATTCACTGCCGTTAAATATTAGACAGGCACCATCTCTGTTTTTTCAGTGTCTGCTGAAGACCTACCTCTTTCAACAAGCTTTCTTAAGTAGATACCTTTATCCCAGTCTGTATCTGTATGGGAATTGTTTTTAAGATGTTTTTGTCACTTCTTGTTTCCTGCTCTGAGGTTCTTTTGGGAGGAAAGGTGGGCTATAAGTTTGTGGACACAGAAAGCAGGACAAATCAGCAGGAGGAGTTGTGTTCAGTAAGTTTCGGGAACACTCTGTTGCCTGTAGAACCAAGCCCTGTTTTAGAATGGTTACAGGGTGCCATTGCACCACATGGGCAAACTTTGCAAGTAATCAGTTTCCTTTTTAACCGTTTGTGTTATCATTTGGGGAGAAAACTGTTAATATGTTTCAATTTGTCTCTCATACTGAATTGCACGGGGAAAAACTGATGTATAGCTAATACTTTAGTTGCCTGGTGCTAGTCACTCCCTAAATTCCCTATGGAATTGATCTCCCTGACGAGGTGCGCCTGGTGCCAACACTGTAATCTTTTCGGCGCCAGGTCAAGACTTCTCCCAGGCATTTTAGCATGTGTTTTAAAATTGCTTTTTCAAAAAATGTGTTTTTAAATTTGTATATTTGTCTTTAATGTTTGTAATTGTTGTACACCACCCAGAGAGTTTCAGCTATGGGGCGGTATACAAATTAAATTAAAATAAAATAAATATAAATAAATAACTGACTCATTCTAGTTTGAGTTCAGGCCTGGTTATGGGGCTGAATCAGCCTTGGTCGCCCTGACCTTTATCAGGAGAAGGACGGGGAGTGCAACCCTGTTACTCTTGATCTCTCAGTGGCTTTTGATACCATTGACCATGGTATCCTTCTGGGCTGACTTGGTGAAATGGGTATTGAAGGAAGTGTTTTACAGTGGTTCCGATCCTGTCTCCAAGGTCGCTCTCAGAGAATAGCATTGGGTGACTGTCTTTTGGCCCCCTGGCAGCTGTGCTGTGGGGTGCCGCAAGGTACCATCTTGTCCCCCATGCTGTTTAACATCTACATGAAGCCCTTGGGAGCAGTCATCCGGAGATTTGGGGCAAAGTGTCAGCAGTACGCTGACGATACCCAGATCTATTTCTCTGTAACATCTGAATAGGGAGAGGCCGTGCAAGCCCTGGGCCACTGCCTGGACTCGGTGGTGGCCTGGATGAGGGCCTATAAACTGAGTCTGAATCCTAGCAAGACGGAGGCGCTGTGGGTTGGTGGTTCCCGAGTTCAGATAATTGGGCAATTGCCTGCTTTGGATGGGGTTGTACTCCCTCTGAAAGAGCAGGTTTGTAGTCTGGGGGTGCTCCTGGAGCCATCTTTGTCACTAGAGGCCCAGTTGACCTCAGTGGCTAGGAGTGCCTTTTACCAGCTTCAGCTGGTAAGACAGCTGTGGCGTTTCTGGACTAGGATAGCCTGACCATTGTTGTCCACACGCTGGTAACCTCTAGGCTGGATTACTGTAATGCGCTCTATGTGGGGCTGCCCTTGAGGTTGGTGCAAAATGCGGTGGCGAGACTGATAGCTGGGGCAGGGTATCGCCAACATGTCACCCCACTGCTGAAAGAATTGCACTAGCTGCCCATTTGTTACTGGGCCATGTTCAAGGTTCTAGTTTCGGTGTACTGAGCCCTATATAGCTTGGGACTAGGATATCTGAAAGACCGTCTTGTCCCTTATATACCCAGTTGATCACTGCGCTCTGCAGGTGAGGGCCTCCTACAGACACCATCTTATCAGGAGGTCCGTTCTGCACAAAATAGGAAACAGACCTTTAGTGTGGCGGCACCTACCCTGTGGGATTCTCTACCTTTAAATATTAGACAGGCGCTGTCTCTGTTATCTTTTTGGCGCCTATTGAAGACCTTCCTCTTTCAACAAGCTTCTAAATTGAGACCTTACCCCAGTCTGCTTCTGTGTTGGAATTGCTTTTTACTATGTTTTTAAACCTTTTTTAACAGATGTCTTGAAAGCTTTTTAAAAAAATGTTTTATGTATTATAAAGTCTGTTTTTATGATGTTTTAAAGTGTTTTTAGTGCTTTTGTTTGCTGCCCTGGGCTCCTTCTGGGAGGAAGGGCGGGATGTCAATCAAATAACAAATAAATAAATTCATTAACCAAGCTGATTTTTACTCTCAGGTGCTGGAATGTGGGGAAGAGAAAATTCTTGCGCTAACAGATGCAGAAAAGGTGAAAGCTTTAGCTGCCCAGTTCGTTAAATTGCTCCGATCTCAGAAGGACAAATGCCTTATGATGGCAGATGTGCTCACCGAATATGCTAAAACATTTGGCTACCCCCTGCGCCTTCAGGACTACGATGTTGGTTCTGTTCCAGCTTTGATGCAAAAACTTTGCCATGCTATTAAGGTAAGTTTCTGTATGAGAAACTGTTTTGGTGGGAAAGGAAGCTGGAGAGGGAGAAAGTTGTATTGATCAAATGCATGTTGAAATAGCATCAAGATATTAAATAGCTGGTTCATTTTTACAGCCCACTTACGCGTTCCTTTGAGTATAGTGCAACTGACGGTGTAAGCAACATAGGTCTTTTTTAAGAACTCGTTGATTTTCTGTATAATAGGATCGTTAGAGAACCCGAAGAATCTCACTGAGAATACCTACTGGATTTTCCACCCTTAATGATCAATATCATGGCCTCAGGGACACACAGTTAAATGGAAGATTTTTAGGGCAGATCCACACCATACATTTAAAGCACATCCAACACACATTTACAGCCCGTTACTTCCCACAAAGGATCCTGGGAACTGTAGCTTGCCACCCTCAGCTCCTACTGGGAGGAAGGGCGGGATATAAATCAAATAAATAAATAAGGGTGTTGGGAGTGTTTAATTCTGTGAGGAGGGAAATCACAGTTCCTAGTATTGTTTGGGGGAAGGCATATGCTTTAAATGTGTGTTGGATGTGCTTTAAAGGTAGGGTGCGGACCTGCCCTACATGACAGGGTATAGATGCTTTGTCAAAAGCCATGAAAAGCAAGCATCAGATTTACGGCTCAGGTTAAAACTGCCTTAAGGTGCAGTCGATTTTATAGAGAAATCTACTTTATTACACTTGTAATACACTTTTTCTAGGAGTGCCCAGGGTTGCGTTGTGCAATGGGCTAGGCTGAGACCAATGCACTCAAAGTCACCCTAATCAGTTTTGTGGAGATTTGAACTCAAGTCCAGTCCTATCAACAGCATCACGGTGGTGCAGTAGAGCCCTGCTGAATCACTCTGAGGGTCCATCTAGACTAGCATCTTGTTTCCTAGAAGCAAAAATGGGTACGTTCGCATGAGAAGTAATAGTCCTTGAAATATCTTGGTCCCCCCGCCAAATGAGGAACAGTCTGGGGCTTCCAAGGCAAGGGCCTTTTCAGCAGTGGTGCCTCGATTGCGGAATATGCTCTCCCCCCCCCCCCAAGGGGGAGGGTTGCCTGCTGTTAAGGGGGGGTTGTGCAAGGTGAAGATCTTTTTTATTTTTCCAAGCATTTTAAGATCATTCTAGGACAGGTGTGGGGAACCTGCGTTCCTCCAGGGGTTGCTGAATTACAACTCCCATCAGCCGTAGCAAGCATGGGCAATGGCCAAGGATAATGGAAGGTGTAGTTCACCAACATCCGGAGGGCCAGAAGTTGCTCGCACCTGTTCTAGGATCTTCAGTGTGCTAAGCTTTGCTGTGTTGATGTATGATCTGCTCCGGCTCCTGCTTTTTATTTATATAGTTTTCTACTGTGGGTTTACTGTTTTAATCTTTCGGCGCCTATTGAAGGCCTTCCTATTTCAACAAGCCTTTAAAGTTGAGACCTTATCCCAGTCTGTGATGGAATTGCTTTTTAATGTGCTTTTAAACCTTTTTTAAAAGATGTCTTGAAAGCTTTTTAAAAAAATGTTCTAATGTATTTTAACGTCTCTTTTTTATGATATTTTAAAGTGTTTTTAGTGCTTTTGTTTGCTGCCCTGGGCTCCTGCTGAAAGGAAAGGCAGGATATAAATCAAATAATAAAATAAATAAATGTTTAGTGCTTTTCATTTGTTAATGGTTTTTCAGTTTTTATTGTCAACCACCCAGAGGACATGGTTAATTGGGTAGTGTGCAAATGATGTGAATAGAACAGCATGTGGAGCATTCTTAAAGCTTCCTGATAACAGCAGAATTCCCTCTTAAAGCTGCAGAGTGTTGTAGTAGCTTTTGACTTGGCATCTTGGTGCATTCGGATTTTTTCGTCATTTTTATTCAAACACCTCCAGGTTGTCAACACAGAATCTGGTAAACAGCTCCAACTTATCAATAAAAAGTCTCTCCGGGCCCTGGCTACCCAGCTTCTGGTCCTGCTTATGACCTTGGATGAAACCAGCTTTGTTTCTGTTGAAGAGCTTAAAAGGCATTATGAATCCACCCAGGGTGCTCCCCTGAACCCATTTGAATACGGCTTCATGACATTTACTGAACTCCTGATGAGTGTGCCTTATCTCACAGAGGTAAGACAAAATAGCTTGGCTCTTAATGCCCGGCATAACACTGGTCTGCCATGCTGGGCTCTCGTTTTTCTTCCTTCACAAATTTGTCTGAGGCCACACCTGCACTTTGCATTTGAAGCGCTGTTATCAGAGCCGGCACCAGGCATGCCGGGGCCCTTGGGCACCAGCTTGCCCCAGTGCGTGCGCCCCACTTACTTGTCCCTCCTGTCTTTTGCAACTGTATGTGCTGGACTGCCATTAACCAAGATGGCAGCCAAGGATTCCCTAAGGGGCTGAAGCCTCCACCGCCATCTTGGTTGATGGCACGTGTGCATGCTATGCGCATGTATTGCTGCCATCAACCAAGATGGCGACAGGGGCATCAGCACCTTAGGGAATCCTCTGCCACCATGTTGGTTAATGGCAGCCCTGCACACGCAGCCACAAAAGACAGGAGAGACAGGTAGGTGGAGCCAGCAAACAGGCAGGTGGCTGGGAAGCTCTCTCCCTGCGATCCGTGGCAGTACCCTGCCCCCAATCTATCGAGGGGCCCCTCGGCCAGGGTCCAACCTGGCTGCCCTTGAGTGCCAGCCCTGGCTATTATACAATACTACTTTTGCAGTCATGGCTTCCTCCTCCCCCAAAGAATCCTGGGAAGTGTCGCTTGTTAAGAGTGTCAAGAGTTGTTAGAAGACCCTCATTCCCCTCATAGAGCTACAGTTGCCAGAGTAGCTTAACAATCTGTTGTTCTTCCCAGGGAACTCTGAGAATTGTAGCTTTGTGTTGGGCCCAACTCTGAAGAGAGTGCCTTGTTGTATTGCCCTCCAGCATATGGCCTCTGACGGTGGTGGTGGTATTGAATGAGTTAGTCGCCTCATACCCAGCGGTCTCTAGGCGACTTGCAACACGTTTTAAAAGCATACAATATAAAATAAATTTTAAAACATATAATATACAAAAATTAAAACCCAAACAAATAGGGCTAAAACTGCGTGCCGGAGTCCTTAGTGAAAAGGAAGTTCTTTGCCTGGTACCTAAAGATGGGTAGAGAAGACACCTGGCGTGCCTCTCTGGGGAGATCATTCCACTACTGACAAGGACCGTTCTTGTGTTGCCACCCTCTGAGCCTCCTGTGGAGGGGGCAGACGATGAAGGGCCTCAGATAATGAACTCGGGGTCTGGGTTGGTTCGTGGTGGAAGAGTCTTAAGATTGTTCTCTCCACTAGAATGGACAGTCTGAGCTGTTGGTAGACTTGAGCCTGACTGATCACTGTCAATATTTAGAGGAAGTAGCAGCAATTGTACTTGTTTACAGCCTCTTCTGGCCAGCATCTGTTACATTTTATTTTTTTAGACAATTCCTTGGGGTAAAATCGCCCTTGGACGGCAGTGTAAAAATACTCCAGGATAAAATGTAAAATCGTCAAGCCAAAGTGTTATGCAGCTTAAAAATGAACAGTAGAAATTAATCCAAGCACAGAAGTTCATAAAACCTACGTTCAAATGAAAAAAGTCTTCAAGCACTTTAAAAAAACCCTGACAGCGATGGGGCCACATGAATTTTGGGAGAGAGCTTAATAAGTGTGGGCCCACCACTGCAAAAGCCCTGTACGTGCTTCCTGTCAACATATCCCATCAGCAGGCCAGAGAGCAGGGCCTTGGACATTGATCTTACTGCCCAGGGTGGTTCACATAGCTGCAGGCTGTCCTTCAGATAACCTGGTCGTTTTAGGACTTCAAAGGTCAAAACTAGCACTTTAAATTAAGCCCAGAAACACACAGGCAGGCAGCGTAACAGACATGGTACCATAAGTTCCACTTGCTTGCCCCCCACCCCTTGATCATTCTTGCTGCCACATTCTGTTACCAACGGAAGTTTCCAAACTCTTTCTAAGCCCAATATAGAATGCACTGTAGTATTCCAGCCTGGATATAACTGAGTGAGTCACTGAGGCTTTCTCCCGAAAAAGCTGCAGCTGATGAACCAGGCAAAGCTTGAACAATGTTTTTCTGCAGAGCTATCTGCCTTTTTTTTTTTTTTAGCAACTATTATGTCATTTGAATTGATTTTTAATTGTAATCTAGTCTAGAATTGCATTTATATTGAAGAGCAGGTAAGAAATATGTTCAAGCATATTATTTTATTTAATATTCTGCAGCGCACAAGGGTTGGGAGACTTAAAATGCATGTTCCCCCCCCCCTGCAGGTTTTTATTGAAGGTGAGGCAGAATATGTCAAGCTTACAAACTTGTATGTGTTTGCCAAGAAAGTGTGGGCTTTGCTTCATACCTACCATTACCAACAAATCTTCATTCATGAGTTCTCAACAGCGTATAGCAAATACACAAGTGAAGTGTTGCAACCCAAAGAATATGGCTACAGCACTCTTGAAGAACTCCTGGGAGCAATTCCACTGGTTTGTAGCAGTTTTTTTTATTAGCAGTATTTAATTAAATCCTAAGATCCCCAAGTGTAATTTCAGTTGTTTCTAACGTAGATGTGCTGTAGAGCTCCACATCTTGCAGTGTCAAGAGACAGATGCTTTGAAGACTAGGATTGCCTGACCTACAACTATGAGCCCCCTTCAGTTCAAAAGGCAAAAGTCTATGTCTCTCTCAGCATCACAGCTATTTCTTCCTACACAGGAGTCTATTCTTTTGTCCTGTGGGAATTTAGTGAGAGTCCCTAGTTGTCCAGCATAATGTTTCTGTTGTGTGTCTACACTAAGGAGCACTTTTTTCCTTGCTCCTGGGGAAAAAGAACACCTTAAATCTCCATCCACCCACCCACCCCTGAACGGGTTTAGTCACGAAGAAGCTGAATTCATTTAAATGCCACTGTAATTTGTTAAACCTAAGTGCTTAGCTTTGCTTGCAAATCCTACCTTATTGGTTTCTCTCTGGCTGGTATGGGCTAAACAGCTAGATCAGTGGTTCTTAACCTTTTTGGGGTCATGGACCCCTTTGAGAATCTGATGGAAGTTATGGAGCCCCTCCCCAGAAAAAATGCCCATAAACACATACATATAAAAAAAATTGTGTCCGCTTCATGGACCCCAGGTTAAGAACACCTGAGCTAGATGATTGTTCTTTGATTCCAAACTGGAAGTCATAGTAGGACTGTTGGGGCGTGGGGGTAGGGACATAGAGGAGCTTGGACCAACCAAGTGGCCTTGCCAGACTGGAGATGGAGCTGCAGTCTTGTGCCTTCTCCAGCTTGAGTCATGGATGATGGGGTTGTAGCCCTGCCCTGGGACTTTTGGTGGAGGGCAGGCAAGAAAACAAATAAATAATATGGTCAAAGGACTCATAAGGCCTGGTATTTCATTATGCCTGGAGGGGAAATAGATATTTTTAAACTGTTAGACTCCAGCCAAAGATTGACTATAGTTAGCTTCCTGGAGGAATACCAGAGAAGAGAGAAGACAAGGAAAGTGTCCTTCAAATAAAAGAATTTCACTGAGTTCAGTCATGTCTCAAACCTCGGTATTGCTGCCTTTTTAAATAGGTGGTCTGGATAAAAGGTCATGGTCATAAGAGAATTGTTGTCCTCAAGAATGACATGAAAAGTAAGTAAGCCTTGTTTTGAGTTGACTTTTTTAAGATAAAAAAATACCCAAGTTACTATCAGCACTTGGATGATGTGCAAATTTGTCAATCAGAAACGTTACCCCCTACCCACCCACCCTGCTTTCTTGTAGCTCGGTTCACTTTGCGCAACCTTCCTCACGCCGATGAGAATCGTGGAAACCATCTTGGTGAAGGTGATGGACAAGACACGGAGACAGCGAGAGACAGCGAATCCTTGGAGTTGAAACTGGAAGCATCAGATTCTGGTAACGCATTGATTGGCTGCACATAATGGTCTAATGGGCATAAGCTGAAAAATAAGCTGCCTTGACTTAGGTAGAACTTGGCCTTTCCTTTGCCGTTCTTTCCTGCCACTGTTGCTTCTCTGGCCACCTCTGTCTCGGGCAAGGTGCTGAACGTTGCTATAGCCGCAAGACTACAAGTCATGTCTTGGGGTCAGGGACACTGATCCTTGCACCAGATCGGGGGGGGGGGACCTTTATCAGCCTGAAGGCCACATTCCCTTCTGAGCAGCCTTCCAGGGGCCACATGCCAGTGGTATACAGGGCCAGAGGCAAAAGGGAGTGGAGCGATGAATGGATGATCTACCCTCCAATCTAGGCAAGCAGGAGACATGATCAGGGCTCGAGGGCACCGTCCAGCCAGACACAGGGAAGGTGCAGATCAGGGCCAACCAAAAATGTGTGGTTGCCAAGATCTTGTCCCTCCCTCACAGAATGGAATCTTGCCTCTGGCGTTGTGTTGCGTGTGGCACAAGTGCAGCACGAGGTCAAGGACAATTCTCAGCCTTCCTCTCCAGCTCTAAGCTTAGACTGGAAGTGAGATTTCTTGCCATATGAAAAAACAAACCTTGTTCCACCTTGCGGGTAGAGGGTATGTGCAAGCCTGTCCTGTGCTTGCTGGGTGCCTTGTGTATCCCCAGCCGCCATGGAGAGGCGGAAACGCGAATCCCCACCTTCGCCCTCCATCCCAAAGGCAGAGGGTGGTGGCTTGCTCTGGCTCTGTGCTTTCACCCAGCATGGTTTCGACCCAAAGCAAATCCCAGGCCTCCACCTGACTTTGGAGCACCGGCTTCTTCCTCTGCAATTGCCGCATTGGGAGCATCAGCCTTGCACTCATCGTGCTTGCCAGAGGCTGACTAAGCAACCATCATGGCAGATGTTGTAGGCAAGTTGGTTTGAGCCCAAGAGGCAGTGAGGGCCGTCAACTTGGATGGCTTTTAAAAAGGGTTAGGTGAGTTCATTGAGGATAAGGCTATCAGTAGCTATTAGCCATGCTGCCTGTGTTCTGCCTCCACAGAGATAGCGTGCTTCCAAATATCAGTTGCTGGAAACCACAGGAGACGACTGCTGTTGTGCTCAGGTCCTGCTTGAGGGCTTCCCTTGGGCATCTGGTTGGCCACTGAGAACAGGATGCTGGACTAGATGGGCCACTGGCCTGATCCAGCAAGCTTTTCTTATTTTCTCATGTGGTTTTATAGTTATGCCTTGTAGCCTTGACAAAACTAGGTAGCACCAGCAGAGGCTGGACCATTTGAGCAAATTGTGGCAGGGCCTGCCAACCTTAGTTTGCCCTCAGCCAGTCCCAACTGCCTGCCTGCCTGCCTGCCTTACCTACAACCGGTCAGCGGGTAGTTCTTCCTATCATTGACCCTGGCTTCCCCTGCTGCCGGTCTTCCTGCCTTCCACCCCGCCAGTCTCAATGGGCTTGCTGGGTTCCCTCCTGTGCTGTGATGCTAGGGAGGAGAGTGAGTTCTGGTTTTCCCCTCTCTGGTTTCTCTACAGTTTCTAATCCGTCTGAGCAAGAGCTGCTTTGCCTCACAAACACGTCGCCCGTGGATCTGTTGTGTGAGCCTGTCCCTTCCTGCCTTCCCTCCCCACAACTGAGACCGGACCGCGTCATTCTTGAATCGGCAGATCTCATTCAGTTTGAAGAACATCCACCAATCCTTTCAGGTAAAAAAAAAAGATTGTGTCCCTAAAGGAGACTTGCCTCAAGCAGAGCCTCACAACGTTTGGATCAGAACCTGCTTACATTATTATTATCATCATCATCATCATCTAGATTTATTGCCCGCCCTTCACCCAAAGGTCCCAGGGCGGGTCACAACAGTCTTAAAATTCATCATTAAAAACAGTTAAAAATAACATCATCACATCACAGAAAATAGGGTGGGTCCTAAAAATAAAAGTCTCAAGTGTCAAAGGCCAGGATAAACATGTGCATCATCAGCATTCACCAGAAACAGTATATGGAAGTTGCCAGACACACACACCCCTGTGGGGAGGGAGTCCCATAACTTGAGGAAGCCCTTCTGCCCTTCATCTCATGACCTGCTTTCAAAATCGCTGGGCTTCCCTCCCAATGCAAGGCAAGTGCTGCAAACAGATTCCTGCTCTGTACAAGCAGCAGAATGAGGTGGTAGGTGGTAGAGCAGACTTTGCCACTTGAAGGTGCAGGTAAGGAGCGCCCTGTTTGAATGCATACACTTCTTGCACAAATAATGCTGATGTATTGGGGGATCCCATCCATTCTTTCACCTCATTCTGTTGTGGAAAATATGAAGGTTTGCTGAACATAATGCAGATCAAGAGCTTCTTAAAAAAAAAAATTTTAATTACTTAGATCCTAGTCTTAGTATGGTTCTTATGCCATAAGCAGCCTTCCCAAGCCTGGTGCCTGATAGATGTTGTACTCCAACTCCCAGCAGCCCCAGCAGGCATGGCTAATGGGAGTTGTAGTCCAGCTATATCTGGAGGGCACCAGGCTGTGGGAGGCTGCCCTAAGCTATAGGGCATAGTAAATCTTGACAGTGTACATGCACGCACAACATACTCGTTCTTGGGAAAAGAGGGAAAGTATGGGGGCCTGACATTTCCCATTTTAAAAATGAAATACTTCAGTGTTGCGAAATGTTCCATGGCAGTATCCACAGCACTTGAGCAATCCTCTTGCAACAATACTTTTAACAGCACTTCACGTAGATTACATACAGGGCCAGCTCCAGAGGGTGGCCAGGTGGGGCCCTCGCTGAGGGCCCCGTGGCCCACAGGGGCCCCTGAAGAACCCCTATTTATGGTGGGGGAGTAGTGCTGCCCTTCCGCAGCAGGCTCCCTGCCGTGGATCACAGGGAGGGAGCTGCCCGCCTGTGCCCACTCGCTTGCCCTCCCCCCTGCCCCCCTCACTCTCTCACGCACCCAATCTCCCCCCCACCTGCCTGGTAGGTAGGGCGTGTGTGCGGGTGCCAGGGCAGGCTGGTGCCCAAGGGTCCCGGCATGCCTGGGGCTGGCCCTGATTACATAGGTAGCTTCGGAAAACTAGAGCGAAGGTTGGATGTTCATAGTGTTGGATTTTTTCGAGATATATTGCAGCAGAGTGCAGAAATCACTAAAGCAGAGTGCAGAAATCAAGAAACTTAAGGTTTATCACTACAAAGACTCATACATGCTCCTGCAACTATTGTCAAGCCATGAGGCTTGCACTCACAGGCACTATCTCTGGCTAGACAGAAAGAGAAGGGAGGAAGGGGAGGAACAAAGCCTGCATTAAACAAACAAGTAGCTTAAAGATGAAATCGGTGAGGGAAGAAGGTTGCTTCTCTCTCGCTGTCTCTCTCACTCACTAGTTCAGATTATTTATTAACATGTGTTGGTGCTTTATCCCCAACACAGAGAAGCTCCATTCATTAGCCTGCATCTCAGCCACTTTAGAGTTTCAAGGGCATGGGCAAGCTTCTCCAGAGATGGTTCCATATAACCACATCCAACTCTGGTGAGTGTGCAGACAGCCGGTTTACACATGCTGCTTGATAGAACCACACACCCCTATTTCTCCTTCTGCTTGGAAAGCCCCAAGAAAAAGGCCGACAGTGGCCAGAGGCTGCTGCACAGCTTCCCTCGCGTGAGCTCCAGACAGCTTTAGTTTTCCCAGATTTCGCACCTTTCAATCCTTCAGGAGAGTTGGACCAAACAGGATCCAGTTCGTACCAAGGAGCACATCCTGTTTACGTTTCTAGCCAATGATTCAGTGGCACTTGCTGTTCATGTATACCCCATAATATAGTAATATATCCTTGAAGGAAGGGCCATAGCTCAGTGACAGAGCATCTGCCTTGCATGCAGAAGGTCCCAGGTTCTATTCCCCCGTGTCTCTAGGTATGAGTGGGAAAGAACCCTTCCTGAAATCCTGGAGAGCTGCTGCCAGTCAGTGTAGACAATACTGAGTTAAACAGACCAGTATAAGGCAGCTTTCTTTGCTTTGGGGAAGGGCTGCAGCTCAGAGGCAGAGCACCTGGTTGGCATGCAGAAGGTCCCAGGTTCAATTCTTGGTGTCTCCAGGCAGGGCTAGGAATGTTCTCTGTCTGAAATCCTGGAGGGCCACTGCCAGTCAGTGTAGGTAATATTGAGCTAGATGGACCTCATAGAAGACAGCGTCCTATGCTGTGTTCCTAATATGAATAGTGCCTTGCACTGGCAGCTCATCTTTGCATTGAAGGACGGACTAGGTATTAGGTGTACTGATAGATGTGTCGGGAAATAATTTTTGAAACAGAGTGGTATCTCTTTCCCTTTAGAGTTCATGATTTTAACGAAAGAGGAGGAGAACGCTCCAAGTCCTTCGAAAACTAAAGAAGAGCAGAGCCGCTTCCCCGCAGCCTCTAATGCTGCGGAAAATTCTTCAGCACCTCCCTGCCTGTCGTTTGAATCCCAGCCAAGCAAAGAAGCCACAGACAGCCCAGCCAGAAAACAGCATAAAAACCGGGTTAAGTTGGCAGCCAATTTTTCACTTGCCCCTGTAACCAAGCTTTAAATCTTGTCACGGTGTGAGAGGCAGCACGTTGTTAGACTGAACAGGAAATGAAGCTATTGGCTACCCTTTATATTTTGAATCACAGATTGGGGGCCGGGGTGGGTGGGTCACTTGCGTTCTCTTTGTTGCTCTTGACTACCTTCTGTGAGGATTTTGTTCAATTTACACTGAATTCAGCTGGGCAGATATTTTTATTTGAACTTCAAGCATTAAACATTTTACTGTTCCTTTTTTTCATTCTGTCAAATGTCAGCAAAAAGCAAATGTTAAAACCTTGACTTGGAACGGAATGGATTTTAAGTTTCTGGAACCTCATCACTAGTGTAAATCCTTCATATAGCATATGAGTCTATAGGCTATTTTAACTTGTATTTTCTAGACAGTAGTAATCAAATGCATCATCTGTCTTGCAAGACAGCCTATTGAGAACTTTTTATTTTTTAATTGTCATTAGGATTGGATTAAAACCTGCAGTGGAGTCTTCAGTGTTAAATTGATGAGGGCAAAACTTAGGATTTTTTTTTCTGATGACTTGTAATTGACTGTCAAAAGATGACTGTAAAACAGAGCTGGGGAACCTAGCAACCTGTGTCCCTCTATATGTTGTTGGGACCTGCAACTCCCAGCAGCCCCAGCCAGCATGGCCAGTGGTCAGGGAGTATGGGTGTTGCAGTCCCAACAACTTCTGGAGCGGCCATATGTTTCCCATTCCTGCTGTAAAGGATTGCGTTGGCTTATTACAAAACCCCTCTTAAATGCCTTCTGTAATCAGTTCCATTGAGGAATCTTGTAGGAAGTTGAGGATGGTTTTTAAGCTTCCCTTTTATTGAGTGCTCCAAGTTGATGCTGTTCTGGATTCAGAAAATAAGTCTTGGTGGCATGCATTTTGAAGTAAACTTTGAGATGCTTCTTGCAGCATCTGCTGATGACATTACTGGGAGTATTTTGATATTTCAAAAATATGCATTTAAGTGCATAAATTATAAATCGCAGCAAGGGGGTTTAAAGGAGCTTTTTTTAAAAAATGGAAAGTAATGATTCTACTTCCACTTGCACAGAAATACGAGCAGTACGTGGAAATGCCACAGTTGTGGTGCTTTTTCCTCGTTTTCTAGCTTTTAAACATCTAGTAAATGGGAAGCTTAATTTGAGTTGGTACATTTTTAACTGTGTCTGGTCTTTATCCTGATGTTTACTTTTGAGTGTTCAAACCTGCTTTTCTGTGTGGTTTTTTCCTTCCAATTCCAATAGTGACATTTCTGTTGGCTTTTAGAAAGGCAGGCCATTGTCGAAGGAGGCGAGTCGTTGGAGTCCCTTTAACTTTCTTTGTAAAGAGAGCTAAAACGTCTTCTGACCAAAGCTTTTATACCCCCTGTTGGGTAAACTTGGCACTTACAATGGGTTGTATTTGCCAGGCAAGGATTCTGAATTGCTCGTCACAAAGAGAGGACCTATACCCAAAGGGTTACACTGGCTGAACAGATAGGAATGTTTTTGCAACAAATCATATTTTGAAAAGCGTCAGGGACTGAAAAGCAGGCTTGGATTTCACAGCCAGCAACTGGAAAAAAAATGTCGCTCGACGGCTATAGACAACTTTTTTAAAAAAATAAGGAATGGATTTTGTTTTAAAAAAATGTTTGTTTTAAACAAAGCCAAGTATTAAACAGCACTAAGTAATGATATTATGAATATCCATTATGAATGCAGAGAAATGCTGGAAGTTTTTCTGAGATCATGGCAAGGCACAGTGTGTTTGTGTGTGAGTTCACATCCTTAGGTTTCCTCTACAGACATGGGGTTTATAGGAATGAATTTTTTATATAAAAAAAAGTTGGAGCCATTTCATGAATTTAATTGAGAGACCATCTTTCCTTCACCTTATGTATCGCTTGCATAAAATGAAGGCCTGACCACTCTGTGTTTTGCCATGCGTGTGCAGAAACAGTCGTCATTTTGAGCCGCAGTTGCAAGTCATCTAAAAATAACGTTATATAGACCAAGTGTTTGTGAAATGTAGAGAAGAAATATCAGTACCGTTAATGTACCTGGGATACAGATGCAAGTTGTGCCATCTGTAGAGAATGAGAGATCTTTCTGGATTCATGTGTACTTCTGACCTAAATCGCTGTTTTGAAAGAGTTAGAAGATCCTTTGGGGGGCTTTCGTTTTTCATTGTGTGTAAGACCAGCTAGTTTGTGGCTTTGGTTTGTTTTTTTTGAAGGAATAATGTGACTGGAACGATTTGGAAAAGAATTAAGACAATGAAATTCTTTCATTTACACTTTACTAATTTTGATTTATTGGCTTTTTTTTCTAAAAAAAAAAAAAGTATCACTGAAGCCCTCAATTTATGCACCCTCAAGGAGACAACATTCATCTTTCTCCTTTATTGGCAACTCCCATTTGGACACTTTTGTGGCTCAAGTGCTGTTTTGTGTATTGGGACCAAACGGTTGTCAATAAAATTTTTCAAGCAAGCATGTAACCCTGTTTTGTGTTTTGATTTTAGGATGGGAAAAAAGTCCGTTGGAGCCAATAGGAGTCACCCTGCCAAGCCTAATTGCGGCATGGGTGGGCGTCTTCAGTGGGGAAGGCTTAAAAACCTTCTGCTGACTTTAAGAGGAGGGTTTTTACAGTTGCGTAGTGCGGATAAGGGAGGCCCCACAGACCCCATTTGGCTACAGGCTAATGGTTCCCCACCCCTGCTCCAGATGGAGGGAATAAGCAGCTGGATACAAACTTGTGATGGTTTTGGAAAGGTTCTTGGTGTCTTAAGTAGCTAAAACCGTGCCATGTTTGAGGGAGACAGCTCAGGTCTGTAATAGCTCAGAATCGTGTCATCCCAATGTGTGGCTTGTAGGATCCAGTAGACCAGCATTTTGCATCTAGTTCTACAACCCTGAGCCACCTTTTTTTGTCTCCCCTGGTTCACATCTCGCCTCTGGGTGATAGTAAAACACACACACGTGTAGATCCTACGCACCCCCACCCCAGCCTACAGCGCCCATGCGCTTCGTTAATTTTTAGATATAGGTGGTGAAAGCAGAGCATAGAAAATTCAGTTTCTTCAAGGAATATTTCACAAATATTTTTATTACTGTTTTGTTAAAACTGATGTAGGCACATCAGAAGGTTCTTATTTGCTATTTTAACGAGTTACATGACACGTACGTATTTTGGTATCCTTCTAACACAGATGTGCCTGCACTTTCTCGACTACTGAAGGTACAAAGAGAATGACATCTGGGCTACAGACTGAAACGCCAGTACTTGCTAGCAACAGTCTGGAGAAAGGCCGTAGCTCAGTGGCAGAACTTCTGCTTTGCGTGCGAAGGTCACAGGATCAGTCCCCAGCGTCTCCTTGGTAGGGCTTGGAGACGCCCCTACCTGAAATGCTACAGAACCGCTGCCAGTCAGTGTAGACAGTATTGAGCTAGGTAAACCCAAAGCCCTTACACAGTATAAAGCATCCAATGCTAGTCCCACCGAGAGCAGACCCGTTGAAGTTACTGGACACGACTGACTTGTGTTCACTAATCTCAGTGGGTCTACTCTGAGTATAACTCAGTTGGGTGAAGCCCTATGTTCCTATGACACCCCAGCCTCAAAGCGTTTTTGGCCCATGTGGCCCTTCCTGGCCAAGAAGTTCCAACTGGATGCTCCACATGCTGTGGCTATACTGTTGATGGGCACACGTTACCTCCAGCACGTAACTCTGGTGCTTAACGCTTGCACTGGCTTCCCATATGTTACCAGGGCAGGTTCAAGGTTTAACTTGGGTCTAGGGTATCTCAAGGACCACCTGATCTCTTATATCCCAGCCTGAGATCTTTGAGGGACTCTTCCATGGCTCAGATGCATGGCTTGTAACCAATCCCTCTTCCCAGGGAACACTTGGAGTTGTAGCTCTGTGATGGAAATAAGGGTCTCCTAACCATTGTCAGGACCCTTAACAAACTACAGTTCCCAGGATTCTTTAGGGGAAGCCATGACTGTTTAAAGTGTTATGATAGTGCTTTAAATGTATCGTGCTGATGAAGCCTTTAGAAGTTTTAAGCTTTTTGTTTTTAAGGGTGGAAGTATAAGGCAGAGCTGGCTCCAGATTTGAGAGGGACTTTGTCCTGCTATCTGCTATAACAGCATAGCCAGCCAGATGCCTCTTGGCAAGCCCACAAACAGGACATTGGCCAATAGCCCTCTCCTGTTCATACCCCCCCCCAGCAACTAGGATATCACCTCTGGTACTGGAATTAATACATAGCCACTGACAGCCTTATCCCCCATGAATTCTTAAAGCTGGCAGACATCACTGCATCTCGTGGTAGCAAATGCCATGGTTAGTTATGCCCTGGCGGTCGGTGGCATCTGCAGCATTGCAACAAGCTGTGTGTGTTTGGAGCTGCCTTTTGACATCTCCCACAATGAGCTGGGGGCAATGCTACATCAAGAGCACTTGAGCAACTATCCGGATCGCTTGATGCCACTATTTATATCATTGGGGGGGGGGGAGCACAGTGAGCATTGTCAGTGGCCTGTGCCAACTGCCCGAGGACACCAGGTGCTGATGCCTGCCCTGGTGTAAGGGCTGTTTTGTATGCAACGCTTTTTCTCTAAACAGAGAAGCTATACACATATTTCCCCCAAGGAAGGCGGTGGGCTCTCCAGCACTGGAGGCATACAAGAGGCAGCTGGACAGCCACCTGTCGGGTATTCTTTAAGTTGGATTCCTGCATTGACTCTATGGCCTTCTAGGCCCCCTTCCAACTCTGCTATTCTATGATAAACATTCACACTGCACCAGCCATTTTACATGCGGTCTTGCAGGAAGGTTTGTCTCCAAATCGGGGAGGAGTTAACCACGCAAAGCAGCCTTTGGCCCTAAGAGTCCAGATTGGAAAACTGGAGAGAAGTAGTAGCCTATTTCTCTTCATTTGTTAAACTATGAATTGCAGCTGCCCTTTGTGCAAAGGCTATCTCCTGTCAATGGATTCTGAAATGGAAGCGGACTGCCTTCAAGTCGATCCCAACTCATGGTGACCCTATGAATAGGGTTTCATGGTAAGCGGTATTCAGAGGTGATTTACCCATTGCCTTCCTCTGAGTCTGAGAGGCAGTGACTGGCCCAAGATCACCCAGTCAGCTTCATGGCTGTGGGGATTTGAACCCTGGTCTCCCAGGCTGTAGTCCAACACCTTAACCACTACACCACGCTGGCTCTCTAGACAGTGTTACATAAATTTATGCACAGTCTCTGCTTCTTTCTACTGTGATGGAGCGGTGGGAATTCACCATTTGCTACTATGCTAAGGATGCCACAGTGAATACGTGTCCTTTATGATGCCTGCCTGTGTTTGCTGCACCAGTCACAATAACAACATAAGAAAGGCGCTGCTTGGGTCAGGCCGGTAGCCCTTCAAGACCAGCACTACACTGCACTAGGCAACCAGAAGCCCATGGGAAGCCTGAAAGCACAGCCTGAGCACAACAGCCAACCAGCGGTGTAGTCTGCAGTCTTAAACCCCTTCCTTGTTTGGGAGCAGAGTCCCAGCAGGGTTCCTATGTCTCCAGCATCGTATGAGTCAAATTGGCATGAAAGGGGAGTGTGTTAGCCACTAAGAAGAGCCTTCTAGCCTGCTTCCTTGTCCTTTCCTGCTGATTGGAGCCAATCAAGGTGAAACGAGGTGAGTCAGCTGCTGAGAAGACTCTCTTCAGTAGCTAACACTCTTCCCTTTCGTGCTTATTGGTTCCTAGGGGCAGCTGCTGTTGTGAAAGAAGGCATTAACAAGGATCTAATTCTCAACCCACAGCAAAAAAGGGGGGGTGGCTGTGACTGTCATGAAGGAACCATGCACTTCTGGATTCCTTGTCCTTTCCTGCTGATTGGAGCCAATCAAGGTGAAACGAGGTGAGTCAGCTGCTGAGAAGACTCTCTTCAGTAGCTAACACTCTTCCCTTTCGTGCTTATTGGTTCCTAGGGGCAGCTGCTGTTGTGAAAGAAGGCATTAACAAGGATCTAATTCTCAACCCACAGCAAAAAAAGGGGGGGGTGGCTGTGGCTGTCATGAAGGGACCGTGCACTTCTGGATTTGCCACTACACTACTGCAGCCAACAGCAAGCTTGCTGAGGACTTTAAAAGGTTTCTGCCCCATGAGAATGTAGGAAGCTGCCTTATACAAAGACCATTAATCCATCTGGTTTGGTATTGCATACACGGACTGGTAGTGGCTGTCGTGAGATTTAGGAGTAGGATCCCTCCCAGCCCTACCTGGAGATGCCAGGGATTGAACCTGTGACCTTCTGAGTGCAAACAGGTGCTCTACCACTGAGCTACAGCTCTTCCCCAAAGAGGCCCTCCGGTTGCCCTGCCTGCCCCATGCTCCCTCTGGAAGAGGAAAGACCACAAGCGTTTACCATGTGGAGTCATGAGAACCATTGCAGTTTCCATTCTGCAGCAGATGGCCTTTGTGCCAATTGTGACCATACGGATATTTGCATTGCATGGGGCACCTAGGGGGCTCTCCAAAACCCCAACAGGCTGACACTAGTGTGGGAAACACCTATGTGATCTGACATATACACCCTTGGTGGAAACATCTGTGCCCAGGACCCATGTAATATGGGAACCAGCCTTTGGGGAGTGTCTGTGTGACTTCGACCCTGCCACAAAGACGATAGATATATTTTCCCCACCATTTAATCCTGTGTGTCGAATGACGCACAGAAGGTGCTGACGAAAGTGCTCCCTGCGCAACATTTTGTGGACTGCTGACGCTTGGTGCCGTTGCTTCTGAGTCCACGATGCCTGGTGATTCATTTTGGCTTTGTATCCTGGCATTCTCATTTTCATTCTTCCATGATCCTTGAAAGCTAACGCTTGCCATGCTGCGATTTATATATCAAATCAACAGCTTTCCCAGCGCTAGAACAAATGGCTATCCTGCAGCCTCATAGGAAGCTCCATTATTTGTAAGATCGTTTGTCCAGTTCATCCAGGACTGATTATGTCAGGGGTGGGGAAACTCAGGCCAGGGAGGGAGGGAAAGAGAAATGCAGCCCTCCAGGCCTCTCTCACACCTTTTGGATTTACCCCTCAGGCTCCTCCCACCCCCCAGCCACACTTGTCACTGGCTTTGCCTCACCTCCTCCTTGAGTGTTTTTTAGTGGAGGCTTGTCAGTTAGGGCGCATGGGAAGCTGCCCCACCAAACTCAGTCTAACCCCAGCCAACCCCAACCCGCCTGCCTTCTTAACTTACAGCCAGTGCAGGGGGTGTCCCTGCCTGTCGGCTTCTTCCTCCTCCTCAGTCCCAGTGTTACCCTTTGTAGAACTCAGCAGGGAGCAGATCAGGGTTAGAACTAAAACTAGTCGTTGGCTCTGGCTCCACCTGTTTTTGGTCTCTCTGCCTTCCGCCCTACCAGCCCCAATGGGCACCAGCCGCCATTGGTGATTTTGTCTGCCTGGAACTCATCCTTGACCTCCGATGATGACTCCTGCCGGCCAGGATGGAGAGGAGGGTGTGAGATACTAGCCTACTGTACAGAGGTACAGTGCAAATTCATTTGCCTCTGTCCCCCACCAGCCACTGGCATGCGGCCCTCAGGCTGAAAAAGTTCCCTGCCTCTAGTCCACGCTGACTGCACTCATGATGGTATCGGGGCAGTTATTACTCTATTCTGTTTTGAATACTGTTTGGACCTGCAAAAGTGTTGGGGGCACACATATTGCTTCTTTTTCAATCCCTGCACGTCCCATAACTTCCTACTGAAATCGTGTAACTTCGTATACTGCAAATGTTCTGGTGTTTGTTTTTTTGTCCTGCTTTTGTTGCACTGTGGCACGAGAGGGCCTCTCCTGATGGCAAGAATGCAATGTCACTGGGGAAGTATTGCCGAACTAATAAAGCCAAATGTTGTGTCCAGTTTAAATGAACCACAAATGCACTATTGTTGTATCAATGGCATGTTGCAGAAGATGCCTGAAGAAAACTACCACCACCAGTTTGGAGGGACCTCATGTCCCTAACAGTGAAATCCCAGACTTCTCTGGTTAAATGGAAGTTAAATGGAGCTTACTCTCTGTACGTAGCATAGACTTACAGCCTTAAGCAACAACTTTTTTAAAAACAACAACAAAATATTCAATGTATTTTATCCCCGCTGAGGAACACTCTGTGGGTCACAGCAAGTCCCTGATGCTGCAATCCTCTGCACACTTACTGAGTAGACCTGTATAGAATTGTGCTGCGTACGAATCACTGCAGTCTGACAGATCACTGGAAGGCAGTTTCAGGTAGATGCTCACCTGCAATTGTCTATTTACAATATTTATTCATACATCTGTAATTACTAAAAGTAGCTGCCGCGCTATGGGTTCCTGTTTTTCTTCCCATGGAGACAATGTTACCTGCCAACAGGAAAAGTGCGTGGAATGCATCCTATTCTACTCACAGAACAACTGAAATTGCTATTCTACATATTACTTGGTACGATTTTTGTTTTCCTCATTCGCAGCTGGGCATAAGGTGGCGGAGTCCTCCGCCCCAGTGGCAGCTCCATCTCAGTGGGGCCATGGAATCCACTCCAGGCTTTAGTCCAATCCTCCAAGGAGATGTCCAAAGTGCTGAAACTTTTTTTTAAGTTCGGCACCTTAGACAGCTCTTTGAAAGTTTGTACTATAACCTAGAGTAGATTCCGCTGACATGCACCCACCAACCGCCATTGCCTCTTCCATATATAAAGTGGCACCTGCCTGTTACCCATGAAACATCTCCCTAGTACATGTGTCTTTTCCTTTCTTTTTTTACACAAGTCTTCCCTGTCCTCTGGATATAGTTATACATAGATATACTCCTTGCCTTAAACCTAAGCATGCTTGCTGAGTCATCCATGCAACAGTGAAGAATTCACCGACAGGTACATTCAGCACAAAACAGTTACTGTAAAAAAAAAAAATAACCAGTACAGGAAACTCAACTATCAAGATGTGTGGATGTTTCATGTCCGTCTTCCGTCCACAGTTCTTCCATTGGGTCGGGGTGTTGAAAAGGAGGTGGTGCCCGAGAGGATGGCGCTACATGATGGTGCACTGGGTGGTCCCACAGCAATCCTTAATTAGAGCTATTCCCGTTTTGGCGATGGTGGGCTTGTTTGGGGGAAGAGGGGGAGGCTCTGCCTTCTTTTCTGTGGGCGTACCTGTGGCAGTCAGAATAGGGGACACCATTAATATCCAGTCTGGGTGGTTAAAAATTGCTCCTAACCCTCAAAACCGACACCTGTGGAACATAGGAAGTTGCCCAGGCCCTGTTTAAAGAGAAAGAACCCTAAGAAGGGAAAGCAGGAAGATCTTAGGGACATACAAAGCTGAGTCAAACGGCTGGTCCATTTAGCTCAGTATTGTCTACTCTGACTGGCAGCAACTCTCCAAGGTTTCAGACAGGAAGCCTCTCCCAGCCTTACCTGAAGATGCTGGGGATTGAACCCGGGACCTTCTGCACGCAAAGCAGATGCTCTACCACTGAGCTATGGTCCTTTCCCTTGTGCGGCATAGTGGGTAAGTTCTCCAGATGTTGGTGGACTCCAATCTCCTATCATCCCTGACCACTGGCCATTTCTGGGAATTGATAGCCCAGAGGTAGTGAACCTATGGCCTTAGAGATGTTGCTGAATTACAACTCCCATCAGCCCCAGGAGCATAGTCAGTGGCCCGGGATGATGGAAGTTGTTGTTCAGCAACAACTGGAGGTTGTTCCCCATCCTTGCTATCTGTAAGGAAGCCCCACTGTACTTAACAGGGTTTCCATCTTAGCAGACATGCCTAGAATTATAATATCAAGAAATAAGAAGAGCACTGCTGGATCAGGCCAATGGCCCATCCAGTCCAGCATCCTGGTCTCACAGTGGCCAGCCACTACAGTTCCCAGGATTCTTTGGGGGAAGCCATGTGCTTGAAATGTACGGCGTGGACGTCACCTTAGTTTTGCACAATTAGAGTGGACTAAAGTGGTCTGTTACCAAAATGCAACAAAGCCACCTTAAGAAAAGGAAATGGATTTTTTGCCGTTAAGAAAATGACAGGCGAACACATTAGGAAGACATAGAAGCACCTCACAGACAAATCAGGATGAATGCTCACTGTCATCTAACCTCCCAGGAAACTAATTGGAAGGAATGCCCAATGAAGATCAGACATTGTCTAACCTCCTCGCACAGTTGCTTTGCATAAGCCTGAAGCCTCAGCAGCTTATGGGGAGGGCTTCACTAGGTTCTTTGAAATTGTTTTTAAAAACTCACTGGCTGGAGATCTTCCAACTTTGTCTAAGGGTTTCAACTTGATCCGGAGGAACTCGGCCATCTCCTTGTCTTCCTCCTTCTCCCTGTTTTGAAGCAAAATTCATAATAAACTGTAGGCAGTGGTGGCCGGTGGCTATCGGGACCTGCAGGGGCGGAAGGCAGGGAGCCCAACAGTAGGGGGAGCCAGAGACAACAGCAGGCACAGCCAACTCGTTCTAGTTTTGCCCTCTCCGCCCTCCTCCCTGCTGAGCTCTACCAGGAGCAACACGGAGACTAAGGAGGAGGAAGCTGGCAGGCAGAGCCACCCACTAGGCAGGATGCAAGTCAGAAGGCAGGCAGCTGGGGGCTGGCTGAAGGCAGACTGAAGTTGGTGGGGTGGTGCCCCATTTGCCTTAATGGACCAATCTCCATTGCTGGTGGGTGGGAATCAGAATGGCTCCGGGATTTTTCCATGTAAGTTCAAGATGAAATGAAAAGTGATGATTGGCAGAAGGTGCAGACAAATAACATAGGGACATATGAAGCAGAGTCAGCCCCTTGGTCTGGGTCATCCCCTTTGACTATATGGGATGGTCTTGTTCCATTGTTTTGTTTTACAGTATCTTATATTTGTTGTGATTATAACATTGTTGTAAATCACTTGGAGACGTTCGGGTAACAAGCGACTAATAAATGTAAAAGTTACTATTATTATTGTTATTAATCCAGCTCAGTATTGTCTACACTGACTGGCAGCAGCCCTCCAGGTATCCCTGTTTGTTTTATTTAAAACATTTCTAAATGCATCATTCTCTCATACAGTCCTGTCCTTTCCCCCCTATATATATATATATATATTTACCTTAATCTCTCCACTTCAGCGTCATCAACAAGAAAGTCTCTTTTTTGTACCAGTTTGTGGATCTTCTGAATCAATTCATCTTCCCTTTGCTTCTGCGACTTCGCCTTGACCTTTTCTGCTCAAAAGACGAGAGAGTCCCGGTGAGTGGGGGGGGGGAACAGGAGGCAGATTGAAAGAAGATGCTTGGTTGAATTTTCGTCCGATTATGCTAATTCTGCTAACATGGGAAGCAGCCTTATACTGGATCAGACCATTGGCCCCATCTGACTCAGTGCTGCTCCACACTGATTGGCAGGGGCTCTCCAGGGTTTGAGACAGGCCTTCTGTCTCAGCCCCACCTGGAGATGCCGGAGATTGAACCTGGGACCTTCTGCATGCAAAGCGGATGCCTTGTCCCCAGGGCCAGGCCTCCTCCCCTGCTTGTTACATGTCCGTTAACAATGCAGGAAGGCAGGCTTCTGTCGGAGAGAAGCTACTCTCTACTCGGAATGGGGTTCGCTATCATTTTTCAATTTGTCAAATGGGCTGCCAGTTACGATTTGCCATAAATTGTGTTCAACTTGTTATCGCAATTCCCGGTTCTCCCTTTTCCCCCCGTTATTTTTTCTGAAAAATTGCATATATTTTTTGTTATTCCTTATGCTGCTGTATGATTTATATAATGTATACAGCAGCAGCTGATTACAAAAATTATTACGTAAATAATTACGTAATTCTTGGCATGGATTACAGCGTCGCCAACAGCCGCAGATGCACGCAAAGAGTGGGAGCCTATTCAACAACACAACAAACTTGGGGATGATCCCAGAATTTGATACCAAATCCAGTTTTGCAAATATTCTACGCCATCAGCCTTCACCAATCTAGTGCCGCCCTGGGCCCCTGCTGGGAGGAAGGGTGGGATATAAATCTGAAAATGGAAATGGACTGCCTTCAAGTCGATTCCGACTTATGGCAACCCTATGAATAGGGTTTTCATGGAAAGCGGTATTCAGAGGGGGTTTACCATTGCCTTTCTCTGAGGCTGAGAGGCAGTGACTGGCCCAAGGTCACCCAGTGAGCTCCATGGCTGTGTGGGGATTCGAACCCTGGTCTCCCAGGTCGTAGTCCAACACCTTAACCATTGCACCACACCCAACAAATAAACAAACAAACCTAGTGCCCTCCAGATGTTTGGACTACAACTCCCATCAGGACGTTGAGCGGAATGGACAGTGGGAGGAGGCAAAGGAGCGGAGAGGATTAGTAGAGAAGTTAGCAGGAAGCTAGAATGAAGAAGTCTAATCTTGATTCAATTAAAAACCGTACAGCATCTAGCACAGCTCATTACAATTGCTACAAGAGGCTGAGAAATCATTAAGTGGTCTGCCAAGTCCCTCACCAATTTTCAAGTGGTCCATGAGCAGGGGTGTAGTCATCCAGGGATGCGGGGGGGGGGTGTTGTAGACCCGTTACTTTTTTGGGAGCAGGGTCCCAGCCAGGTCCCTATGTATGAATGAAAGCCAATCAGCATAAAAAGAGAGCATGTTAGGCACTGAGAAGAGTCCTTATCCTTTCATGCTGATTGGAGCAAATCAAAATGTAAGGAGGTGAGCCAGCCACTTAGAAGACTCTTCTCAATAGCTAACACACAGCCTCTCCTTTCATGCTGATTAGCAAGCGAGATGACAAGGAGAGCAAGGACGACGAGGGAAAGTGGGAAAGGGGGCATGGCTGTGAGGGGTGTGTGGCATGACTATCATGAAGGGACCCTGCACTTCTGAATTTGCCACTACACTACAGTCCATGAGGGGAAAAGCTTTGGGAGAGTCTCCTGCCTCCCCCAAGAAGGGTGAAACCACTGTTCGTAAACCTCTCCAAGAGCTATGTTATATGTGCAGCATACGAACTGAACAAATAAAACTGACATGCGGTTTTCTCCAGAGAGCTACGGTAGAGAGGAGGGGCTGGAAGGTATCCAGCATACTTTGTCTTCTGGACAGAGGCTGAGTCACTGCCTCTCAGCCTCAGAGAAAGGCAATGGTAAATTAAAAAGGTAGCAGAGCAGCTTTTAAACTGACTGAGGGGGGAAACCCGACAGGAGCTGAGAAAGGTCCGGTTTGGAATAAACCTCCCCCCTGGGATAAAAACCAAAGAAATGATGAAATTTTAAAAGGGGTAGGCCTAGAAGTAGGCATTGTGAGAGCAGGGGCACAGGATATAAATTCAGAAGAGCAAAATTACCACAGGCCAAACCACAAGTGCCCAACACACTTGAAGAGAGACACTGCTTACAAGTGCCTGTACGCTAATGCTAGGAGCCTCCGAACCAAGATGGGAGAACTGGAGTGCTTGGTCTTAGAGGAGAGCATTGATATAGTGAGCATAACAGAGACCTGGTGGAATGGAGAAAACCAGTGGGATACGGTTATCCCTGGATATAAACTATATTGGAAGGACAGGGAAGGACGTATTGGTGGCGGAGTCACTCAATACATGAAAGAAGGCATTGAATCCAGCAAGCTCGAAACCCCTAAAGAGGCAGACTCCTCCACAGAATCGTTGTGGGTGGTGATACCATGCCCCAGGAGGGACTTAATACTGGGAACGATCTATCGTCCCCCTGATCAAAATGCTCAGGGAGACCTTGAGATGAGATATGAAATTGAGGAAGCATCCAAACTAGGAAATGTGGTAGTAATGGGTGACTTCAACTACCCGGACATAGACTGGCCGCATATGTGTTCCAGTCATGACAAAGAAGCAAAGTTTCTAGATATTCTAAATGACTATTCCCTAGACCAGTTGGTCATGGAACCGACCAGAGGGACAGCAACCCTGGACTTAATCCTCAGTGGGGACCGGGACCTGGTGCGAGATGTAAGTGTTGTTGAACCGATTGGGAGCAGTGACCACAGTGCTATTAAATTAAACATACATGTAAATGGCCAATTGCCAAGAAAATCCAACACGGTCACATTTGACTTCAAAAGAGGAAACTTCACAAAAATGAGGGGATTGGTAAAAAGAAAGCTGAAAAACCAAGTCCAGAGGGTCACATCACTCGAAAATGCTTGGAAGTTGTTTAAAAACACTATATTAGAAGCTCAACTGGAGTGCATACCGCAGATCAGAAAAGGTACCGCCAGGGCCAAGAAGATGCCAGCATGGTTAACGAGCAAAGTCAAGGAAGCTCTTAGAGGCAAAAAGTCTTCCTTCAGAAAATGGAAGTCTTGTCCGAATGAAGAAAATAAAAAAGAACACAAACTCTGGCGAAAGAAATGCAAGAAGACAATAAGGGATGCTAAAAAAGAATTTGAGGAGCACATTGCTAAGAACATAAAAACCAACAACAAAAAATTCTATAAATACATTCAAAGCAGGAGACCATCTAGGGAGGCGATTGGACCCTTGGATGATAAGGGAGTCAAAGGTGTACTAAAGAACGATAAGGAGAATGCAGAGAAGCTAAATGAATTCTTTGCATCTGTCTTCACAGTGGAAGATATAGGGCAGATCCCTGAACCTGAACTAACATTTGCAGGAAGGGATTCTGAGGAACTGAGACAAATAGTTGTAACGAGAGAGGAAGTTCTAGGCTTAATGGACAATATAAAAACTGACAAATCACCGGGCCCGGATGGCATCCACCCGAGAGTTCTCAAAGAACTCAAAGGTGAAATTGCTGATCTGCTAACTAAAATATGTAAGTTGTCCCTCGGGTCCTCCTCCGTGCCTGAGGACTGGAAAGTGGCAAATGTAACGCCAATCTTCAAAAAGGGATCCAGAGGGGATCCCGGAAATTACAGGCCAGTTAGCTTAACTTCTGTCCCTGGAAAACTGGTAGAAAGTATTATTAAAGCTAGATTAACTAAGCGTTTGACAAGGTACCTCACCAAAGACTTCTGAGGAAGCTTAGCAGTCATGGAATAAGAGGAGAGGTCCTCTTGTGGATAAGGAATTGGTTAAGAAGCAGAAAGCAGAGATTAGGAATCAACGGACAGTTCTCCCAATGGAGGGATGTAGGAAGTGGAGTCCCTCAAGGATCGGTATTGGGACCTGTACTTTTCAACTTGTTCATTAATGACCTAGAATTAGGAGTGAGCAGTGAAGTGGCCAAGTTTGCTGATGACACTAAATTGTTCAGGGTTGTTAAAACAAAAAGGGATTGCGAAGAGCTCCAAAAAGATCTCTCCAAACTGAGTGAATGGGCGGAAAAATGGCAAATGCAATTCAATATAAACAAGTGTAAAATTATGCATATTGGAGCAAAAAAATCTGAATTTCACATATACGCTCATGGGGTCTGAACTGGCGGTGACCGACCAGGAGAGAGACCTCGGGGTTGTAGTGGACAGCACGATGAAAATGTCGACCCAGTGTGCGGCAGCTGTGAAAAAGGCAAATTCCATGCTAGGGATAATTAGGAAAGGTATTGAAAATAAAACAGCCGATATCATAATGCCGTTGTATAAATCTATGGTGCGGCCGCATTTGGAATACTGTGTACAGTTCTGGTCGCCTCATCTCAAAAAGGATACTATAGAGTTGGAAAAGGTTCAGAAGAGGGCAACCAGAATGATCAAGGGGATGGAGCGACTCCCTTACAAGGAAAGGTTGCAGCATTTGGGGCTTTTTAGTTTAGAGAAAAGGCGGGTCAGAGGAGACCTGATAGAAGTGTATAAAATTATGCATGGCATTGAGAAAGTGGATAGAGAAAAGTTCTTCTCCCTCTCTCATAATACTAGAACTCGTGGACATTCAAAGAAGCTGAATGTTGGAAGATTCAGGACAGACAAAAGGAAGTACTTCTTTACTCAGCGCATAGTTAAACTATGGAATTTGCTCCCACAAGATGCAGTAATGGCCACCAGCCTGGACGGCTTTAAAAGAAGATTAGACAAATTCATGGAGGACAGGGCTATCAATGGCTACTAGCCGTGATGGCTGTGCTCTGCCACCCTAGTCAGAGGCAGCATGCTTCTGAAAACCAGTTGCCGGAAGCCTCAGGAGGGGAGAGTGTTCTTGCACTCTGGTCCTGCTTGCGGGCTTCCCCCAGGCACCTGGTTGGCCACTGTGAGAACAGGATGCTGGACTAGATGGGCCACTGGCCTGATCCAGCAGGCTCTTCTTATGTTCTTATGTTCTTATGAGAGCTCCTGTTAGAGATGGGGGCAATAAATCGACTCCATTTTTAAGAACGGCATGAGAATCCTTTGCATGCAGTCTTTAAGGAAGTAATGAAATTCTGTAACCTTGAGAAGTAGGGTAAAAAAAAATGATGATTGTAGGAGAACTATAAATTACTACTGGATTCATGGAAAGGGGTGGGAGTGGGGTAAATACTTGGCTAGGCAAGGCAGGGATGCTTTGCTTCATAAGCCACAGCATCAGAATGAATGAAAAAATGTCACTTTGAGGTGTGGGGGCAAAAAATTGTCCGTATTGGCCACTGCTTTCTTGGACATCTTGTCATTGCTCCCTGCTAACATGGCATCTTTGTAGCTGATACAGGTGGGCTAATCAGCCACAGTGGCTATGTTCTACGTCCACCATCGGAGGCAGTAGGCTTCATACCAATTGATGGGAATCACAAGTCGCAGACGGGGGGGGTTGTCCTGTTGCACTCAGGTCCTACTTATGGGGGGCATTGGCCTGATCTAGCAGAGCTTTTCCCATGGTCTTCTCCTACAGAAGCATTTGGTTGGCCACTGTGAGGATGCTGGACGAGATGGGCCTTCGGTCTGATCCAGCAGCCAGACTCTTCTTATCATGAGTAAGGGGTCTACCTGTGAGTAAGAATTCCCTGATACTCCTTCACTGCCAGCAGCTGTGGTTAGGGTGCGGTTTAGAAAGCCAGCGTATATAAGGCCTCCTTCATGAGCCTTCAAGTTGCTGAAACAACACAGGGTTCTGGTTCCTCGTTCTTCTCTAGCAAGGCCTCCTTTCCGGGTTGTACCTTGTGGAATACCCTGTGAGATTAACCGTGGTTTGCTTGGACTGCATTGCACTAGAAACCCTGACAATTGGGAACATTGGAACCTGCCTTATACAGAGTCAGACCATTGATCCATCTAGCTCAGTATTGTCTACACGGACAGGTAGCAACTCTCCAGAATTTCAGGAAAAGCTGTCTTCCAGCCCTACCAGGCTGTCGTCTGAAGGCCCGTGAAGCCACCACCTTGCTAAGCAGGTCTGGGTTTGCTTAATGCCTGGCAGGGGTGTAGTCATCTGGGATCCTGGGAGTGTGTGTCTTAGACCCCTTACTTTTTTGAGAGCTGGGTCCCTATGTTCCAGTCATCCAATCAGCATGAAAGGGGAGTGTATTAGCCACCGAGAAAAGTCCCAATGGGCGTCAATTGCAAGCAGGCCTTTATTAGTTCCTACTTCAAAAAGCCCAGACAAGTTGTGGAGAGTGAGAATTCTGTAATTGCAGAAGAAGAGAAAGTGAATCCTGATGCTAGCATCCCATCTACATCATCAAGCAGTTTGGCAGCAGCAGGAGATAAACGTGTAGACCTTGAATTCAGTAATTCAAGCAATATCTGCCAGTTAAAAGGACAGTCACGGAGTGACAGCAATAGAAAAGCAGAAAGCAGTATTCAAGCCTATAACTTTAGATGTTTGTCTGATCTCAGAAGGGGTGGGGCTGGGAGGGCGTGTGGCTGTGACAATCATGAAGGGCTTCTGAATTTGGCACTACGCTTGCCTGGATGGGAAGGCCACCCGGGAACCACATGTATGCCGCCTTTTCTGTGATGAAAGAAAGGTGGGGTATAAATGTAAGAAATACATAAAACCTGGAGATGCCAGGGATTGAACCTGGAGCCTAGATGTTCTGCCAGTGGGCTATGGCCCTTCCTCATATTAGCCCAGGAAGCGTGAATTGGATCATTATGCTTCAAAATGCAGAGTGAACTTAAATCATAAGAAGAGCCTGCTGGATCAGGCCTGTGTCCCATCTAGCCCAGCATTCTGTTCCCACAGATGCCTGTGGGAAGCCCATAAGCAGGACCTGAGCACAAGCGCACTCTCCTCTCCTGCCGTTCCCAGCAACTGGCACTGAGAAGCACACTGCCTCTGAGCATGCAGGCGGAGCGTAGCCATCCTGGCTAGTAGCCACTGATAGCCTTCTCCGTGTATTTGTCTAACCTTCTTTGAACGCCATCCAAGTTGGTGGCCATCACTGTCTCCTGAGGGAGCCAATGCCATAGCTGAACTATGTGCTGCTGTGTGAACAAGTCGATCCTTGCGCATCCCAACGTGGCGCTGCGGCATCCCTGCCAGATGTCTTCCCAGACTGTGCTTGAAAACCTCCAGCAAAGAAAGGCCACTCAGTGGCTCCTGGGGAAGTCTGTTCCACCATCAAACTCTTCTTACTATTAGGAAGCTTCTCCTAACAAGAAGCCAAAAGCTGCTTCTCTGCCATTTCTAATCTTGCCCTAGAGCAACAAAGAGCAACGCAGCTCCATTGTCTTTCTGACAACAGCTGTTTAAAGGCAGATGTTTAATTGGCAGGGGCCCTGACTGAGGCATCCACTAGGATGGATTCACACAGCAGAGGTCAGGACCTCCTACCTGAATGGTAGCTTATTTTTCCCCTGGAAAGTGAGAAGTGGCTTCCAGGTACTGAGGCCCAAAATCTCCACAGGGGTGAGGAACCTCAGACCCAGGGGCCAAACATGGCCCTCCAGACCTCTCTCTCTGGCCCTTGGGGCTCTCCAGAAGCCACACCTTCTTTCCCTAGGCCACAACCTTCACCGGTCTTGCTTCACACCCTCCTTGACACTTTTTGCCTGGCTACAAGGTGTCCTTCAAATCTTTTGTTTCTAAGATGTTTTAGAGTTTTTAGTGTTTTTGTTTGCCACTCTGGGCTTCTACTGGGAGGAAGGGTGGGATATAAATCAAATAATAAATAAATAAATAAATAAATAAATTTCAACAACTATAATAATACAGATTTGGTACCAAATTTTCCATTAATTTGTTGTCTATTGTTGTGGATTGGGTTTTCCATGACTATTTTTGAAATTGGATTTTTTTTTTAAAAAAACTGCCTCTAAAATAACAATATTAAGAAGTGTAATTGTATCAATATTTTCTTTCATTTATCAATATTTCCTTTTGAAATATTGTTATAAATATCAATATTTTTTGCAAGGTGAAAAAAACCTGATTGGTAAAAGCAGTGGCTAGCGGATAAAGAATGAACTCAAATTTATACCAGCCTGATAGATTGATGGAATGCTTTTGAGCCAGCACTGGCCAATGGATCTCACCCCTAATGGAAAGCAGCTTACTGTACAAAGATCAACTTCACATTCATTGCTCCTCCGACTTTGGCCTCTGACCCCGCTCACCAGGTGGTGGCCCCTGAAAGGTTGCTCAGAAGGGAATGTGGCCCTTGAAAAAGTTTTCCTAAACCTGGCCTAGACAATTAAATACAACGCTTCCCGCCTTGTTTTAGCCTTTTGTTACAATATATTTTTCTTATATATTAATAGGATGGATCAAAAAGGTTCAAAAGTAAAGCTAGATCAAAAGGCAATAGCCCACACAAATATAACTCATTTCTCTTCTCCTAGTCCCAGTTACAATATTAAACCAGGCAATCAAGAACACAGGAAAAAGAGGGCAACGGTTGTTTTGGGGTTTTTTTGTCCTGTCTCAGTCTCTAGAGCAGCGTTTCCCAACCAGTGTGCCTCCAGATGTTGTTGGACCACAACTCCCATCTTCCTGACCATTGGCAATGCTGGCTGAGGCTGATGGGAGTTGTGGTCCAACAACATCTGGAGGCACACTGGTTGGGAAAGGCTGCTCTAACCACTACATCACAAATAACCATTGATGATTTATTTTTCCAAGTCCTTAGAATGTTTTTACGTTGCGTTACTAAATGAATATATCAACCCTTCTCTTTCCCCGCACTTGAGCTTGTAGCCTTGGTTACTCTCCCAGCTCGGGATTTCAAGCTTGCCTGACGAGGTCAAGCCTGAGCTGATGTTTCAACAAAAGCTCTGAGATATCACTGCCACACAGAAAGCCTCTCAAAAGGCGGACTTCCTGGAAGTGAGTGCCCAGCTGGTGATTGTCTCTGAGAGATCTCTGCCTCAGAGGAAGCTTATTTCAGTTTAAAAGCCAGCCAAGAGGAAACTTTGACTGGCTTAAATGTTCTCCAAGGTATAGGTGAACCGATCAGATTTTCCACAGGACTTCGTTGAGCTGTCGGCTGCTGGAATTGATCAGGAATTCCCTGAGATAAGAAGGCATACCGATCAGCTGAAGACGGAGTCAGGACTTCCAACATGCTGTACTGAAAAAAAGCGAAGCGTTTTTTTTTCTTCCTAAAAACGTTCTTAACCAGCGAGCCTCCTTCTGTCTAAATCTTATCATTTGGCTTAAATTACTACAATAAAAGGGATTTGTTTACGAATCAGCAACTGAGAAACCTGGGTGAGTCATACTTTTTCTCATTTAAATATAATTAAGGAAGAAAGAAAATGTAAACAATTTATATTTTTTTTTTACGACAAAAAGCTGGCCTGAATTTGGAGTTTTAAAGATTAAAAACGGATGAGAGGTAGTTATTATTTGATGGAAATATATTTTGGACTATTTTTCTCCTTGGATTATTTCTTTTTGGACGAATCTGCTGTTCGTATATGTTACTAATCGCTTGGTGTTGTGAACCAGAATTGTTTTGCATTCCTGGACGTAGATAAGAACTGTGCTGGCCGAACTATAATAACAGGCCTGGAATATTAACTCTTTTGTTGGTGGAGGAAAAAAAAAAGAAATAGACTGCCTCTAAGTTTTGGAACAGTGGTTAATATCAGAAATTAAAGGCTTCTTTAGAATGACAACTAGAAAAGCAACTAAGGCTCAGGAGCAAAGAGGTTCAATTGATCCACAGGAAGGGGCTTTACCCCCAGATATGTTTCAAAAAATAATGGAAGGGATTAGTGATATAAAACAGGAAATGAAAACTGAATTGATAGATATAAAAGACTATATTAAAACACAAGTGGATGAGATTAAAGGGACAATTGGATAAATAAAGGAGGATGCAAAAAATACTAAAGAAAAGGTACAAATCTTGGAGAATAGAACAGATATATTAAATCTGGAATTAGAAAAAAAAATGGACTACATGGCTGTGATTGAATTGAGAAATAAAGAACATTGTTTGTGATTCCATGCAATCCCTGAGGAAACAGGTGAAGACATCAGAGATAAAATTGTTAATGCTTTAGTAAAATTTCTGGATTTGAATGAAGATCGGATGAAATTTGAAATAGATAAAGTTTATAGAATTAATTCCAGATATGCAACAATGAAAAAAATTCCAAGAGATGTGCTTGTTCACTTTATAAAAAAGACGACCAGAGATATGGTATTACAACAACACTTCAACAATACCTTTAAAATTGATGGTAAGGAAATACTGGTGATGAAAGAAATTCCTATTAGACTTTTACGTAAGAGAAAAGAATATGCTTTCTTTACAGAAAAACTTAAGCAATGCAAAATTCAATTTAGATGGGATGTTCCAGAAGGAGTGATTTTTACATTCAGACAACAGAAATATCGATTGAATACTGTTCAAAAAGCAAGGGATTTCTTGAGAAAAGCTTCAAAAGACATGGAAGAAGATAAACTCAGATATGGATACAATTCCTGGGAAACAAAGTCAACAGGAACATGCAGAGGAGGGGAAGGAAGATGATGGATTAAAGGGAGCAGCAGGTACATTTTAAAATACACGCTTAAAGATGGATTACAAATATCTAACTTGAAATATAAATGGAGCCAACACCGCGCAGAAGAGAAAGTGTTTCATTATTTGAAAAAATTAAAATTGGATATAATTTGTTTACAAGAAACTCATATTAAGAAGAAAGATTCCAAATATTTGATTTGTAAAAATTTGGGTGAAGAATTTATTTCGGCTGGATCAAAAAAAAAATGGAGTTGTTCTTTACATTAACCCACAATTGCTTCCTAAATTGATATTACTGGATGATAGTGGTAGATTTGTGGGGGTTGAAATTACTTTACAGGGCATAAAAATTTTGATAGTGGGTATTTATGCCCCCAATGAAGATAAAACAAGGTTTTACACAGGACTTATGGAAAAATTGTCAGAGTTTTCATATGATCATTGGTGTGTCATGGGTGATTGGAATGGGGTAATCTTACCAAAAATTGATAGACTTTCTGAAAAAAATATTAAAGAGACACAGGGTAAATTACCGAAGATTTGCTTTGAACTGATGGAAAATTTAGAATTGGTGGATACCTGGAGATATATAAATGATAACGCAAAGGAATTTACTTATTTTTCAGAAAGACATAAAACATTCTCGAGGATTGATATGATTTGGATGTCTAAAAATCTAGTGAAAGATATTGTTAAAATGGATATATTACCAAAAACTTTTTCGGACCACAATCCTGTGATATTAACTTATAAAAAAAAAATCTTGGATTTAGATGGAGACTAAATGAATCTTTATTACAGAATGACAAAGTAGTACAAGAATGTAAGAAGAAATTAAAAGAGTTTTTTGAACATAATTTACATAAAGGAACAAATGAAAATGTTGTTTGGGATACAAGTAAGGCATTTATGAGGGGATATTTTATTAAATGTAACTCTGAATTAAAAAAAAGAAACAACAGAAAATGCAATTAATTTTGGAAGAAATAAAACAAAAAGAGGAAGAATTGAAAAAGAATCCAACTAAAGCTTCTATTGTAAATCAAATTAAAATGTTACAGAATCAAGTATCAATGCTGACAGTTAGAGAACATAAGAACATAAGAACATAAGAAGAGCCTGCTGGATCAGGCCAGTGGCCCATCTAGTCCAGCATCCTGTTCTCACAGTGGCCAACCAGGTGCCTGGGGGAAGCCCGCAAGCAGGACCCGAGTGCAAGAACACTCTCCCCTCCTGAGGCTTCCGGCAACTGGTTTTCAGAAGCATGCTGCCTCTGACTAGGGTGGCAGAGCACAGCCATCATGGCTAGTAGCCATTGATAGCCCTGTCCTCCATGAATTTGTCTAATCTTCTTTTAAAGCCATCCAAGCTGGTGGCCATTACTGCATCTTGTGGGAGCAAATTCCATAGTTTAACTATGCGCTGAGTAAAGAAGTACTTCCTTTTGTCTGTCCTGAATCTTCCAACATTCAGCTTCTTTGAATGTCCACGAGTTCTAGTATTATGAGAGAGGGAGAAGAACTTTTCTCTATCCACTTTCTCAATGCCATGCATAATTTTATACACTTCTATCAGGTCTCCTCTGACCCGCCTTTTCTCTAAACTAAAAAGCCCCAAACGCTGCAACCTTTCCTCGTAAGGGAGTCGCTCCATCCCCTTGATCATTCTGGTTGCCCTCTTCTGAACCTTTTCCAACTCTATAATATCCTTTTTGAGATGAGGCGACCAGAACTGTACACAGTATTCCAAATGCGGCCGCACCATAGATTTATACAACGGCATTATGATATCGGCTGTTTTATTTTCAATACCTTTCCTAATTATTGCTAGCATGGAATTTGCCTTTTTCACAGCTGCCGCACACTGGGTCGACATTTTTATCGTGCTGTCCACTACAACCCCAAGGTCTCTCTCCTGGTCAGTCACCGCCAGTTCAGACCCCATGAGCGTATATGTGAAATGAAGATTTTTTGCTCCAATATGCATAATTTTACACTTGTTTATATTGAATTGCATTTGCCATTTTTCTGCCCATTCACTCAGTTTGGAGAAATTGAAAGGAAACTAAATTTTGCTAAACAAAGGACTTTTGAATTTGCAAATAAACCGAGGAAATGGTTAGCATATAAATTAAGAAAAGAACGTCAAAAAAATATTATTTTAAAGATACAAGAAGGAGATGAGATGCTGACAGATAATGTAAATATCAAAAAGATTTTTCATCAATATTATTCAAAATTGTACAAGTGTCAGGAAATCCCATCTGAAAAAATAGAAGAGTATATATCTAAACAGAATTTGCCTAAAATTACAGACTTCCAGAGACAAGCTATTAATGGCCCTATCACATCAAGAGAGAGATCTGAAGCTATAAACAAAATTAAATCAGGAAAGGCGCCAGGACCAGATGGGTTATCTGCAATGTACTATAAATGTTTGGAGGAAGAACTCTTGCTACCTTTACAGTATACAATGAATTCTATTTTGCAAGAGGGAAAGATACCGGATAGTTGGAAAAATGCTAACATAACATTAATACCTAAAGAGGAGCAAGATTTAACTAAAACAAAAAATTATCGGCCGATATCTCTATTGAATAATGACTATAAAATTTTTACAATGATCTTGGCAGAAAGAATGAAAATAATATTGCAACAATTTATCCAGGAAGATCAATCAGGGTTTTTACCTAAAAGACAATTACGTGATAACGTCAGGAATGTCTTGAATGTCTTGGAATATTTAGAACAACGAAATGATAAACAAGCAGCTTTGATTTTCTTAGATGCTGAGAAAGCATTTGATAATTTGAATTGGAAATTTATGTTTCTGGTTTTGGAGCAAATGGATTTTGGAGACAATTTTATAAAATGGATTAGATCGATTTATACATCTCAGAAGGCTCAGATAATTGTTAATGGAGATTTAACGGATTCATGTGAAATACAAAAGGGTACAAGACAGGGATGTCCATTATCTCCCCTTCTATTTATTCTGGTTTTAGAAGTGCTGCTTAGAGATATAAGGCAAGATAAAAGGATTTCGGGATTAAAGATAAAAAAAGAAGAATATAAACTGAGAGCATTTGCTGATGATTTGATAATTATATTAGAAAACCTTTTGGAAGGAATTAATGTATTGATGGACAAATTAAAAGAATTTGGACCGTTAGCAGGATTTAAGATCAACAATCAAAAAACAAAGATGTTGGTGAAAAATTTAACTTTAAGGGAACAGAAAGAGTTAATGGACAAGACAGATTTTACAATAGAGAAATATTACAATAGGTATCATTATGACAAATAAAAATTCAAAGTTGTTTCATAATAATTATGAAAAATTATGGACAGAGATTAAGAAAGATCTGCTAAAATGGGATAAACTACAATTGTCATTAATGGGTAGAATATCTGTGATAAAAATAAATGTATTACCGAGAATGATGTTTTTGTTTCAAACAATACCTGTAATATCCTCTGATTTACCTTTTAAACAATGGCAAAAAGATATCTCTAAATTTGTATGGCAAGGAAAAAAACCAAGAGTTAAATTTAAATTACTACAAGACGCCAAAGAAAGAGGAGGACTGGGATTACCAAATCTGAGACTTTATTTTGCTGCCTGCTGTTTAGTCTGGATAAAGGAATGGATCTTATTGAGGAATAAAAGACTATTGGATTTGGAGGGCCATAACCTGAAGTGGGGATGGCATGGATATCTATGGTATGACAAAGTAAAAGTAAATGTAGACTTTAATAATCATTTTATAAGACGTCCTCTGTTGAAAATATGGAATAGATATAAACCAAGGTTCTATTCGAAAATACCATTATGTGTCTCAAGTCAAGAAGCGTTTTACAGAAGAGAAATGGCTGGAAAAGAGAAATGGTTAACTTATCAAGAACTATTAGAAAATGTACATGGAGAATATATAATGAAAGAGAGAGAACAACTGATAAAGGAAGGATATAGTTCTCAATGGTTTGCCTATTTACAATTGTTTGAAAGATATAAAATGGACAAGAAAATGTATGGGTTTGAAATAAATAAATCTGATTTTGAAATAGGTTTGTGTACAAATGATGAAAATACAATTGCGAAAATGTATAAATTCTACTGAAAATGGATATGGAAGAAGAACAAGTAAAAGAGTGTATGGTAAAGTGGGCAAAAAAATTTGGTTATAACATACAAATGGATCAATGGGAAAATATGTGGAAAAAAGGCTTGAGATTTACATTATGCTATAATCTCAAAGAAAATTTCTATAAAATGATGTACCGTTGGTACATGACTCCAGAAAAGTTGTCAAAAATGTATAGTAATGTTTCTAATGTTTGTTGGAAATGTAAACAACAAGAAGGATCATTTTATCATATGTGGTGGCTGTGTAAAAAGGCAAAATCATTTTGGGCACAGATAGGTAGGATGATGCAAAAAATTCTAAAGATAAATATTCAGTCAAAACCAGAATTTTTTTTATTGGGTTTTATGGATAAACAAATAGAAAAGAAATATGGAAGAATAATATTATATATGATTACGGCAGCAAGATTATTATATGCACAAAAGTGGAAAATGGAATCAACACCAACAACGGAAGAATGGCTATTGAAATTAATGGACTTAGTAGAGATGGATAAATTGACATGTCTACTTAGAGAAAAATCGACAGACACATTTCTTAAGGAATGGAAGCCTCTCTTAGACTTTTTGTTGAAAGATCAAAATAAAATGATGATATTGGGATTTGACGATTAACTAAGATAGCCTATGGAGAAAAGTGATCCTGTATGTATATATTAAGGGACAGGTTTGATGTATATTATATACTCATAGCTGATCTGCGACAAATCGGAAGTCAACTATTTTATTTTTATTTTTTTTGTTGTATTGTTATGTTTTTTGACTTTGTTTTGTTTGTCTTTTGAAAAATTTGAATAAAAATTATTAAAAAAAAAAAAGAAAGCCTCTCAAAAGGCATCCTGGAGACCTGAGCACGGTCCACAGCGTTCCTCAAAACAGGTTTGCTGTGGCCGTCTTTGGCGGCTTCGGTTCTCTGCTGACTACACACGAGGTGGGCCGCCGTCTGGGCTCTGTCATGGTGTGCCTCTCTGGTTCTTTTGGGGTGGAATGATCTCGGGTTTTTCGCTCTGCGTGTGGGTCTGTTACACTAGCATGTTGAGAAATGCACACAGCTTCTGACAGAACCCATCTGGTTTTGCATTCGAGCGACAACCACAACCGCCATTCCTGAATGCATTAATCAGACCTACATAAAATGGTACTTTGACGTCGATGCTCAGTCTCTGTTACTGATGCATTACCCCTCTCTCTCTCTCTTTATGCCGTCTTGATTAATTAAAACAGGAGACATCTGCTCTTCCTACAGTCTTAGTTTCACAACCTCCAGGCACAGCTTGCCCTAAGATAAATGGCGCCCTTGGCAAAGAGTGCCTCCCCCCCCCGTGGTCAGCTCTGCAGGGACACCCCGAGGGTTCATGGGGCCTGATGCAGGTGTGATGTTGGGCGCCCTGCTACAAGGACCCATGAGTGCATGTACAAACCTGGGGGCCACATGTGAGAATTATTGCATGCATGGACTACATGTGAGAAATCATGGGAAATCACTGGGAGGAAGAGCGGGATGTAAATCTGATAAATGAATCAATCCTCGCCTGCAGCTCCTCTTTGCCCTGGGATCGAGCAGAATCCCAGATGTGCTTCATTCTTTCTAACATGGGGATAGGGATCAGGTTGTGCTTCTCCTGTGCACTTCATCCAAATTCCAACCCCCTTCTGGCAGAGCTTCTTTCTGCTCCCTGGAGCTCACTCTCCCCAGTCTTCTGGTTGTAGCCAGCTGCTGGCCTTCCATTCAGGAAGGAAGGATCCCTCCTCTAAGACCTGGCCTCACACCTCTCCTACATCTCTCCCTGTGGTAACTGCCACAGAAAATTAGTGTCCAGTGGCACCTTGCCTGGAAATGTTAGGTGGTGTTCATCACTCCCTCACCCCACTGATATTTACCCAGCGTAAATGACATTAAAGTGGATTAAAAAAAAAAAAACTTTAAAGCTAACTGAAGGAAGGTCCTTTTTTGTTGTTAGTACCCAAACAGCCTGTACCACTTTTTTTTAAAAGGATACAGACAATTGCTTTTTGCCACCCTAGCTCACTGCGGACAGTACATTAAAAAAACACAGCCACTGAGCTCAGCTTGGCCACCACACCCATCCCCAGCGACCGCCCAGCTCACCCACCCCTAAGGCCAGCCTTGCCTCTAGGGTTTTACAGATGCAAACAGAGCCAAGTTTGGAATTAAAAAATCATCGTCCTTAAGGTTTATATAGTGCTTCTGAGTGTTCAAAGCATTTTGCATGCATTGCAGTCCTTTCAACAATCATGTAAGGTATGTCATTATTATTGTCCTCCATTTTGCAGAGGGGGGGACTGAATCAGAGAAGGCGAGCTTGCTTAAGGCTTTTTAGCAAGTTTGTGTTAGCAAAGTCACAGATGGAGTCCAGAAAGAAAAGTCCTGATAACACTTCACTGAACAAACAGAAAAAAAGCGTATAATCTGAGGAGAAAGGAACAAAAAAGTTCTGTCTTTCAGTTCAGGCCTTGTACAGGGCAGGGAGACCTTCAACCCAAATGTACAGAGGAAAACTCCCTCAGAACGACACAGGAGAGCAAATGCTATCTTGCGGAAGATCATGCCACTCTGCCTAGTTGTTAAGCAACACCTCCACAGATCTCTCTCTTAGCTAATTGATGTTAACACTAACAGAATTAACCCTTAAGTTACAAACTGAATGATCCCTGCTGTTGCGCTTCCAGCAGCTTGTGCGAGAGACAAGATTCAAACTGGGGAATTCCTGATTTGTGGCTCAAGTTGCTAGTTGGGTTGATGGGACCTCCACTAGGACAGGTTATAATTTGAAGGGGTTTGCTTATTACTGTTTTGCTTTTTTTAACGCATGCAAGAAATATTCTCAAAGAAATTACCTGGGATTGCTACTAAATTCTGCAGCTCTTTCTTTAGGTTCATGATGTCCTTGCACAACTGGATATCATCCATCCTAGAGTAACAGGAAGAAAGGGAGAGAACATAGTGTTATATCTTTTTGTAGAATCAGTTCAATTTAGTCTGCATACACGTGATACATTTAAAGCAAATGACTTCCCCCAAGAATCCTGCGAACTGTAGTTTATCCCTCACAGAGCTACAATTCCCAGGACCCTTAACAAACAACAATCCCTGGGATTCTTTGAAGGAAGCCACATGCTTTAAATGTACTTTAAATGTAGGGTGTGTATGCAGCCTAATAAAACTCTTCTTTAAATCTTTTTCTTTATTTTGATCAAAAACGTATCATTCAATAACATGTAAGAAATTTAGAAAGTAAAAAATGCAGCTGCATGAGAATGAAAATTAAACATGCAGCAACAAAAAGGAGGTACAAATTTGGGCTGTTGCATTCACAATCCCTGGGAAGAAGACAAAGAGTTATTGGTCTTGGAGGTTAAGAATATATTCAGTTAACAAACTCCAGTTCTGTGCAAATACATACATACATACGTGTGTGTGTGTGTGTGTGAACGAGTATGTTATGTCTTGTTTCATTGCTGTTCTGATTATTCATTTGTTTATTTATTAAATTTATATCCTGCCCTTCCTCCTAGAAGGAGCTCAGGGCAGCACACAAACTATAAAACACTAAAAGCATATACAAAACATATTAAAAACAGAACATCTTTTAAAAAAAAAATCTTTAAAAACATCTTAAAAACAAATTCCAACACAGATGCGGCCTGGGATAACGCTCCACTTATTGAAAGAGGAAGGTCTTCGGCATCAAAAAGACATCAGAGACAGTGCCTGTCTAATATTTAAGGGGAGGGTTATATTTGGTCTGAATTTTTCTTGTTATTTCTGTTATTACGCTTTAACTTGCTTTGAGACACTTTGGAGTAAAAGATGACAGAGAAGTATAATAAATAATAATCTATTAGGTTTCTGCCTTTCTTCCTTTTATTTTTGTGACTAAATTCATATTTTGGGACCCCATTCTCTTCTTGCTGTGATATGGCTGAGCGCAGAATGAGCCTGGTGGGGCAGTGCCCTGTTCCCCCACATCTTCCGTGTCCAAAGCAGATGCTCTACCACTGAGCTGCAGCCCTTTTCAGCCTTTTGGCCTTCAAAGCACTGGTGACAGCAGAGGGCCAAGTTTCCTACAACTGCAAGCAGAAGTGCTTCTGGCTCCATCCATGGATCTCACCATCCACCAATGGCAGCTGGTGACTCCATGTCAATTGGGCAGTGGAATCCACTCCAGGTTTTAGTCTGAATATTCATGGAGCTATCCAAGATGCTGAACCTATTCTGGGGATAACTTTCAGGACCTTGGACAGCTCTTTGAAAGTTTGGGTTCCATTGGAGCGACTAGCCACCACTGCTATCCACCCACAAAAGAAGAGATTCATGCTATCATATGGCCCCTGGGATGCCCTCCCAGGGATGATAGAATTACAGCTTAAACATTTCACCTCACCTTAGAATCTTTAGGTTTCCTCTCCAGGGCTCTGGCTTAGTTCCTTCTGATCGTAAATCCTGCTTTATAACCCCCCTCCCCGGTTTCATTGCATTAAATGGCAGCGCCTTTTTATTTAATTAAACAGTCTTTAAAATGTTGCTCCTCTCTTGAGGGAACCAGTATTAAATACATGCTCCATTATGAGCAAACTGCTTATTGCGCTCTGTGCATGTTATATTTTTGAGAAATGGGATTCATATCATGAGAACAATCGTATTTGAGCGAAATTACCACATTCATTAGAAGGCAACAGTTTATCCGGAGGAGAAGGCACACTGGGAATGGGATGGATCCTCAAACAGGCACAAACCAGGGTTGCTCTAGTAAAGGTACAAGAATACTAGAATATCAGCAAAGAAACTGATCTAGAATCACACTTCTGGCAGCACAATCCTATGGTGCTTCTATTTGCAGGAGTTTTCATACTGGTTCAGCAGACTTCACTGCATCCCATCAGAAGTACACAAAGGTCCCCCAGTTCACATTGAAAGCCGAATTTATCAAATTTGCACTTTCCGAAACTACATTAGAACCAAAAACACAGCCATCCGTCAAAATGTGCACTTATCCGAATTCTGTGATTCAGTTCTCCAACTGAGCAATGTTTGCAAAAAAGCAAAAGCACATACAAAAATGCATTGTATTAGGAGAAATTGCTTGCAAAAATGTGGACTTTCGTCAAAACTGCATGCAAAAAAAATGTATTTAGTAGAAGAAATTTTTCAAAAACAAACTGCAAATTGCTTCAGAAATGTGGAGAACCAAATTTAAGAGTCAAAATATGGGAGAGTGAAAGAACGAAAATGAACAGATCCTTCCATCCTTACATCATCCTGAGGTCTGAGATGTTGTACAGCATTCTTCTTAAAGGTCTTGTCCATTGCACACCAGAACTTCAGCTTTTTGTAATTAAAGTGGATTGAAGTGCTGTGGCACTCTAGCTTGGGAGGAGCTTTCGCCCTCCAGATGTTGCTGAACTACACTTCTCATCAGCCCCAGCAAGTATGGCCAACAGCCAGAGATGATAGGAGCTGTGGTTCAGCAACATCTGTAGGGCCAAAGGTTCCCTGCTCCCACCCTAGTGCAACATATCCACTTTTTAATATATTTTTTTAAAAAATGGAATTTTTGCTGTTTAGAAAGTGGCAAAAATTGTTTTATTTGTTTAACAGAATTTATATCCCTGAAGCACCTTGCACATATCCTTGATAGTTCAAACTAAAACCCGGAGCAGATTCACTGCCCCACTGACATTGGGGCCACCTGTCTCCACTGCCCGGAGGGGCCCTAAGTGCTGCAGTCCCATAAGAGTATAATAAGAATCCTGCTGGACCAGACCACCACCTTGGTCTGCTCAGACAGCCAAAAGGAGTAGATGGTTCTGCCTTTGGAGCCAGGAAATGTTCAGTCTAGAGTTAGCAGATGCAATGTTAGGGTGGGGCTAAATTCATCAACAGAGCTCATGTAATCTATGCCTGCCTGCTGTCTTTGGAAACAGATTGCTTTGCTTTGAAAGAACAGGGAGACTTTAATGGGAAGTTGATCAACTGTTGAAAACCTAAGACAGATGTGGGGAGACTGTGGAGCCCAGATTATTATTATTAATATTACTATTAATTAGATTTATTAGTCGCTTGTTACCCAAAGGTCTCCTAGCAACTTACAACGATGTTAAAAACAAAAACAAATATATCATACTATAAAAACAAAACGATAAAACAGCAACACCCCCATGCAGCTCCAGTAAGCGTTGGTGGCGTACTAGTAACAGACAACATCATCTCAGTCTATCAAATGCCTGGGAGGAAAAGGTAAGTCTGTACCTGGTGCTGAAAAGATGTCAGTGAAGGTGCCAGGCAGACCTTACTGGGGAGTGTGTTCCCCAGATGGGGAGCCACAACTGAAAAGGCCCTCTCCCTTGTCACCATCCTCCAAGCCTCCCTCAGAGGGGGAAGCTGGAGAAGAGTCTCAGAAGAAGATCTCAGGGTCCGGGTAGGTTCATATCAGGAGAGGTGTTCCAGAAGAGATGTTGCTGGATTCCAACTCCCATCAGCCCCAGTGAAAGGTCAGGGATGATGGGAACTGTAGTCCAGCAAAATGAAGATGCTTGCCTAATATTAGTAGGTTAACAAGACTTCTATGGCAAGATTCACCTGGCATCCTATATTGCATTGTAGTATCTATTTTATTGACTAGATATGTACCCTCCCAAGCTACACCCTTCACCAGCTCTGCTGTTTTTGCCCAGAAGGAATGTTTCCATGAACTCTGATCGTGCCTCTTGGTTGTCTGGATAGAAGATAGAAAGGGATGTGTGAGTGTGTACAGAAGCTGGCCTATTGGACAAAGGCACATTTTACCTTTATTACTCCACCTACTTTCACCACCCACCACAGGCATGTGAACCCCAGAGGGAATGTGGACCTTGTGCTGGAAAGGTTCCCCCCCCCAACCCTGCCTCAGATCAATGCACTTTGGTTGTAGGCAGAACCAAGAGAGGGTTTCCCAAAGGCTGTTAACTCCATGGCAAATAGTTGGAGATGGGTGGCTCCAATGTCAGTGAGGGTTTTAGGTTCAGCACCTTGGGCAGTTCCTTGAAAGTTCAGATTAAAACCCAGAGCAGATTCACTGGCCCACTGACATCAGAGCCACCCATCTCCACCGATTATAAAGATGGCATTTTGTCAAAGTCAAAGTCCCTAAGTAAGATGAACATCCTAATCCTGAAAGAAACATATTCCACCACATGGGCCCAGAGTGATGATAGGATCTAATGATGTTATTAAAACCAAACACAGGATTGTGCACCTCTTCCATATTTTTATTGTGAATGTTGTGTGCAGTTTTATCTTTTATTATTAAAAAAATCAAGTTTCTAGCCCTTATTGTTGTGAAGATGATGTGTGTTGGGCTTGTTGCCCAAATTAACAGAAGAACCCCATGTTACAATGGCAGCGTGCAGTCACTTGATCTGACAGGCAGGAGGGTGGGGATCAGAACATTACCGACATGCAGCATTCCCTTGCCATGGCTGATTTCTGCACATATGGCATCTGCAGAAGGGCTTATGTCAGAGGAAGGCAACCTGTGCTCTGAGAGTCACATGTGGCCTTCGGCCTAATTTCACATGGGTGGGAGGAACCCAAAGGGAGGGAAGGAGTAAGGGGGGAATTTGGGAGAAGGTGAAACAGATGGAACAAATGCAAGGAGGAGGCGGAGAAAGCTCTCTACAAGCAATCAGTTCAGACTTTTGGCAAGAGCAATCTCTTTGCCCCCTGGCAGTCTCTTGGATGGGGAGGGAGGGGCTGAGAGAGAAGGGGGTGTCAGAGAGAGAGAGAGGGAGGGAGGGAGGGAGGGAAGGGGGTGTCAGAGAGGGAGGGAGGAGGGAGGGAGAGAAGGGGGTGTCAGAGAGAGAAAAGGGAGTGTCAGAAAGGGAGAGAATAGGGTGTCATAGATAGAGACGGAGAGGGAGAGAGGGAAAGAATGGTGTCAAAGAGGGGAGAGAGAGAGGAGTCAGGGAGAGAAAGAGAAAAAGAAAGGAGTGTCAGGGAGAGGGGAGAGAGAGAGGAGTCAAGAAGAGAAAGAGAGAAAGAAAGGAGTGTCAGGGAGAGGGGGGAGAGAGGAGTCAGGGAGAGAAGGGGTGTCAGAGACGGAAGGACAGAAGGGATTGTCAAAGAGAGAAAAACAGATGACAGAAAAAGAGGGGAAAGGAAGTGTCCTCACCCACTTTTAACTTTGATCTTGCCCACCACGGGCATGCAGCCCCCAAGAGATGACTCCCATCGGAATGCAGCCCTCAGCAGAAAAAAAGATCCCCCCATCCCTGGTTAATGTACATAAATCCCAATGCTCATAAGCAAGGAATGCATGATCGGTAGCCTCCAGAGATGTGTACAGATGGCTTGCTCTGAACCTACATATATTAATAGGGGTGGGGTGAGTGGTCCCCTGGAGTTCAGGGAACAGGGCTAGTGGGCATGATTCTGATCCTCACAAACACACGTACAGGCATACTTCTCTCTAGGCATATGGATTGCATGTTGTACAGGGTTGCTATGAGCAAAATTTCCAGGACCACGTTAAGTAAGGTGTTCATATCTCCGTACATAAATAATATTTCAGCCCAAAGAAAGCTCGTCTGAGTTCTTTGCGGAAGGAGAGGTTAAAGGGCAACTGGAAGAAGAAAGACCTATCTAATTGGAAACAGCAAGAGCAGGACAGGGACTAATTGCTGTCTCTGCCCAGCAAAGACAACAGTCGGGGCCGCCTGCTAGGGACTTGATTACCCGTGCAAAGTCAGCGCTCTCGCCGTGCTCAGCTACATGAGATGTAATTGCTCCGGAGGTTATGAAACAGCACACCATGGCAGCTAATATTGACTGGCTTGAGAAATGAAATGAAATGAATCTGTGGAGAACTGATATCGGATATGGCAAGGAACGAGGGATCTGCTGATGCCAAGCACTGCCATCTCAGCCTCTAAACTGGGTTGGATCCAGGTATACTTAGAACAGAGATAGCCAATGTGGCGCCCTCCAGATGTTGTTGGACTACACTTGCCATCAGCCCCAGCCAGCATGGCCAATGGTCAGGGATGATGGGAGTTGCAGTTTAGCAATAGTTGGAGGGCACGACGTTGGCTACTATTACAGTATAGACTGATTGGAATCGCTGAGTTGTAGCCAGCTAAGCCCTACTTAGAGAAGACCCATTGAAACTAATGAACGTAAGCTTAGCATGCCCGTTAATTTCAACAGGTCTACTCTGAATAGGACTAGCATTGGATGCAACCCAATGGGACTGAGGTCAGTCATCTTGCCTAACTTGTCGCATTGATTTCATCGGGTCCATTTGACCAAGTCTGGATCCAGCCCATAGCTCTTGGAGCAGGGGCGAAGAACCTGCGGCCCTCAAGGTGCTGTTGGGACTCCAGCTTCCATCAGCCCCACGCAGAGTGGCCAAATGGTCAGAGATGATGGGAGCTGTAGTCCGGTACGTTCTGGAGGGACAGAGGTTCTCCATCTCTGCCTTAGAGCCTGGTCACTCTGCTGTCAGTTATCAACCCTAACAAATAGGCGTGCGTAGCGGAGGCTGGTCAATTAGGGTAAATGGGGCACTGCCCCGCCAGCTTCATCTCTGCGCTCAGTCCCCCAACTGCCTGCCTTCTTCCTTTGTAAGCTTCCTCCTCAGTCTCAGTGGTTATTCAGGGGCAAGCTGCCTCCGACAGTTCATTTAATTCAGTGAAATGAATGAGGGGTTTAATGACAAAGATGAACAGAGATACGAATCAATGAAAAGTGCAGTCCTAGAGGCCCTCTAGAGTGGTGGCGGCTGCAATTTTGTGTGTGTATTCCTGCAACATTTCATTGGTGCAATGCATTACTGTTGGATTTATACTGGACCATTCACACATCATTCAGCTTTAGGACAGCCAGCATAGTGCAGTGGTTAGAGTGTTGGACTAGGACCTGGGAGCCCGGGGTTCATATCCTGACTCAGCCACGAAACTTGCTGCGTCACCTTGGGCCAGTCACGGTCTCTCAGCCTAACCTACCTCGTAGGGTTGAGCTCCTTGGAGGGATATAAATGTAATAAAAGAAAATGAGTTCTGTGATGCTTCCCCAACATTGCCGCTTTATTTGTCAACATATTTGCATACCACTATTTCATTTCAAAACAACATCAAAGTGGTTTAAAACAAATAAAAACCATATAATAAAATGTTAAAAATACAGTAAAAACAAGGCCAACTATTTTGCAAGAAGACAACTTCTTAACTGTCCACCTAAGCCTTGGGGCACAGAAAGGTTTTTAGCAGGCCTTTAGAAGTTAAAACAGAAGGCGCCTGCTGAATCTCTGTTGGTAGAGCATTCCAGAGAACTGGGCCAATGACACACTGAAGGCTCGATTTCGTGCTGATGTGAAATGAGCATCGCCAACTCAGAGGACGACCAAAGCTGCTCCTGCAGATGATCCCAGAGATTGAGCTGGGAAATAAGAGTTCAGGCGGACCCTACGGCACCCTGAACCTAAGTTATTGCCACCTTGCATTGTAGTGCAACCAAGACACCGCAAAAAAACAACCAGAACACCCAGAGAGAACAGTTGTGGTGTAAAAAAAGTTACAGGATTTCATCTGGAAGCTTCGGCACATGCACAGATTGGAAAGGAAGCCGTATGTCCACCTCAAAACATTGGCAGGCGCAAAGAAGATTGAAAGTGGGATCGTATATACCATCATGAGCGCAAATCAGCATGAATGCACAATAAAAAGGAGGTCTGGAGGGGGCCCTACTTACCAGCAAATGGAATTACAGAATTAAAAAGCCTTGTGCTTTCCTACTGACAAAACTCTCTCCATGAATCAACCAGCTTGAAATGTGCTGTTGCAGCTGCTCAGTGATTCATGGATAATGAAATGTTCGTTCAGGCAGCTCCCTGGTGCGCTGGTCTGTGGTATCTTGCGTTCGGGATTCTGTCTTGTGCACAGCGTGAACTGCAACCAAAGGAAACTATCGAGATGTTTAGGGAGCAAAAGAAAAGGGCCCTGATCGCCCATGTTGTATGAGTATGGCAGTAATGGGGAGAGCGGGCACTGATTGTCACCAGGGGGAGCAGGGGGGAAAGGGTTAAACCAGGATGGGGAACAGCTGGAGGGCCACATTCCTTTTGGGGCAACCTTTCAGGGGCCACTTGCCAGTGATGGGTGAGGCCAGAAGCGGGCAGAAAAATGAATGTAAATTTTGCCTTTGACTAGTTTGAACCTTGAGAAAAGTCAGAGGAAAGCTGGTCAAAAAGGGAGCGTTTTGCCAAGGCTCTCCCCGCGGCAGCCTTCGCGTCAGATGGCTCCTCTTCACGGCCTGCCATATCAGCCGTCTGATCAGCGATAAACAGCACCAAGCAAAGCTGCGTTGGGGAAATTAAAAGGGCAAACTGGAAACCAGAAAGAAGCAGGCCAAGGGAGGAAAAGCCAAAGAAACAAAGCATGACAGACAGATGGCTCCTGGAGTACCCTTTTCCCCAGGAAATTTTTATCTCTGTTCTTGCAAATCCTCTGCGCTGTTTGGCATAACAAAACGTCAAGGGAAATTCAGCGCTTCAAGGGGAAGGATTGGACTCTGACTCACTGTGTCTATATGAGAGTTGACAAGACAAGGATTTGCTTGATTAGGAGGGATCAGGTGGGTGCCGTTCCTGAGCCTGTTCTTGCCTATGACGGTGCAATTGCTCCTAACTAATATTTGATTGTGACATTTTTAACGGCTGCGCTGACAAGGCTCTGCATTTCCAGAAGCTTTTAATCCCTTGCTGTAAATTTGCTCTAGACTTGAAACTCAGCATCCCCAAGCAACGTTGTCATGAGCTATGTTTGGGGAGGAGATTGTTTGGGGTATGGAATGATAAAGGCAGGCCCAGTGCCGGTGGTCAGCCAGGTCGGGCATTGGCCGAGGGGCCCAGGTTTTCAGAAGGGCCCCTCATTAGCATGACCTGTCAGTGGTGCCATTTGACACCCTCCTCGTAGGGATCATAGATGGCTATTTTAGTGGTGGCCTGGCTATGGTGCCACTTTTGAATGGGCTTGGCTGCCATCTGCAGGGACTGCCCACCCTCTTAATTTCCAAAACGCAATGCTCCAGCCTGTAGATCTGTAAGTCTATAAAAATTTATTTATTTATTTTATTTATTTATTTTATTTATTAAATTTATATACCGCCCGACTAGCAATAGCTCTCTGGGCGGTGAACATAAAACATAAAACATAAAACAAAAAATAAGCTTATAGAACTATCCAATCTGTAAAACTTAGCATATGAAATGTCTAAATATACACAATCAATAGGTTTCATAGATCTATAAGCCAAGGCATGCATTTTGGGTAAATTAAGATGGCTAGCAGGGAGGGTAATGAGTGGTGTTGCTGTGGTAGCGAAGCAGAGAAAGAAAGAATACTGCTGTCTGTGAGGGTGGGGCACTGTCAGGGGGCTGAACTCTGGTGCCAGATCTGGATAAGGAAAATGGGAAGGGGGACTTATTTATTTATTCCATTTATTAGTTGCCTAATTAAAAAAAAAATCTGGGCATTGCTTACAAAACTATCTGTGCCCATCCAGCTCCCTGAAAAGTGTTTCAACTCTTCTTCTCTTTTGCAGCACTTGAACTCCATCTCTTCAAGTCTCTGACTCCATAACTTTGTGACTCTTCCACCAACTACCTCATTGTCCAGCTGGGTTGATGCACACTAT